>NW_027507903.1:388793829-389236329 GCF_037356315.1 Lithobates pipiens | reverse complement strand
TAGCGGTGCTATTTGGCTGCTAGTGGGGCACATATAACCCAGCTAGCGGCCAAGGAAGAGGTTAAATGCGCCCATGAAGCACTGCTGCCAAATCGCATTGCATGCGCTTCGGCAGTGGTGCCCATTCATATCAATGGGCAGGAGTGGTGGAGGAGCGGTATACACCACTCCAAACGTGCTGCTTGCAGGACTTTTTTTTTTTAAGATCCTGCCAGCGCATCGCCTCAGTGTGAAAGCACTCTGTCTTTCACACAGAGTGCAGGGGAGCCATTTTGCAGGCACTTTACAGGCGCTATTTTTAGCCCAAAAGCGCCTGAAAAACGCCCCAATGGGAAAGGTGTGTTAGATCAAGGGGGATTAAAAAAAAAAAATAATAATAAATAAAAAAGGAAAAAAATAAAAAAATAAAATAAAATCGGCCTAACATATCGGCCCAAAAAAAATCGGCATCATATATCGGCTATCGGCCGCCATGATTTCTAAATATCGGCATCGGTCAGAGAAAAACCCATATCGGTCGACCTCTACCTGGCAGGTCAGGAAAGGGGGTGGGGACGAGTGAGCGTCCCCCCATGCTGCATGCCCTCAACATGGTGGGTGGGTGCTTTGGGACAGGTGGGGCCTTGCGCCCCCCACCCCAAAGCACCTTGTTCCCATGTTGATGAGGACAAGGGCCTCTTCCTGACAACCCCGACCGTTGGTTATCGGGGTTTGCGAGCGGGTGGCTTATCGGAATCTGAAAGCCCCTTTTAACAAGAGGGGCTCCCAAATCCCGACCAGCCACCCTATGTGAATGAATGGCGGGTACATTGTACCCAGTCACCAAAAAAAAAAAGTCAAAAAAAAAAAACACAGTACACAAGTTTTTAAAGTAATTTATCAACTCAGCTCCGATGTCGCTTCCATTTTCTTCTCCCCTCTCTGGGTCTTCTGCACTGATGTTTTCTGCCCCTGCCGGTTCCTCTCCCCTCTCCGGGTCTTCTCTGCTGATGTCTTCAAGCCCTCTCCGGGCTCTTCTCCCTCTGTCTGCTGTCTTCTGCCTCTGCTGGGTCTTGTCCACTGTCTTCTCGCTCTTTTGCCAGGTCTTTTCCACCGTCTTCTCCGTCTGTTCTTCTTCCGATGTGGACTCGACGCTCTCTGCCGCTTTAATGCTGGGTTCGCTGTGTGCCACTACTTATATTGACATGGGGGGGGTCACCGGGAGCCTTCATGCGGAGGCCCCGCCCCTTATGTCATGGGCTGGGGCATGATTGGGTGGTGATGCCCTGGGGCATGACAGGGCGGTGACGTCATAAGGGGTGGCGCCTCTGCCATGTGCGGGACATAGCAAACATGTAGGAAGATGCTCTGGCCAGATGAGACCAAAATGCTATGTGTGGAAAAAAACTTAAACTGCACATCACCTTGAACACACCACCCCAACCGCAAAACATGGTGGTGGCAGCATCATTTTGTGGGGACTCTTTTCTTCAGCAGAGACGGGGAAGCTTGTCAGAGTTGATGGGAAGACGGATAGAGCCAAATACAGGGCATAATTAGAAGAAAACCTGTCTGAGTGTGCAAAAGAGTGTGCAGGACAACAACTCTAAAACATACAGCTAGAGCTACAATGGAATGGTTTAGATCAAAGCATATTCATGTTTTAAAATGGCCCAGTCAAAGTCCAGACCTAAATCTAATTGAGAATCCGTGGCAAGACTTGAAATTTGCTGTTCACAGATGCTCTTCCTCAACCTGACAGAGCTTGAGCTATTTTGCAAAGTAGAATGGGCAAATTTTTTACTTTCTAGATGTGAAAAGCTGGTAGAGAAATACCCAAATAGCCTTGCAGCTGTGATTGCAGGGAATGGTGGTTCTACAATATATCGTCTCAGGGGACTGAATACAAATGCATGCCACACTTTTCACATATATTTGTAAAAGAATTTGAAAACCATTCACCATTTTCCTTCTACTTCAGAATTATGTGCCATTTACATTTTTGGTCGTAACTTGACCAAATTTGGAAAATTTCAAGGGGTCTGAATACTTTTTCAAGGCACTGTATGATTGAGTGACTTTGCCGTAATGCTTGTATTTACTATGTGTGTTTATTCTGCACCAGACTAGTAGAAAATGAGTTGCCTATTGGCTACAGTATCAACCAGTAAAATTGTAAAGGGCACACATTTCTTAATATTGTATCTGGTGGGCATATATGCCTTTGTGCAGTAAGCACTGCTGTTACATTTATTCGTAGATGAAAATAGCATGTTCACATCCTTGTAATTCAAGGGCAATACCAACCTGGCTCACAGTCTTCCCTGCAGCAACCTTGAGGACAGACATGCCTAAAGGATCTACCTCTCAGGAATACATGTGTTTAGAAGATGTACTTACTTGATGTGGTTATATGGTATGCATTGTGTTGGAGCATACCTCCTGGATTTACAGTCTGGAATCCCAGGACACTCAATTGTTTTACTCACTTGTAGCAGACATGTGGTAGCCCTCTGAAGAGTGATCCATGGTGCATTGCATTTCAGAGGGTGTTTGGGCCAAGTAGAAAGGGGGGTAACTTATGCAGTGCTGCAATGCAATGCACTGCAGCATGTGTATACTCCCATGCAGCTGCCTTTGCAGCTTAACCAGTTCAGCACCGGAAGGTTTTACCCCCTTAATGACCAGAGAATTTTTTGTGATCCGGCACTGCATCAATTTAACTGACAATTGAGTGGGGTCGTGAGACATTGTACCCAAACAAAATTTAGTCCTTTTTTTTCTACAAATAGAGCTTTGTTTTGGTGCCATTGATCACCTCTGCGGTTTTAATTTTTTGCGCTATAAACAAAATCTTAAAAAAAAAAGCATTTTTTTTACTTTTTGCTATAATAAATATCCCCAAAAAATATATAAAAAAAAACACAAATTTCTTCCTCAGTTTAGGCTATGTATTCTTCTACATACTTTTGGTTAAAAAAAAGAAAATCACAATAAGTGTATATTGATTGGTTTGGGAAAAGTTATAGCCTCTACAAACTATGGATAGATTTATGGCATTTTTATTATATTTTTTTTTTTATTAGCAATGGCGGTGATCTGCGATTTTTTTTATCGAGACTGCGACATTGTGGTGGACAGATCTTATACGTTTGACACTATTTTGGGACCATTGACATTTATACAGCGATCAGAGATAAAAACAGCCAATGATTACTGTATAAATGTCACTGGCAGGGAAGGGGATAAACACTAGGGGGCGATCAAGGGGTTAAGTCTGTTTCCTCAGTGTATTCTAACTGTAGGGGGGATGGGCTACCACTGACATGACAGAGATCACTGTTCCCGAATAGGGAACATAAGATCTCTGTCATAACAATAGGCAGAATAGGGAAATGCTGCACTGCATCTCTTCGCCACGATCGCAGGCCACCAGCAGACATCGAGTGTGCAGGACCCGCGACCATGCTCCCGGTGGCGTGCGCTCGCCCGCTATTATGAAGGGACGTAGGAGTACGCCTTTTTGCGCACCCGTGCCATTCTGCCAATATATACTGGTGTGCGTCGGGGGAAGTGGTCAAGATTGGAAAAATGTATATTAGGGTTTGGAGAATAATTACATGTTGTCTGAGCTTGACAATAATATACATATTTTGTAGTTTCTCGTTTTCAACCTTTTTTGATAAGGTGTCTTGAATGTATGTATATACGGTGTGACAGTGGGGTCACTTTGGACACAGGGTGAATAAAAGAAACCCCCGATATGGTCTGTGATAGCCATATTTAAGGCTGTATATACACATTGTATATAGATTGGATGTATACTGTATGTGGGGGTTAAGTATCATTGCTGTGAGGAATTAAGTTGTTTTGCATTTCTATTGTTCATTTAAGTCTGTCCTTGTGTGTATTGTAAAGTGCCAGACAGACTGGCTGCCAACCCTTTGTGAAAAGATGTGTATTGGGTGGGATCGTTTGAAGCCTAGCAGACGTCAGGATGAGGTGTTGAGTCTTGGGATGTGTGGGTGGAGCTGGGCCCTTGTTCATGTTAAAGCATGTGCCTTGAATTGTGTATAAAGTTACAATGTTTCTCAATAATAAAGGCATTCCTACTACAGAAGAGACAGAGTGCGTCTCGTCTTCTTCCAGAGGGGTCGGCTCCTATAGGAAAGGGTCGTTTAGCTGTGGATATTGGTAGCGAGTGGATGTGTGTCTAGGAGAGGGAACATCGTAAACGGCGTTAACCCCCAGTATATTAGGGGTGCCGTTGCATACGGTATCTCACGAAAGTGAGTACACCCCTCACATTTTTGTAAATATTTTATGCTATCTTTTCATGTGACAACACTGAATAAATAACACTTTGCTACAATGTAGTGAGTGTACAGCTTGTATAACAGTTTAAATCTTCTGTCCCCTCAAAATAACTCAACACACAGCCATTAATGTCTAAACCACTGGCAGCAAAAGTGAGTACACCCCTAAGTGAAAATGTCCAAATTTTGGCCAAAGTGTCAATATTTTGTGTGGCCACCATTCAAACGTCAGCACTCAAACATCTATTTTCCAAAGACAACCTTTGGATATGATACCGAGCACGTGCACTCAACTTCTTTGGTCGACCATGGTGGGGCCTGTTCCGAGTGGAACACGTCCTGTTATACCGTTGTATGGTCTTGGCCACTGCGCTGGAGCTCAGTTTCAGGGTCTTGGAAATCTTCTTATAGCCCAGGCCATTTTTATGTAGAGCAACATTTTTTTTTTCAGATCCTCAGAGTTCTTTGCCATAAGGTGCCATGTTGAACTTCCAGTGACTAGTACGAGAGAGTGAGAGCGATAACACCAAATTTAACACACCTGCTCCCCATTAACACCTGAGACCTTGTAACACTAATGAGTCACAAGACACCGGGGAGGGAAAATGTCTAATTTGGCCCAATTTGGACATTTTCACTTAGGGGTGTACTCCCTTTTGTTGCCAGTGGTTTAGACATGAATGGCTGTGTGTTGAGTTATTTTGGGGGGACAACAAATTTACACTGTAAAGCCCCATACACACTATCAGATTTTCTGCTGATTTTTGTCTTCAGATTTACCAAAACCATGTAGTGCAAGGGCCTGCCTGATTGCATACAAATTGAAACTTCTAAGGTGTGACCTCATATTATATGGTTTTGGTAAATCTGAAGGAAAAATATCAAAAGACAATCTGATAGTGGGTATGGGGCTTTATACAAGAAGCACACTCACTACTTTAACATTTCTTCAGCGTTGTTACATGAAAAGATAGAATAAAATATTTACAAAAATGTGAGGGGTGTACTCTTTTGTGGGATGTTGTAGTTCCACTACTACTAAAAAAATAAATAAATAAAGTGTGAAGTGTTTGAATTCTTTGTATATAAATATCCGTGTATGTGTTGGATTGCTGTCTGATCAGCCTGGTGGAATGCCAGATTGGCAAATAATGAGTTAATTGGTATCTTTCAGCCAAAAATATTGGCACCCAATGCATTTCTGTCAGATAATGCACCACTTCGCCCAGAAAATTGTTGTAATTACACTACCGTTCAAAAGTTTGGGGTCACATTGAAATGTCCTTATTTTTGAAGGAAAAGCACTGTACTTTTCAATGAAGCTAACTTTAAACTAGTCCTAACTTTAAACAAATATACTCTATACATTGCTAATGTGGTAAATGACTATTCTAACTGCAAATGTCTAGTTTTTGGTGCAATATCTACATAGGTGTATAGAGGCCCATTTCCAGCAACTATCACTCCAGTGTTCTAATGGTACAATGTGTTTGCTCATTGGCTCAGAAGGCTAATTGATGATTAGCAAACCCTTGTGCAATCATGTTCACACATCTAAAAACAGTCTAGCTCCTTCCAGAAGCTACAAAACTGACCTTCCTGTGAGCAGATTGAGTTTCTGGAGCATCACATTTGTGGGGTCAATTAAACGCTCAAAATGGCCAGAAAAAGAGAACTTTCATCTGAAACTCGACAGTCTATTCTTGTTCTTAGAAATGAAGGCTATTCCATGCGAGAAATTGCAAAGAAAATGAAGATTTCCTACAACGGTGTGTACTACTCCCTTCAGAGGACAGCACAAACAGGCTCTAACCAGAGTAGAAAAAGAAGTGGGAGGCCGCGTTGCACAACTAAGCAAGAAGATAAGCACATTAGAGTCTCTAGTTTGAGAAACAGACGCCTCACAGGTCCCCAACTGGCATCTTCATTAAATAAATGAATAAGGAAGGCTATCACTCCATTTTGCAACGCCATGCCATACCCAGTGGACAGCGCTTGATTGGAGCCAATTTCATCCTACAACAGGACAATGACCCTAAACACACCTCCAAATTGTGCAAGAACTATTTACAGCAGAAGCAGGCAGCTGGTATTCTATCGGTAATGGAGTGGCCAGCACAGTCACCAGATCTGAACCCCATTGAGCTGTTGTGGGAGCAGCTTGACCGTCTGGTACGCCAGAAGTGCCCATCCAACCAATCCAACTTGTGGGAGCTGCTTCTAGAAGCGTGGGGTGCAATTTCTCCAGCTTACCTCAATAAATTAACAGCTAGAATGCCAAAGGTGTGCAATGCTGTAATTGCTGCAAAAGGAGGATTCTTTGACGAAAGCAAAGTTTGATGTAAAAACAATGTTATTTCAAATACAAATCATTATTTCTAACCTTGTCAATGTCTTGACTCTATTTTCTATTCATTTCACAACGTATGGTGGTGAATAAGTGTGACTTTTCATGGAAAACACAAAATTGTTTGGGTGACCCCAAACTTTTGAACGGTAGTGTACAAATGTTTAGGTATTTTCATGTTTATTTTTTATTATTATTATTATTATACACGATTTATATAGCGCCACCAGTTTATGCAGCGCTTTGCAATGTGTAGGGGGGGGGGGGGGGGGGGCAAACACAATTAAAGTACAGTTCAATACAAAAGGTACAGGAGGGCCCTGCTCGTAGAGTTTACATTCTAAAGGGAGGGGGTGGTGGTACAAAAGGTAATAGCTGCAGAGAATGATTTGATGGGGGTGGCATTTATTTTGTTTGTATTGGTATGACACAAAAAAGTGTAGAAACAAAAAGCCAGATCTGACACATTCCATGCAAAACTGCAAAAATGGACTGGACAAAATTATTGACACCCTTAATTTAATTTTTGATAGCACACCCCTTGGAAAAAAATTATTGAAAACAATCCCTTCCTGTAGCCATTAATGAGTTTCTTACACTTACATCTGTACTGACATTTTGGAAAACTCTTCTTTCGCCAACTGCTCCAGGTCTCTCAGATTGAAAGGGTTCTTTTTCCCCCCCAACTGCTGCTTTGAGATGTGTCCACGGGTGCTATATGGGATTTTGATCTGGACTCACTGCTGGCCAGTTCAGTACACTCCAGGACTATGTCTTAAACCATTTCTGGGTGCTTTTTGACGTATGCCTTAGGTCATTGTCCTGTTGTAGGACCAATGACCTCTGACAGAGACCCAACTTTCTGACACTGGGCCCTACATGGCATCCCAGAATTCTTTGGTAGTCTTCAGATTTCATAATGCCAATGCCAACACGATCCAGCCATCCAATGCCTGAAGCAGCAAAGAAACATCAGTGAACCTCCACCATGTTAGACTGTAAGGACTGTATTATTTTCTTTAACTGCTTAAGGACCCCCCTTATGTACATTTACTGTGGCAGGGTGGCCCTTTAGCTCAAAATCACATACGTTCACATGATTTGTGTCTGGCTCTCGGGCATGCGCTGCCAAAACCCGCTCCCACTGTGATTGGACACAGTGGGAGCCAATCAGCGGGTCTGGTGGCCTCGATGGACACCTGGAAGCCGTTGATTATTCATAGAAAGGCAGAATAGTGGTCTGCCTATGTAAACAAGGCAAACCGCTGTTCTGTCAGAAAGGAAAATGGAGATCTCATGTTTCTGCTAAACAGAAACATGGAACATGGTTTTCATGCAGAAACATGATTTTACTTTAGTCAAAACACTCCCTCTACAGTTAGAAAGCACACATAGTGAAAACATTTAACTTAGATTTTCCCTGATTTAACCCCCTTCCCTGCCAGTGTCATTTATACAGTGTCAGTAAATTTTTTTTAGCACTGATCACTGTATTCGTGTCACTGGTCCCCCAAAGAGTGTCACTTAGTGTACAAATTTGTCTGCCGCAATGTCACAGTCCCACTAAAAATCGCTGACCGCCGCCATTACTAGTAAAAAAGTAAATAAATAAAGTTCCTAAATCTATCCCATAGTTTGTAGACGAATATGTATACATATTGGCTTAAATATATAATTTATTTTATTGGAAATGTTTTATAGTGGAAAGTAAAAAAAGATTATTTTTTTTCAAAATTGTTGGCTTTTTTTGTTTATAGCACACAAAAAAATAAAAACTGCGGCGGAGATCAAATACCACCAAAAGAAAGCTGAAAATAGAGCAACAGGGTGATTTAATGGGATTATAGAGAACACATTTTATATAAAACCAGAATGTTTATTCATATTCAAAAAAGATTTTTTTAGGTTCAGGAGTATTGTACATATATCAATGGTCACTAGCGTCCATATATGGAGGGTGATACAGAGCTTGATCTCGGATCTCAACATGTTTTGCCAACATTGGCTTCTTCAAGGGATTTCTAAGGGTCACTACATTTCCACAAAACTTTGATAAAGATAAGATCATATACATAATCACTAATTATTGATAAAGTTCTAAAGAGCTTGCAATCCTAACACAATTACTTATTCTGTACGATCCCTGAAAGAACTCACCCAGAGAAACATCACACACGATCACAAGGGACACAAAAGGATCAGGCTATGGAAATACAATACACACAACGACTTCCAATATTTTATAACTTATTGGACACAGACAACACATGTCCAATTAGGGGCTAACATAGCCTCCAATAATACTTACTTAAAGAGGAAGTAAACCCTGATTACTTTCTCTTTGATTCCCTGCAAAGGTAAAGCATAATGGACTACTATGCATCGCATAGTAGTCCATTATGTGTCACTTACCTGACACAGGAGTTAGCGAAGTCACCGCTGTCTAGGGTTGCCACCTGTCCAGGATTCACCCAGACAGCTCGGGTTTGGAATCATGCGTCCGGGTTTCAGACTGCCTGAAACCCCGGAACACATTATTTAGAATGGACTATTGCTTCCCAGCAGGGTTACTGGCTGCAGTTGTCTAAGCTAAGAGTGTCTGTTACACTCTTTATATTAACACAGCCCAAAGCCAGCACTAACAACCCCCCCCCCCCCCCCCTCCCAAACACACACACAGACAGGAGAGGAGAGAGGGATCGATCTACACCTCTTCCCCCCCACCCGTACCCCTCTGTCTGCCCACACTGCAATCCCCAGTGCTGTGCCTTAGAATCGGAAAGTAAGTTTGGGCTGGAAATTTGAAGTCCAGCCCCAGATACATCTGGATGAGAGATGCTGACTGCCAAGGGGTGAGTGAGCTCACCATCCACCCCTGTCTGTGACTGAAATCTCCCCCCCTTCTCTCTCCTGCCTCTGAGTAAGTACACCAAGGTAAATCAGGGTTCTCAGCGCACCCCTTACATCAGATTCCCCCTTTACACCAGAGGCCACAGTGTTTCCCCTTACATCAGAGTCTTCTCCGTACATCAGAGCTCTCAGTGTTCCCCCCTTAAATCAGGGTTCCCAGAGGATCCCTTATGTTAGATTCCCCAGAGTTCTCCCTTACATCAGAGTCTGCAGAGTCCCCTCTTACAGTGAACGGGAACTCTGGAGTTCAGATGTAAAAGGGGATCTCTGTGGACTCTGATGTAAAGGAGGACACTTGTTCTTAAATTTATACGATTAGAAATGTTATTTAAAGCGGGATTCCACCCTAAAGTGGAACCTCCGCTGATCGGATCCCTCCCCCCCTCCGGTGTCACAATTGACACCTTTCAGGGGGGAGGGGGGGTGGAGATACCTGTCAAAGACAGGTATTTTCACCCACTTCCGGGCATAGACTCCCGTGGGAGTCTACGCCATTTCCTGCTCTGCCGCGCTGTCTGCTGGGACACACACGGGTCCCAGTGACAGCGCGGAGATTTCCTATTGCGCGGCGCGGCTCGCGCATGCGCAGTAGGGAACCGGGAAGTGAAGCCGATTAGCTTCACTTCCTAATTCCCTCACCTAGAATGGTGACTGCAGCAGCCGAGCGATCGATCGGCCTCGGCATCGCTGGAACCCGGGACAGGTGAGTGTCCATTTATTAAAAGTCAGCAGCTGTAGTATTTATAGCTGCTGGCTTTTAATATTTATTTTTTTGGTGGAATCCCTCTTTAACAGCAAAATATATGTATAGTTTATACTATAAAAAAAATTGTCGTGCGTCGCTAAAGTGTTCGTGTTTGACTTGAAGAAAAGGTGGTAACCCTACCGTTGTCCCCTTGTGTACGGAGCCTCCATCTTCTTGGTGGGTCTCGCTGCTCCGGTGCTGTCATTCGACGGAGCCGCAATGACGTCACTCCTGCACATGCGCACGGGAGCCGCCACTCGCGGCATATCGCCGTTAACAGCAGTGCGCTCAGTGCGCCTGTGTGCCGCTGTCTACGGCGCATGCGCCGTAGACGGCGGTACCTGTCTTTTGGCAAATATCTCCTAAACCGTATAGGTTTAGGAGATATTTCTTGGACCTACAGGTAAGCCTTAATCTAGGCTTACCTGTAGGTTAAAGTGGTTTGTAAGGGTTTACAACCACTTTAAACTCTGATATGGATCATTGCAGGGATGCCAGTAGCAACAACCACTGTGACAAATATAGAAAGAGAGAATCTGACAAAGTGTATTATTTACCAACATGGTGTACAGTCACAGGCAAAGACAGTCAGGTATAAATTAGAAATTTGTAAGGTATCTTATACCTTGGGATGGATATCTCCAAATATATCAATCAAAGTCAGTCTATTTGTATTCAAAGGTTAATAGGCATTTCTCTATCAAGGTAACATCAACGAACCAGTTATAGACACAGTGTATCATAGTGTGTACACTCCATTCATCCAAGACTTAAAGAGGAAGTAAACCCTGATGGGTTTACTTCCTCTTTCATCCCCTGCAAAGGCAAAGCATAATGGACTACTATGCATCGCGTAGTAGTCCATTATGTGTCACTTACCTGACACAGGAGCCAGCGAAGTCACCGCTGTCCCCTGTAGTCCGGCGCATCCATCTTCTCGGTGGGGTCTCGCAGCTCTGCCGCTGTCAATCGGCGAAGCCGCGATGACATCACTCCCACGCATGCGCACGGGAGCCGACACGCGCGGCATCTTCATCATTGACGATGCCGCGCTCAGTGCGCCTGCGCCTTCGGGCAAATATCTCCTAAACCGTATAGGTTTAGGAGATATTTCTTGGACCTACAGGTAAGCCTTAATCTAGGCTTACTTGTAGGTCAAAGTGGTTTGTAAGGGTTTACAACCACTTTAAAGGATAGTAGCCAGTCATATTACCTATCCCCAAGGCAAAGCATCATAATGGTCAACCCCGCCTTCCACCAGATGATATGCCAGAGATGCCAACCTTTCGTATCCCCCGCGCGGCCAGTGTCTGACGTCACCGGGCAAGCATGGACTAAATTTGGTCACTGCACATGCGCCAGCGCAAAGGAACCTCAGCTAGCCAACAGAACCCAGAGTGATGTGCCGGGGAATGGAGGGGGAGGTGCCGACAAGATGACAAGACAGTCACCAACCAAAAGAAAGCTCTATTTGTGCGGAAAAAAAGGACATCAATTTTATTTGGGTACAGTGTTGCACGACCGCGTAATTGTCAGTCAAAGTAATGCAGTGCCGTTTCGCAAAAAAAAAAATGGCCCGGTCAGGAAGGGGGTAAAACCTTCTGGAGCTGGAGTGGTTAAAGGCCTCATTTTGGTTTCAGAGAACAATAGAATGATAAGCTTTACCAAAAAGCTGTAATTATGTTTTGTCTGTCCATAGCACATTCTCCCAAAGGGATGTCGACTTCCTCAGGTAGGTTTGGCAAACTCCACTCTTGCTTTTTTATGTTTCTGTGTCAGCAGTGGGGTCCTTCTGGGTCTCTTACCATGGCATCCTTCATTCAGATGGCGAGATATAGCGTGAGCTAACTCAGTTGTACCCCGTGCCTGAAGGTTAGCCTGAATTTGTCAGGAAGTTCACCGAGGTTCTTTAGCCACCATTCGAACAATCCTTCATTGCATTCCTTCACCAATTTTACTCTTTCGTCCAGGGAGATTAACTACAGTGCCACATGCTGCAAACATCTTGACAATGTTGCATACAGTGGACACAGGAGCATTAAGATCTCTGGAGATGGACTTGTAACCTTGAGATTGTCCATGCTTTTCCACAATTTTTGTTCTCAAATCCTCTGACAATTATTTGCTGCACTTTCTCTTCTTAATGCTTTATGTGGCACACAGAGACACACAACAGAAAGGTTGAGTACATTTTTGAGTACATGTCTCTGTGTGATTTCTATATTGTCAACACCTGTTAATTGATACAGGTGAGTTGTAAAAAAAAACGAAAAGAAAAAAAAAAAAAAAAAAAAACAAGAGCATCACCAACTTGGAATTCAATTATTTCTTACAATTTTGAGAAGGTGGCAATAATTTTGTCCAGTCCATATTTGGAGTTTTGCGTGGAATGTGTCAGATATGGCTTTTTGTGTTTCCACTTTTATGTGTCAAACCAATACAAACAAAAGAAATAACCATGGGAATGCCTAAACATTTGTAATTGCAACAATTTTCTGGGTGAAGTGGTGCATTATCTGACAGAAATGCAGGGGTGCCAATATTTTTGGCTATGACTGTATATACAGTAGTCATATACAGCTAGCAAAGAGCTAGCTCCTAGTTGGGTGAGATTAGTCAAGGCCTGATGAACGTCCCATGCACATAAACAATCACTATTGAACGCCAGAACCACTGGCAGAAAAAAAAAAAAATTAGCAAAAAAAATGTAATTCCGTCTGACTTTGACGGACCTTTGTTGAATCGGACTTGTCTATACACAATCACACCAAAGTCCAACGGATTCAACCGTGATGACGTACGACCGGACTAGAATAAGGAAGTTCATAGCCAGTAGCCAATAGCTGCCCTAGCGTTGGTTTTCATCCGTCGGACTAGAATACAGACAAACTCCAGTCCGTCGAAAGATTTGAAACATGTTCTCAATCTAAAGTCCATCTGATTTTTCGACAGCAAAGGTCTGGTGAAGCCCACACACAGTCGAATTGTCCCACGGATTCATTCCATCAGACCTTTGCTGTTGAAAAGTCCAGCCGTGTGTACACGGCATTAGGCATACATGCATTTTTTTCTGCCCAAAAGCTCCTCTACAGAATGCACTTTTTTTTCTGCCTGTAAAGAGTGCATGGACACAGACTAACGTAGTGGGCCTTTACAGGCTGGGAAAAAAAAAAAACCCAGACGCCCCTATCGGCATTTTCTTCTAGAGAACGTTGAGGCAATACACATACACACATTCAAACAAGACAAAAGCATTAAAGTGTTACTAAACCCACAACAGTAAAATATGTTGGTATATGCAGAATAGCATGCTTGTTATACTCACTGTGGAACCTAAGGGGTTAATCCTCTGCATTATGTAAAAAGGCTCTTTGATCCTGTATGCACATCCTGTATGCACATTCCCGCCCGCCTGCACTGTCAAGCAGGGCAAGTCTGGATAAGACACAGAGTGTATTCAGGCTGCACATGCTCAGTTTGTTGAGGGTTTTTTGGGAACCAGGAATGTCAACGGCACAGTGGCAATCAGCGCTGGCTGGATCGAGGGTGAGGGGGTCACTAACGCATTGGAATTTTCATCAGAAGAGAGTGAAATCTCCTCCTACATGAACATTCAGTACTCTGGCAGACCCTGTAGTGTAACCTACGCAATGGTCATGCCCACGTGACTTCATCGGGGGATGATCCCTGATGAAGTCACATGAGCATGATGTAACACGTAGGGCGCACACAGAGCCGAGGCATGCCGTAAGTGATGTGCTATTACAAGCTCGCTGCTCATAGAGTATACACCTGTATTTTATTGTCAAAAAGTGAAAGTAAAAAAGCCGTTTTTAATCACATTAAAAACTGTAAACGGTACTACACTATGGGAAGTTTCTTTTGTATTGCCAAATAACCTGGACCATACTGGGAGGGACCCCTAAAAACACTACAGGGGAAACACTTATTACCATAGAGATCCATCAACCTGGTAAACTACAGGAGGACCCCTGGAGGCAGGAGGAGACACACTAAGGACCAGGAAAACATACTAAGGTGAGAGGCTTCTGAGAACATAGGTGTCACAACATTAGAAAAAAGAGACACCTGACTAATACATTTGCAGTGGTGAAAAGGATACATTAACTACTATAGAATCTCAACAGACTGTTTACACTTTTTATTATTTAAGTTTATTTATTTTTCATTGCTATTCTCACGTGTTTAATTAGCCACTTGAAGACGTTGTATAGCATGACAAAATATTGTTTGCACTGTTATATACGCTGGATCTAATTTATACACACACACATACAGAGTTAAGCATCCTTATAATGGATTATTTATGTTGAATGACTCTTTTGGAAATCACATATTCTGCCACTTACATCATGGAGTGTACACAGATCACAGTGATATATTTTACAGTGGCACTTATATCAAGTATTGTACATATTGACCACAGAGAGAATATTTGCAATAACAGCACCAACACGGTTTGACATTAATTACAGATTAGCTAACAGGTGCAGCAGCAGTTAATCACTTCTAATATATCTGGATAGGATAGCATGGGAGTACTTACCTTACAATTTTTTTACTAAAGAGATGTATCATAAGTAACTGGCACACATACAGTTAACAAGTGGGTCTTGAACACATTGGGGTATGTAGAATTGAGTGCACGTGTGAAGCCTGTGCAGAGTGCATGGTGGGGCCCACTTCACTAATAGGGGTTGTAGTGGAAAACGCTGGATAGGTGGTTGTGGACATTAGCTCAGGGTGTCCCTCCAAAATGCAAGCTACTGTGAAGGTGTGTACCGTCATGAAAAACCAAGCATTAACAGGAGAACAGTTGCAGTGTCAGTGTATATTCATCACTGAGGAGTAGAGGTCCACCTTAAGGTTGAGTAGTCCCCCACGGCAGCCTCAGTCTTGTCGTAATATATTGAGGAAATTACACAAAGTAAAGGTACCCCATGTGTGCAGTGAAATGACCCTGTACAAATTGGCTAACGTAGCCAAGAAGAACACGCACAATGAGTCAATGGGGAACATGGAGGACATTACTAACAAACACACACAGATACCCCTGTAGGCCCAGGCCAACCAGCTCCCATCTGCCTACATTAATTTTAAAGAAGCTCAGGTTTCGGGGCTCTCAAGGAACT
The DNA here is from genome assembly GCF_037356315.1 of Lithobates pipiens. NCBI lineage: Eukaryota > Metazoa > Chordata > Amphibia > Anura > Ranidae > Lithobates > Lithobates pipiens. The sequence continues at coordinate 389,220,879 of NW_027507903.1, read as the reverse complement.
CGCAAGACTATATAAAAACTTGCACGCACCTTTATTTGTGTGCTTTACAACTTGGACCAGTTTAGCAGCTCAGTTCTGGGCACTTTAAATTTAGAGAAAGGAGCCCATTATACCTCGTTTCCACTGAGCGGATCGGTTCACATCGGTTCAGGTTGGTACAGTTTGGAAGGGTTAGAATGGTCCGGCGTATTCAGGTGAGCGTTTCCACAGCAAGTCGGACCACCAGGGGCCATATGGGGTTTAGAAAAAAAAGCCTAGCGTGGCGTCACACTGACTGGCAGATGTTTTTCTGTCTGCCAATCAGTGGAATGTATCGTAAATCCACCCTAACCATACCATACCATTTTCTATGGCCCCGCATCTGAAGCAGGACCCTGAATGGTGCGGTATGGTTCGGTTGTATGGGCCGCTTTGATAATGGAAATAGCGTACCGGACCGATCCATTCAGTGGAAACAAGGCATAACTTAGCCTCTCCTCTCTTTCTTCCCAGTGAGTCTGTTTAAGAGCATTCAAAATGTGTTTTCCAGGGACAGGAGGAGAAGATTTGCAGTCTTTCCAGGACCTAATCAGCAGTTTTGATACATATCTGGAGTTTGCAGCTTTTATATGGCATTAATCTGACACATTTTGTAGGCTTGTTCTTTTAAATTTCTACACAAAAGTAAAAGTAGCTATCTGTATCGTGGACATTGAAATCAGCACTCCTGCTAAATGGTGCAATATATCAGGCCACTTACAGAACTATACACATCCTGTTACAGCACACAAAGACTTGTTAGCCAGAGTGGATTATTTTGCTTTGCGCCTGCATACTGCCAGTTTGCAATGTACTAGTGATCTTAGACAGTGATGGCGAACCTTGGCACCCCAGATGTTATGGAATTACATTTCCCATGATGCTCAACTGTACTGCAGAATGCATGAGCATCATGTGATATGTAGTTCCAAAACATCTGGGGTGCCAAGGTTCGCCATCACTGTGCCAAGACCTTTTTAACTGACTATAGCTTTCGCTTCAATAAAGGAAGTGTGAACTTTCCATACTGTGCATATTCCAAGGTTAACAGGTTATATTCTGTGGTATAATTAATTTCAGTGAAGCTCTAATGGCAGAGACCGTAACTCATGACAAGCCAAAATGGTCTTTTCAGTCAATCTTTGGGAGAAAAAAATAGAATCAAAATCAAAAGAACACGTTAGCTATTTAAAGTGTTTCACATGTCTAGCACCTATTCTTCGTAGATTAGACATGAGGATGGGCCGAACACCCCCTGGTTCGGTTCACACCAGAATTTGCGAACAGGCAAAAGATTCAGAGGAACACACAAATACAGTTAAAGTCTATGGGACACGAACATGAAAAACCAAAAGTGCTCATTTTAAAGGCTTATAGGCGAGTTATAGCCATAAAAAGTGTTTGGGGACCCAGGCCCTGTCCCAGACAACATGTATCAATGCAAAAATGTAAAACTGATTGCAGCCGGATTGTCAGGTCTCGGCAATATAGATAAAACTTATTGAAAAAAACGGCATGGGTCCCCCCCCCCAGTCCATTACCAGGCCCTTTGGGTCTGGTATGAATAATAAAGGGGAACCCCGAACCAAAAAAATAAATAAAAAATTGTGTGTGGGCCCACCCAAAATCCATACCAGACCCTTATCCGAGCACGCAACCTGACAGACCGCAGGAAAATAGGGAGGCCAAGAGAGCGCCTCCCCCCCCTCCTGAACTGTACCAGGCTACATGCCCTCAATATGGGGAGGGTGCTTTGGGAGTAGCCCCTCAAAGCATCTTGTTCCCATGTTGATGGGGACAAGGGCCTCATCCCCACAACCCTTGACCGGTGGTTGTTTGTGTCTGCGGGCGGGAAGGCTTATCGGAATCTCGAAGCCCCCTTTAACAAGGAGACCTCCAGATCCCGGCCTCCCCCCATGTGAATTGGTAACAGGTACATTGTACCCCTACCATTTCACAAAAAAGTGTCAAAAATAGTAAAAAAAAAGACAGGAGACACTTTGGGACAAGTCCTTTATTAAAAAATAAATATGTCCCACGATGTAGATCCATCTCACGCCGCCCGACAGACCGCAAAAAGACAAAAAAAGCCACAACAGCTCCGCCTCCATGGGAGGCTCCCATCGAGTGATGCTTCTTCTCGGTGACAGCTGTTATATAGCTGAGGGCAGGGCCACCCAGTGACGTTAATGGGAAACCACATGACGTCAGAGGAAGGCGGGTCGCCCGTTTACGCCATAGATGCCCTCAGGTGGCATGAGATAGATCTACATCAAAGGACATTTTTAATTTTTAATTAAAAAAACTTGTCCCAAAGTGTCTCCTGTCTTACTATTTTTGACACTTTTTTGTGAAATGGTAGGGGTGCAATGTACCCGTGACCAATTCACATAGGGTGAAGGCTGGGATCTGGGGGTCCCTTTGTTAAAGGTGGCTTACAGATTCCAATAAACCCCCCGCCCACAGACCCCCCCCCCAACCACCGGCCAAGGGTTGTGGGGATGAGGCCTTTGTCCCCATCAACATGGGGACAAGATGCTTTGAGGGGGACCCCAAAGCCTCCTTTCTATGTTGAGGGCCTGGTATGGATTTTGGGGGGACCCTATGCCATTTCCTTTTAAATTTTAGAGCAGAGTTCCCCTTAAAATCCATATCAGACCTGAAGGGGGGGACCCGTATGTCATTTTTTTTTATTTGGCGCAGGGCTCCTCTTAATATCCATACCAGACCTGAAGGGCCTGGTATGGATTTTGGGGGGACCCCCACGCAATTTATTTTTTTTGGTTTGGGGTTTCCGCTTAATATTCATACCAGACCCAAAGGGCCTGGTAATGGACTGGGGGGAACCCATGCAGTTTTTTTTCAATGAGTTTTATCCATATTGCCGAGACCCGACAATTCATTAAAGCCACGATTAGTTTTAAATTACTTTTTTCCTTTAGAAATGTCATTTTGCTGTGGTACTGTTCTAAACATGGGAAAACTGTGCCACTTTACAGGCATACTATAGACACCCGCCAGAGACGATATTTAAAGGAATATTTTATTTTTATTGTTTCACTTTAAGCTGTTTCTAAAACTTTTTTAAAACTTTTTTTTGCATTGATACATGTCAACTGGGGAAAGGCCCCGGGTCCACAAACACTTTTTATGACAATAACATGCATATAAAAATTCAGACTTTTTTTTTATGTTAGTTTCCCATAGACTTTAACGGGGTTCCATGGCTTTGCTGCGAACACAGCATAATGTTTGTTGTTCGCCAAAACTCCGAACAACCAAAGTTTGGCCCGAACTTGTGTTCAGGCAGAACCGTTCACCCATTCCTATTAGACACTATAATTAAGCAGTACATGCACAAAACGTGTTAGTGGTGCCTTGCAGAGCTCTGATGTCTTGCTGTATGAATTTTTATTGTGCTATTGAGAATAAATTACTGAGGTTCAGAATGTATCCAATGCTGCTGTGTTATTTCCTTTCCTGGTCCATACTGGATGACTGCCTTCACCTATTTTCCTTCTGTGTGGCTTCATATTTCTGCAACAGAAATCATGAGCCAAAAAAGCATTTTTACATGTATTCCTTTGTAGAATCCACTAGAGTGCAAGGATACGGCATTTCTGTAACCTATTCCAGTGACTTCTCCATAGTAATGTATAACACACTTTTGGCATTTTAAATATTAATGAACTATAAGGTTCACTGCTTTTATAACTTTAAAAAGAAAACTGTAATATTTTCAGTATGGCAGTTGAAAAACGTTCTAGGTATAGTTTGTTAACCACTTCAATACAGGGCACTTTCGCCCCCTTCCTTCCCAGCCCAATTTTCGCGCTTTCAGTGACAATTGCGCGGTCATGCTACACTGTACCCAAATGAAATTTTTATCATTTTGTTCGCACAAATAGAGCTTTATTTTGGTGGTATTTATTCACGACTCCGTTTTTTATTTTTTTGCGATATAAGCGCAAAAAAGCGGAAATTTGGAAAAAAAAAACAATATTTTCTTTTTTCTACTTCAATAAAAATCCAATAAAATCAAATTTTGTCATAAATTTAAGCCAAAATGTATTCTGCTACATGTTTTTGGTTAAAAAAAAATCCGTTAAGTGTATAATAATTGGTTTGTGTGATCACGGACATATGTACGCAAATGATCATGTACATATGTGTGCAGGTGATCACGTACATATGTGTGCAGATAATCATTGGGACATGTGATTTTAGTGGGACATATGTGGGGGACATGTTTTTATTATTAGGGACATGTGTTTTTATTATTTGGGGACATGTATGTTTTGGGGTCATGTGTGGGGACATTGTGTTTATACTGTGTGATGTGTTTACTGTGTGGTGTGTTTACTGTGTACACTAGACTGGTGATCAGTGAGTAAAAAGCTGTAAAAAGCAGCTCATACTCACTGATCAGCAGCCGGCTGCAGCGATCTGCTCTCCTCTCCACAGCGATGACTTCTGTGTGAGGAGAGGAGGAGCCGATTGCCTAGCAACCGGCTGTTTGTTTACATCACATAACGGCCGTGATTGGACACGGCCGTCATGTGATCAGGAGGGCCAATCACAGAGCCCTCCTGCCGATCTGAGATGCGCCGTGTCCGGGTGACACGGGCGCATCGGGATCGCGCCGCTGCGCGGGCGCGCGCGCGCGATCCCGCTACTCCTGAATGACGTTCCTGAACGTCCTATCAGGAGTAGGCGGCTCCCACCCGGCCGTATATGTGCATTGGCCGGGTGGGAAGTGGTTAAAGAGGAAGTAAACCCTGATGAGTTTACTTCCTCTTTCATTCCCTGCAAAGGCAAAGCATAATGGACTACTATGCATCGCATAGTAGTCCATTATGTGTCACTTACCTGACACAGAAGCCAGCGAAGTCACCGCTGTCCCCTGTAGTCCGCGCATCCATGTTGTCGGTGGGGTCTCGCAACTCCGCCGCTGTCATTCGGCGAAGCCACGATGACGTCACTCCTGCGCATGCGCACGGGAGCCAACACGCGCGGCAGCTCTGTTCTTGGAAATGCCGTGCTCAGTGCGCCTGCGCACCGCTGTCTACGCCGCATGCGCCATAGACAGCGGTGCCTGTCTTCGGGCAAATATCTCCTAAACCGTCTAGGTTTAGGAGATATTTCTTGGACCTACAGGTAAGCCTTAATCTAGGCTTACCTGTAGGTCAAAGTGTGTTGTAAGGGTTTACAACCACTTTAATAAATATATACATCCACACAAGGGGTGGCTATATATGCCAATTATAAATCTAGCTCTGGTTATCTCACCAGTGTTTATGCACTGGTGCAAAATATATGACTATTAGAAAGAGCAGGTACTAAAATTATACCTTCAATAATTTTAGTATAGCACAGAGAGGGTTATGTTATTCTGTAAAAAAAAAAAAAAAGAGCAGCACACCTTAAAGCTTGAGTCCTTCTTGCTCCTCCCCTGCATTTAAAACAGGGATCGTCAAACCCCAGGCGTCAGGTCACAATGGCAACAAGATGGGCTAGCTTTAGAGGTTTTTTTTTTTTTAATTCATGAAAAAAAATTGCATTTGAATGACTGTTGTGCAAATACTGTGTGACATAAAATATTGCAATGGTCGACATTTTATTCTCTAGGGTCTCTAACAATATACAATGAATTATAATAATTATATGTATAATGTTTGGGGTTCTAAGTAATTTTCAAGCAAAAAAATACGAATTTTAACTTGTAAGCAACAAATGCCAAAAAAAAAGGCTTAGTCATGAAGGGGTTAATCAGCATTTGACTATTTTTTTTTATCCTTATGCTGCTAGTATTAGTCTGGCAGCAGCGGGTGAGGTTGCAGGGCTTGGTAAATGTGTTTACAAGCCCCCTCCCTTTATACTACAATGGGCATAGGCAGTGATTGCTACAGATAGCTTCTGTGTCCATTGCACTGAGCATGGTAATTAAAATGGTTTTTACTATGCGTCAATTTATGAATGAAAGACTCCTTATTCTTTAGTCCCTTTCTCTGTCCCAAAAAAAAGAGACACCAGGGGTCTGTTTAGACCTCCGATATCTCACTAAAGACAAAAAAAAAGTACAAAATAATTTTTAAAAAAATTGTAAAAAAAAAAAAATTAAAATGTCAGAAGTAAAAAAAATAAAAAAAAAATAAAAACATAGCAAGGCCCTTTTCACATTGACCGGACTCCATCAAGCAGATCCCTGCTGAGCACACAGGTGACAGTTCTGTGTCTGCTCCACTGATGCAGAGCGGAAACACAGGTATGGGCCGCTGTTCTGTATGGGGTCAGTCATTTTCTTTTCATCTGTCTGTCCATTTACATCCACCTCTCCATAGAGAACAATGGGTGGTCTGATCAGGCCCACCTGAAAAACAGACAGGTGGACATGCAGGTAATCCCTTTGATGTTATTTGGGATGTAGCAACGGCGTGAACAGCGCTGTTGCTCTTAATTTGACATCCATGTAGGTCAGAGTGCATGTCCCTGAGCTCACAATGTCTGCATTCAGGCGAAGTGTACCCAAACCCACATGGATGTCAGATTGGGAGCAGCGGCTATGCCTGTGCAGCCGTTACATCCCAATTGACATAAATGGGACTGCCTGTATGGGGATGCAAAGAACACGAGTGTATTCCCATGCAGGTAAACATGGCCCTCCAAGGGCATACACTTTAGTATGTCACATCTGAACGATGCTTTAGTAGCAATTTAGCAGGAATGTTGTAAGTCATCTTGTGTTTGCATGCACAAATAATGATTTTAGTGTATTTTTTAGTGAAAATAGCGATTTAATGAACATTTGTGCAATTATTTATAAATTCTGAAAGCTGTAATGGAAAAATGGTACCCTCCAGCTTTTTAGATTAAATTGTTTTTATTTACTGTTTTGCAACACCTGCTGGTTTCACCATTACACAAAAAGGTGCAATTTAAATTGTAGAAATATTTGTTATTTATTAACGCAATACAGTTCTAACTTTAATATTTAGTAGGAATTTAGCTAGAATTTTGTACATTTTGCCATGTATGAATCCACTAATGATTTTAGTGTATTTTCAGCAAAATGTTTTGATAAACATTTGTGCAAATATTGCAGGACCTTAAAAATCAGTATCATCTTCTTTTTATTCTACTGGGCATGTGCTTTCAAAAATATATGGTTTGGGGGTCTTTTACAAACTCTGAAAGTGAAAAATTAAAACGATTTTCACCATTTCTCAAAAAGGCGCAATTTAACATTTACAATTTTTTTTTAACTCAATACAGGTTAAACTTTTATATTTATTATGAATTTAGTAAGAGTTTTGTAAAATTTGCTGTGTTTGTATCTGATAATATTTTTGTGCATTTTGCTTTGTTAAAAACTTAAAAATCCTTCCTTACTTTTATTCTACTGGTCCTATGCTTTTATAAAATGTATAGTTTGGGGGGTATTTTACAAACTCTGAAAGCTGTAAGGGAAAATTAAAAGCTTCAGATTTTTTGAGAAATGTGGTTATTTACATTTTTGCTTACATTAAAATTTCACCATTTTGCAAAAAGGCATAATTTAAAATGTACAAATATTTGTTATTTATTAACTCAAGCTTTTATATTTAATAGGAATTTAGCAGGAATTTTGAATAATTTGCCGTGTTTATATCTGCTAATTATTATTAGAAAATATATTGTTTTGGTAAACATTTGCAAAAATATCACAGAGTCTTAATCAGTAGCACCTTCTTTTTATTTTAAAGGTTACATTCTTTCAGAAAATATATGGTTTGGGTGGTCAAACTGAAAGCGAAAAATCAAAACCTTCAGATTTGAGAAATTTGGATATTTACATTATTGCGTATGTTCGATTCTCACAATTTTGCAAAAAGGTACAATGTAAAATCTACAAATATTTGTTATTTATTAACTCCATGTAGGTTAGCTTTATTTAAAAGAAATTTTGTAAAATTTGCTGTGTTTTTATCTTCCGATAATGATTTTAGTGCATTTTTTGTGAAAATATTGCTTTGATAAGCATTTGCACAATTATCATTGCTCCCCAAAAATCAGTAGCACCTTTTTTTTTATTCTACTGGTTATGTGATTTCAGAAAATACATGATTTTTTTATTTATTTTTTGGGGGGGGGGGGGGTCTTTTACAAACTCTGAAAGCTGCAAGGGAAAAAAAGCAAAGGAGAAATTGCAAAAACAGCCTGGCCAGCTGAGTTTAAAAGTGGAGCACAAGGCCTGGCAGTAAAAGGGTTAAGAAAAAAATGAAAAATGTTAAAACGAATGCAGTCTCCTTGTACAGGGTCCAGTAAACCGCTTAACCTTGAGTAAATCAAAGAGAAACATCAACTGAACAGCTGAGCTCTCCTGCCTCAGTGAAGTAATGGGATATCTAAATGTTAGTCTTGAAGAGCTATTAAAGCGGTTGTATAGGCCCAAGGTTTTTTTTACCTTCATGCATTCTATACATAAAGGTAAAAAAAAAAAAAAACTTGTGTGCATTAGTGCCACCAGCCCTCCCTAAAACTTATCTGAGCCCCATTTCAATCCAGCGATGTACACAAGAGCCTAACCTCTCCCAGGTCTCTCCCTCATTGGATGAGACAGCAGCACTAGCCACTGGCTCCTGCTACTATCAATCAGAGCCAGTGAGCCAATGAGGAAAGAGCGGGGGCAGGGCAGAGCCTCGCTGTGTGTGTGAATGAACACACAGGGCAGTGGCTCGGAAGAGAGCCTGCTTAGGTGCCCCCATAGCAAGCTACTTGCTATGGGAGCACTAGGCTGGAGAGAGGAGCCCCTAGAACCACTAGGGGACTCCAGAAAAGGAGGATCAGGGCTGCTCTGTGCAAAACCATTGCACAGAGCAGGTAAGTATAGCATGTTTGCTATTTAAAAAAACAAAAAAAAAACAAAAAAAAAACCTTTATTATCACTTTAAGACCTGGTGCCTAGAAATCAAACATTGTCCCACTAAAGCGATAATGTTTTTCAGACTAGAATTCTACTTTCAAAATCTATAAAACAGCATCTTTTAAAATCTTTAAAAAACACGTAGATTTACTAACTTTTATTTAAACTGATCACCTTCACGTAACTTTTATCTGCAAACACTAACAGATTCCCTTGAATGTCTAAAAGCATAGAACAGACCAAGAATGGAATTTCATTAATACTATAACAAATGGACAAGGACACGAACTTATCTAGTGACAATAACAAACTGATTTGTTCAGGGAGAAAACCCTTAAGCTTTCGAATATAAACACCCTAGAGCCAATTTAAAGAGGAGCTGCACCTAAAAAAAAAATATTAAAAGCCAGCAGCTACTAATATTGCAGCTGCTGACTTTTAATAATATCACACTTACCTGTCCCAGGGTCCAGCGATGTCGGCGGCAGATGACGAGCGATCGCTCGTCTCGCTGCTGCCACCGCCGCCATCCTCTGTCAGGGAATCGGGAAGTGAATCATGACGGCTTCACTGCCCGGTTCCCTACTGCGCATGCGCGAGTCGCGCTGCGCATCTCTTATGGTCCCCCGCTGTGTCTCTGGGAACTGTGTGTTTCCCAGAACACAACGGGGGGGGGGGGGGGCGGAGCGTCTGCGGGGGTCTGCGGCGGTCTGGCCGGAAGTGGGTGCAGTTACCTGGATTATCCAGGTAACTGCACCCCCCTCCCCCCTGAAAGGTGCCGATTGTGGCACCGGAGGGGGGGAGGGATAAGATTAGCGGAACTTCCCCTTTAGGGTGAAGAACCGCTTTAATAGAATATCATGCTACAGTGTCCCACTATTCAATAGCTGGATTTAAATGACAGCCAGTTAACAGTGTATTGACATTCCTTTAAACTCTGACTTAAACTTACTCAACACAGCCTGAAGGGAAGAACTGACATGAATGAAACATTGAGACACAGCTATAGAGTAGAAAAGCAAAAACTCCCAGAAAGATGAGATTAAGATATTCTATATAGAGGAAGGATGTAATGAATGTGTGAGAAATGGACTTGTAGTTTAGTTAGACAGTCTAAGTAAGCCAACTACTGTGAAGTCAGTAGTGTTAATTTTGTTGACTAAAATGACTAAAACATTTTAGTTGACTTAATGAATACTATTTTAGTCAACTAAAATACGACAAACTAAAAAAATTGAGATGACTAAAATAAGACTAAAACTAAAATGCCATTTTAGTCAAAAGACTAAAACTAAATTGAAATTTGACTTCAAAATGAACACTGGTGTAGTTGATGTACAGATGTTCCTACCTCAATACCATAAATAATAACATAATATATTTTTTTACTCCAGCAGTATATAAATGAGTTTGGAAATTGTAGAGAAATGTTAACTAATGCATTACAATTTAATTACACTCATTCGATTTTAGATGACTAAAATGAGTTTTAGTCTACTAAAATGTAGGACATTTTAATTGACAAAAATTTACTGGAGATTTACTCGACTAAATATGACTAAAACTAAAACAATTGCAGAAGTGTAAAATGGGACTAAAACTAAAATGCCATTTTAGTCCTAAGACCTAAGCCCCATACACACCATTAGATTTTCTGCAGATTTTTGTCTTCAGATTTACCAAAACTATGTAGTGCAAGGGCCTGCCTGATTGCATACAAATTGAAACTCTAAAGCCCCGTACACACGAGCGGACTTTTCAACATCCAAACTCCGACGGACTGAGTCCGTCAGACTATTCGATCGTGTGTGGGCTGCAACGGACTTTTGATTCGCCAAAGTCTGACGGACTTTAGAAATGAAGCATGCTTCAAATTTTCCCGACGGAACTCCGCCGGACCCGGTCCCCTTCGAAAAATCCGCTCGTGTGTATGCTACTCCGACGGACTAAAACCGACGCTAGGGCAGCTATTGGCTACTGGCTATGAACTTCCTTATTCGAATCCAGTCGTACGTCATCACGTTCGACTCCGTCGGAGTTTGGTGTGATGGTGTGTGTCCAAGTCCGTTCGGTCGAAAAGTCCGCCAGAACTCCGTCGGAACTCCGGCGGAACTCCTTTGGAGGTCTGTCGGACATAAGTCCTCTCGTGTGTACGCGACATTAAGGTTTGACCTCATATTATATAGTTTTGGTAAATCTGAAGACAAAAATCTGCAGAAAATCTAATAGTGTGCATGGGGCTTAAAGGGGTTGTAAAGGTAAATGTTTTTTCACCTTAAAGCATTCCATGCATTAAGGTGAAAAAACATCTGACAGTCCCGGCGCCCCCAGCCCCCCGTTTTACTTACCTCACCCCTTAAAAGTCCCGTGCTCGTCCCCCGACGTCCTTTCCACCATTCAGCCTGGCCGCTGATTGGCTGGAGTGGGTGGATGGAAAGCAGCGCAGCCATTGGCTCGTGCTGCTGTCAATCACATCCACTGACGCGGAGCGCCGGGGGCGGGGCCGTGTGATACAGCGAGCGGCTATAGCCGCCGGCTGTATCACGGGAGCACGCCCGCAGATGCTTCTCACCATGCGAGGGAGCTCGCATGAACATGAGAAGCACCTGTGGGAGGAAGCAGAGACAGCCGCCGAGGAACCCCAGAAGAGCAGGTTCGGGGCCACTCTGTGCAAAACGAGCTGCACAGTGGAGGTAAGTATAACATGTTTGTTATTTAAAAAAAAAAAAAAATATTCACTTTACAATCCCTTTAAGACTAAAACAAAATCGAAATTTGCTGTCAAAATTAACACTGCAAGTCAGTGTTAAAGAGAATGTCTTGCCAAGACGTATGTGCTGCTGCTATGGGCGGTTAGCCAGAGGTTATGTGGTTTGGCTCTTGCCAATGGATGACTCTCCCTTCATAAGAGTGATGACTGTATCATACACTGGCCACACTCCAGATGGAAAAAGTAAAGGAGGACCAAAGAATCAGGCAAAAGTGGTGTTATACCGATTTCTCTATAAATATAACCAAATGAAACCTCTACAACGCCAGCTACTGAGGAACTATAACTCCCAGCATGACCTATTAATTGATGGCCACAAGCAGATGTTACTCTCCAATAATTTACCTTTCACGTTTACATTTAAAAATAGGGCTGAAACAATTAACCGACATAATTGATTATAATAATAGTGGTCAACTATTTTCATAATCGATTAGTTGGTCAGTCTTTTTACTTTGCTATAGGAGTACTTTATACTATACTTTGTAGCTTGCTATTAGGGCACTTTGAAGGCAGGAGGAGCCAGAAGTGCCGGTTGGGAGGAGAATCAGGGCTACTCTGTGCAAAACCATTGCACAGAGCAGATAAGTGTCAGGTCACCTGAGACCAGGTGACAGATGCACTCCGTAGGAGTAGGAAGTGCACTGCTAGGTAGTGGACCTTAGGACTGACTGCTGCGGATTGTACCCAGGGAGATTCAGGACACAGGTCTACAGGATCACTAACACAGATCCCATAGATTCCCCAGGGCGCAGTCTGGCTCCATGTCACATCCCTTAGGGTCTCACAGCTCACGCTCACAGTAGACTACAGGAGAAGGAAGCAGCAGGCTGGGACGACAAGGATAGTAAGGGGATAAGGCAGAGGTCAGGGCAACTATCAGACAGGAATAACAGAGTACACGCCAAAGGTTCAGGGTCACAGGCAGACAGGGATGGTTGGGGACATGCAAAAAGATCAAGGTCACAAGCAGACAGGAATCGTTGAGAACATGCCAAGGTCGGTAACAGAGACAAACGTAGAGCACACGGCAAGCAGGAAACAGGAAGCCAAACACACAATGGATACACAATGGTTGATCAGCACCGATGGCTTGCAGTGCACAAGTTAATATAGGGTTCCCTGATAGGGCCTGGGGTGGAGCCATGCTTAGAGGAGAGGTTATAAAAAACACCAGGTAAAAGTGGCTGGCCTCTTAGTCTAAACACACGAGGAGAGGTAGGTAAACAGAGGAAGATTACTGCATAACAATGACAGTACCCCCCCTCTTACGAGGCCTCCCCCTCCCCCGCCTGGGTCCAGGCTTAAAGGGAAACCTCCTCAACAAACAAAGAGCAAAGACCTCAAATGCAGTGATCCAAGACCTCTCCTCAGGGCCAAACCCTTTCCAATGTATGAGGTCCTGAAGAATGCCTTTACAGAGTCGGGAATCCAAAACTTGACTAACCTCGTATTTTAGATTATCCTCAGAGACCGGAACTGGGGTAGGGAGAGGACGAGAGTACTTATTGAGGACTAAAGGCTTTTTAGGAATGGGTAAGGGCATGATAAGACCATCAGGAGTCTGAGCTGGGTACCCCAGACCCTTAAAGATGAGCTAGACATCCAGCACAAGACCACCTGACTGAGCAGAGGTCAGTGGATCCCTGAGGTCAGGTTGGTTAGAAGGTGATGTGCCACAAGAGTCAAGCTGGATAGCTGAAACACAAACAGAATTCAGAGAGCCCTGAGAAAAAGATTGAAAACCCTACCTGGCCAAATGAGGCAGTCTATCCAAAGGATAGATTGAGCCTCTTAAACGGGTTTGAATGGACATAGTAGCAGTAGGGTGAGGCCAGGTTACAGAAGGTCCTGAACAAGAAGCAGGAAGCTCACTGGGCATGGGCTGGACTGGCATAACTGGTACAGAGGCTAACTGAATAGTATTGTCAGGTGTAGTGACCATCTCAATCGCATCACAGGGTATAGCGACTGTGGAGCTTGCGGACAAGTTAGCCTGACTGTGCGTCCAAGGGAGATTAGGGACAGGCAAAGGTAAATGGTTATGCAAACTGGAGTGAATGATCGACTCAGATTTATAGGTGGGCCCCTCATTTAGAGTGCCACATGACTTAGAGAGTACATCAGTCCGACTATTGCAGGACACATCCCAGAGATCGCTATATACAGCGGGAAGAGCAGAAGATACTGGGATGGTGGCAACAGGAAGTTTCTCTTTTGGGGTAACCTTGAGTAGGCAGGAACAGGAGGAACCCCAAGCCAGGATCTGTCCAGCAGACCAGTCAACGTGTGGAGAATGGAGCCATGACCAAGGAAGACCTAATATGATACGAGATGAAGCCTTAGGTAAGACAAGGGAGGATATCCACTCCTGGTGGAGTGTCCCTACTGACATCTTAACAGGAAGGGCCTGGAAGCGAATAGGGCCCCCTGGGAGAACAGTGCCATCAATCGCCAAGACCACCAATGGCGTTGTAAGGGGCAAAAGGGTAAGTCTCATAGAGGATGCAGTTTCCCAATCCATGAAATTGGCAGCGGCTCCGGAATCCAGACGTGCTGAGACCGAACGAAAGGAAGCACCGACATGAAGCAACACAGAAAGGAGAAGACGAGAAGGTGAAGGTGATATTTCAGGGTTTAATACTCCACCTTCCAGATGTATTAGCCCTGAGTGTTTTTCCAGACGAAGAGAACAAGTTTCACGGAAATTATCTTTGGCCCCACAATAGTGGCATAGGCCCAGAGTTCTGCGCCTAGCGCATTCTTCGGGAGATAACTTTGTCCAGCCCAACTGCATAGGTTCCTCAGCAGGCAGGGGGTGCTCCTCGGATCAAAGAGAAGGGACTGGGAGCTCAGGCTGCCTAAAGAACGGGGAGTGATGGCGTCTTTTTTCCAGGGCCCTCTCCTGAAAACGAATATCGATCTGGTTACACAAGGTGATGACACTGTCCAGATCAGCAGGAAGGGATCTTCCTGCTAATTCATCTTTCACTCTATCAGAGAGGCCATGTAAAAAGTTGCAACTAGGGCCTCATTATTCCAGCTCAATTCAGCTGTGAGGATACGGAACTGAAGAGCATACTGTCCCACAGAAGCGGACTCTTGACGGAGATGTAAAAGAGCGCTAGGCGCTGTGGAGACGAGACCCGGTTCCTCGAAGATATTTTCCGAAAAAGTTTCAAGAAATCAGACAGGCTAGAAACCACTGGATCATTCAGTTCCCACAGAGGGGCAGCCCAAGCTAGTGCCTCGCCGGACAGGAGGGATATAATATATGCTACTTTCGCCCGATCGGACAGGACGTTTTGGGGCTGAAGATCAAAATGAATTGTGCACTGGCTAAGGAACCCCCTGCAAGCCTTGGAGTCCCCAGAGAAATGGGCCGGAGCTGGTAGTTGTAATGAATGTGTGGCTGCGACTGATGCGATAGGTTCAGCAGCAGATAGCAGTTGAGGTTGTTGAACCGGGGGTCCTAATGAGGCCTGAACCTGTTCAAAACAGGATGCCAAATCCTGAAATAATTGCATCATCTGGGTCTGATGCGATTCTTGGGTCTCAAGTCTGCGAACTAAGCACTGCAATGGATCATCTGCGGGTAGCGGCACATCAGCTAGGTCCGTGGCTGATCAAACTGTCAGGTCCCCTGAGACCCAGTGACAGATGCACTCCGTAGAAGACGGAAGTGCACCACTAGGTAGTGGACCTTAGGACTGACTGCTGCGGATTGCACCCAGGGAGATTCAGTTCACAGGTCTACAGGATCACTAACACAGATCCCAATGGGAGCTGGAGCATAGATTCCCCAGGGCAGGGAGACTAAGAGCCAGCAGGTGTTCACCAGAGCCTCCAGTGGTGAGGATGGACTTCGCTGCAGTCTGGTCTCACAGCTCACGCTCACAGTAGACTACAGGAGAAGGAAGCAGCAAGCTGGGACGACAAGGATAGTAAGGGGATAAGGCAGAGGTCAGGGCAACTATCAGACAGGAACAACAGAGTACACGCCAAAGGTTCAGGGTCTGGTTATTTAACTTTGGACTGGCTGACTACCCGATCTGGTTACTGGACTGTGGCTATGCTTGACTTCGCTTTTTCTATTTGCCTTTTTATTTTTTATTAATAAACAAGTGTGATTTAATTGTACTTCTGTCTCAGTCTGATTCATGGTTCCTGTCAGACAGTAAGTATGACAAGTTTGTTGTTTAAAAAAAAAAATTCAAATGTTAACAATCACTTTAAGGGATCTGTGCAGGGAAGATCTGCATATTAACCCAGAGAGCTGGAGGCTGATAGACTGGAGGTAATATAAGCCATTATAATTAAAGTAGAACTACAGTAAGCACCCACATATGAACCTTCGAGTTACAAACTTTCAAGGATGCGAACATGTGTTTGCACAGTTTTTACATTCAACTAGAGCTGCACGATTAATCGTTAAAAAAACGCAATCTCGATTCACCCCCTCTGACGATCTCTTTCGCTGAGAATAAGCAATTCTTTCATATAACAAGTGGAGAGATTATCTCACTCAGCTCTCAAAAGAAAGCATCCCGGTGTCCTATCATATAAGGTCCTCCATCGGATAGTGTCCGCTGCGTACTGCGCAGTACACAACAACATAGATTCCGAAAATTGCCGAGGATGAACGGCGCCTGCGCCGTGAGTCCAGGATCTATCCCCACTATCCAAGTGGACATAGAGTAGGAATATAAAAGAGCCGAGCGCAGCGAGGCCGAGCCCGAAGGAGCCCTCTAATATTCACAACCCTATGTCCGCTTGGATGGATGGGCTACCACCTCCACTCACGGCGCAGGCGCCGTTCAGCTTCAGAGATTTTACGAAGCTTCGTCTGCTCCGTACTGCGCAGTACGGGGCGGATACTATATGATGGCCGGACACTATATGGCAGAACACCAGCAATCTGCCAAGTGTAGAACTTGAAACATTGTAACTAACCCTTACTGCTTAGATCAAAAGGGAAAGAACTTTTTGTGTAAATAAATAATCTGGGCAGCCTGCCAAGCTTTCGACCAGTGTAAATGCAGGAAGTTTAACCACTTAAAGTCTAAATCTTTTTCTGACACTTCTTTCTTAAGTTAAAATAAATATTTTTTGCTAGAAAATTACTTTAAAGCGGTTCCTCACCCTAAAGGGGCAGTTCCGCTATTCTGATCCCTCCCCCCCTCTGGTGCCACAATCGGCACCTTTCAGGGGGGAGGGGGGTGCAGTTACCTGGATAATCCAGGTAACTGCACACACTTCCGGCCAGACCGCCGCAGAACCCCCGCAGACGCCCCGCCCCCCGTTGTGTTCTGGGAAACACACAGTTCCCAGAGACACAGCGGGGGACCATAAGAGACGCGCAGCGCGACTCGCGCATGCGCAGTAGGGAACCGGGCAGTGAAGTCGTCATGCTTCACTTCCCGATTCCCTGACAGAGGATGGCGGCGGTGGCAGCAGCGAGACGAGCAATCGCTCGTCATCTGCCGCCGACATCGCTGGAACCTGGGACAGGTAAGTGTGATTTTATTAAAAGTCAGCAGCTGCAATATTAGTAGCTGCTGGCTTTTAATATTTTTTTTTTTTAGGTGCAGCTCCTCTTTAAACATTATTTTATATATATATATAAATATATATATATATATATATATATATATATATCCATCAATCAGACACCCTAGGGAATAAAATGGCAATTGCTGCAATATTTTATGGCACACTGTATTTGCCCAGCAGTATTTCAAATGCAATTTTTTGGGAAAAAATACACTTCAATAAATAAAAAAAAATAAAAAAATAGTAAAGTTAGCCCAATTTTTTTTGTTTTAATGTGAAAGATGTTACGCCGCGAGAATCGTGATATATCTTCTAAGCAAAAAAATTGTGATTCTCATTTTAGCCAGAATCGTGCAGCTTTACATTCAACCCAGCAGGCTGAATGAAAAAAAAAAAACTGACAGCTCGTCATACCAGCACAAGCAATGTTGGTGCAGCGATCTCCCCAGCTGTGCGGTTGTTTTCTGACAGGGGGACTCCCTTGCCAGAACACACTGATCAGTGCTCGCAGCCTTTATCTGCAAATACTGATCTTTTTTGGACTTATAAACAAGTTGCACTTACTCGTTCATAAGTAGGGTACTTGCTGTGTGGGTAATTTTTTTTTTTTACATTTTGAATAGTCTCTTTAAAAAAAATCTGATCAGTTATTTTGGTCACAAGTAGGGTGGATAAAAAAAAAAAAAAAAAAAAAAAAGGAGATATTTTTTTTTAATTAACCACTTCAATACCGGGCTATAGTCATGACGTTCTCCAATCCTGGGCGGGCGTCATATGATGTCGTCGGTATCTTGCCACTCCTGCGGGCCCCCAGAGCGGGGATCGTGGATGAGGCGTGTCCCTCGGACACAGACCATCCCAGATCAGGGTAAAGAGCCCAAAAAAAATTGCTCTTTACCACGTGACAGGCTGTATCCAATCACAGCCGGGCACATGTATTGCCCACGTGCACAGCGTTCATGCCCACCCCTAGGGCGCGCACAGAGTGGCGATCGGAGTAAATAGCCAATGAAATTGGCTCTTTACCACGTGACCGGCTGTGTCCAATCACAGCCAGTCACAGAATGTAAACAAACTGCGGTAACGAGATGTTACCGGGTTCTCCTCCTCACAGACCGATCGTATGTGAGGAGATTGTGGAAACATATTGTTGCCACTTGCAGTATACATCAACACACAGATTGCCCCCACACCAATAAAGAGTACCTCATCACCCATCAAAGTACCTGTCACCACCCATCAGAGTACCTGTCACAGCCCATCTGAGTACACGAGTACCCGTCACAGCCCATCCGAGTACCTGTCTCTGCCCATCTAAGTACCTGTCTCTGCCCATCTAAGTACCTGTCACACCCATCAGAGTAACCATGTACCAGTCACCAACCCATCCGAGTACCTATCTGTAGCCCATCAGATTACCTGAGTACCTGTCACCAGGCCATCAGAATACCACGAGTACCTGTCACCAGGCCATCAGAATACCCCGAGTACCTGTCACCAGGCCAGAAGAGTACCCAAGTACCTGTCACCAGGCCATCAGAGTACTCGAGTACCTGTCATCAGGCCATCAGAGTTCCTGTCATCAGGCCATCAGAGTTCCTGTCACCAGGCCATCAGAGTACCCGAGTACCTGTCACCAGGCCAACAGGGTACCCGACTACTTGTCTCCAGCCCAACAGGGTACCCAAGAACCTATCTGCAGCCCATGCCTCATAGAATATACGTTGGGGTGCTTGCTTTCCAAAATGGGGTCATTTTGTGGGTAATTCCACTGTTCTGGTGCACCCAGGACCTTCAAAAGTGTGATGGGTAGGAATGAAATGAGATGTGTAATTTATGCTCCTAGAACGCCTGAAGGTACTACTTCAATGTTGGGCCTCTCTATGTGGACTGGCTGTGTAAAAGTCTCACATATGTGGTATTGTCATACTCAGGACGAGTTTCAGAATGTGTTTTAGGGTGTAATTTTTGCTATATACATGCTATGTGTTAGAAATATCTTATAAATTGACAACGTTGTGTAACAAAAAAAAAGAAGATTTAAATTTTCTTTCCACATTTTCTGAAGACTTGTGTAAAGAAATGAACCATTCAAAAGACTAATTATGCATCATAGAATAGAGGTTGGGGTGTCTGCTTTCCGAAATTTTGTGGGTAATTCCATTGGCCTGGTGCTCCAGGGCCTTCAAAATTGTAATAGGTCGTTATGGTGCTCCCTGCATGTTGGGCCTCTGTATGTGGCCAGGCTGTGTAAAAGTCTCACACATGTGGTATCGCCATACTCAGGAGGAGTAGCAGAATGTATTTTGAGGTGTAATTTTTGCTATATACATGCTTTGAGTTAGAAATATCTTATAAACTGACCACTTTGTGTAAAAACAAATACGTTTTAATTTTCTTTCCACATTTTCCGAAGACTTCTGGAAAAAAAATGAACCATTCAAAAGACTCATTATGCCTAATAGAATAGACGTTGGGCTAATTGTAATAGGTTGTTAGGAAATTAGAGGTGTAATTGTATGCTCCTAGATCCCCTGATGGTGCTTCCTGCATATTGGACCTCTCTGTGTGGCCAGGCTGTGTAAAAGTCACACACATGAAGTATCGTCATACTCGGGAGGAGTAGCAGAATGTATTTTGGGCTGTAATTGGAAGTATGCATATGCTGTGTGTGAGAAACAACTTGTTATTATGACAATGTTGTAAAAAAAAAAAAAAAAAAATTCTTAATTTTCCCAAGAACTGTGGGGGAAAAATGACAACTTCAAAAAACTTACCATGCCTCTTGCTAAATACCTTTGACTCTATACTTTTCAAAAAGGGGTCATTTGGGGGGGGGCCTCAAGAGATAGGCCATCAGTGCATCAGGTGTGATAAGGTGTGATCAATTTGCACCATAGCTTGTAGACTCTAACTTTCACAGAGACTAAATAATATCCACTAATTTGGATTATTTTTAGCAAAGAGATGTAGCCGTATACATTTTGGTCCAAATTTATGAACAAAAATTACTTATTTGCAAAATTTTATAATAGAAACTAAAAAAAAAAAAAAGTTTTCTTTTTTCAAAATGTGAGATAACATGCACTAGATTAAAGAATTCACACAATTTCACAGAAACCATGAGATAAAACAAAGTTCAGGAATATTCCTTTTTCCCATAGTTTTGCAAATCTATGTACACTACAAACTGTAAGATTGAATCGGTTCGGATAACGCTGTTTTACTAACTGGTCAGCTTATTATTCTAAGGCTTCATGCACACGGGACGTTTTTACAACCTCTCCTGAACAATTTAACTTGATAGATAGTAACCCACATTTAACCACTTGCTTACTGGGCACTTAAACACCCTTCCTGCCCAGACCAATTTTCAGCTTTCGGTGCTCTCACACTTTGAATGACAATTACTCAGTCATGCAACACTGTACCCAAATAAATTTTGTGTCCTTTTTTTCCCACAAATAGAGCTTTCTTTTGGTGGTATTTGATCACCTCTGGGGTTTTTATTTTTTGCGCTATAAATGAAAAAAAACCGAAAATTTTGAAAAAAAACGCATATTTCTTTGTTTCTGTGACAGAATTATGCAAATTATTAATTTTTCTTCATAAATTTTGGCCACAATTTATACTGCTACATATCTTTGGTAAAAATAACCCAAATTAGTGGATATTATTTGGTCTTTGTGAAAGTTAGAGAGTCTACAAGCTGTGGTGCGAATCGCACAAAATTGATCACATCTGATGTACTGGTGGCCTATCTCGCTTCTTGTGACCCGAACAAGTCAGGAAAGTACAAATACCCCCCAAATGACCCCTTTTTGGAAAGTAGACATTCCAAGGTATTTAGTAAGAGGCATGGTGAGCTTTTTGATGTTGTCATTTTTTTCCCACAATTCTTTGCAAAATGAAGATTTTTCATTTTCTTTATTTTTCTCCACAAAATTGTCATTGTAATAGGTTATTTCTCTCACGTGGCATGTGTATACCACAAATGACACCCCCCAAAAAATTCTGCTACTCCTCCTGAGTATTACAATACCACATGTGTGGGACTTTTTCACAGCCTGGCCACATAGAGAGGCCCAACATGCAGGGAGCGCCATCACGTGTTCTAGAAGCATAAATTACACATCTAACTTGTTGACTATTTATTACACTTTTGAAGCACCAGGACAATGACACGTGACACTGATGACAGATGGCACTGATACGTGGCAATGATGACACTTATACGTGGCACTGATGACACGTGGCACTGATGACAGATGACACTAATATGTGGCACTGATGACACGTGGCACTAATACGTGGCACTGATGACACGTGGCACTGATGACACGTGGCACTGATGACATGTGGCACTAATACGTGGCACTAATATGTGCCACCGGTGACAGATGGCACTAATACGTGGCACCAATGACGCGTGACACTGATGACAGATGGCACTGATAAGTGGCATTGATGACACGTGACACTGACAACAGATGGCACGTGACACTGACAGGTGGCACTGATGACAAATGGCACTGATACGTGGCACTGATGACAGATGGCACTAATACGTGGCACTGATGACAGATGGCACTAATAACACGTGGCACTGATGACAGATGGCACTGGGGACAAATGGCACTGACAACAGGTGGCACTGGGGACAGATAGCACTGCGGGCAGGTGGCACTGGGGTGGGGTGGATTGCACTGGGGTGGATGGCACTGGGGTGGATGGCACTGGGGCGGATGGCACTGGGGCAGGATGGCACTGGGGCAGGTGGCACTGGGGGGGGCATGGCACTGGGGGGGGCATGGCACTGGGGGGGGTGGCTCTGGGGGAGGATGGCACTTTTTTTTAAACTTTTTTTTTTTTTTTTCTTTTGTACACTGACGGCTGCTGCAGCCGTTCTTCTCTCCCCTCTCACACGCTGTCTGTGTGAGGAGGGAGAGCGGCGCTGAGAGATGATCTCATATGTTTACATATGAGATCATCTCCCATTGGACACGCTGATCACGCTGTAAACGGCCGCTGTGATTAGCCGTTTACAGCGATCTGTGTTTGCCTGTCCCCGGGGGACATGGCAAACACAGAACTTCCGCGATGCGCGCCCGCGGCGGCGCGCATTGCGGAAGTAAACACCAGGCCGTCCAGGGACGGCCAGGCGAGGGAAGCCGCCCGCCCTAAGGCCGTCATTCGGCTATAGGGCGGGCGGGAAGCGGTTAAAAACGTCAGTTTTTCTGCGCTTGCGTTTGAATAAAAAAAAAGAAAAAGAAAATGCCTGTAAATTAAACAGTTTAGAAGCGTTTGGAGCTTGAAGTGCCTCTAAACTCAGCTTCTGAACCTATTTTTTTGCGTTCCAAAAAAAGCCTCTAAAGTCAACTGCCTAGAAAGGACTGTAAACGAACCTGTGTACATGTACTGATAAGATAACAGAGGAGAGTTCAGGAGCAGTTGAAAAAAAATGCCCAACTGCTCCTAAATGTCCGTTTACCAGCAGCAGTGTACATAAGGCCTAAATAGGAAACCCTAATTTTGTTTGCAAATATTAAAGATTCTAACTACCAGCAAGAATAAGTCCTTACAGTTAAAGAGCACCTGTCATTTCAGATCCATCATGGCAGCGCCCGTTAGCGGGCATCAACTCACCTGCTGCCGCCACGTCCCTCACCTTGTTATGTCACTGACTCATAACCAGCCATCCTATTGAAGTAAATGGGACTGTCGGTGAGTCAATAGTGGGTCAGAGGAGGAGCCGCTGTGGGACAGAGATGACAGTTGCTCTTTAAAAATTATGATTTAAAGCGTAAGTTCACCTTTACAGAAAATCTGTAAGGTGAACTTACACAGGACCCTGTTCCCATCGCACCCAGTCCCGCTAACCTGGAGAGCGACAATCGTCCGTTCTGACACAACGGATCGCCGCTTTAGCAGTCAGAGGATTTGAAATCCCAGCGGCTTTCTCTCCTCTTCACCCACTGTGACAGGATGGGCTACGTGGGTTCTGATTGGTCAGCACCAACCATGTGACTAATTGGAATGCTTCTAAATGTACCTCCTGACTAGGTAAATTTTGCAGATTAAGCCAAGGGAATTTCTAAGCCGTTGAGGCAGCTATACCATGTGTCAGAACCGGTGATCACCATGCTCCAGGTCAGTTGGACCGGGGGAGGGGGGAGATGATATTGAAATCCATGGGCAGAGCTGCAGAGGCCTGCAAAGTGCTTTGGCAGCAGTGCTTTTTGGCTGTGTTGTAACACATTCTCCTGGCGCTAGTAGGGGTTAAAAGTGCCCCACTAGCGGCCGAATAATGCCGCTAAGACGGTAACGTGCCGCTAAAACTAGCGGTGATTTACTGCTAAAGCAGAGCACTATCAATGTGAAAGGGCTCTAAATGTAACCATATTGCTTCACTTAGCGGCACCCCTCTTCTCTTTTATACTCTTTTGTGACATGATGCCATTTGTATATCAAGACATCGTTCGTTTATCAAGTCAAATTATTTATTTATTTATTTTATTGCTGGTCTTGCAAAAACACTCTCAGGGCAAGTTACTCTCAATCCAATTTCATGGTGACAACACTGAAGAAATGACACTTTGCTACAATGTAAAACAGTGCGTATACAGCTTGCATAACAGTGTAATCTTGCTGTCCCCTCAAAATAACTCAACACACATCCATTAATATCTAAACTACTGGCAACAAAAGTGAGTACACCCCTAAATGAAAATGACAAAATTGGGCCCAATTTGCCATTTTCCCTCCCCGATGTCATGTGATGTGTAAGGCCGCGTACACACGGGCGGACTGTTCGCCCAACTTAGTTTGTCAAACAATCCGACAAACAGTCCGCTCAAAATTTGCATGAGCGGACTTGACCACACACGATGAACGAACAGTCCGCTGAAAGCGTGCGCGATGACGTGAACGGCACGTACGACGGGACTAGAAAAACGACGTCCTATACACTGCAATTCAATCTTCGGATTTCCTTTCTGAGCATGCGCGGAACTTAGTTTGATGAACAAGCCTACACACGAGCGGACTGTCCGCTCAAACCAAGTTTCAGCGGACTGTCTTACGGGAATTCCAAAAAACTTTGTTCGTCAGACTGTCCGCTGAAGCCCACACATGAGCGGACTGTCCGCTGAAACACTGTTCAGCGGACAAAGTTGGGCGAACAGTCCGCCCGTGTGTACGCGGCCTTAGTGTTACAAGGTCTCAGGTGTGAATGAGCAGTTGTGTTAAATTTGGTGTTATCGCTCTCTCTCTCTCATACTGGTCACTGGAAGTTCAACATTGCACCTCATGGCAAAGAACTCTGAGGATCTGAAAAAAATAATTGTTGATCTGCATAAAGATAGCCTAGGCTATAAGGAAGATTGCCAAGACCCTGAAACTGAGCTGCAGCACGGTTTATACAGACCATACAGCGGTTTAACAGGACAGGTTCTACTCAGAACAGGCCTCGCCATGCTTGACCAATGAAGTTGAGTGCAAGTGCTCAGCATCATATCCAGAGGTTGTCTTTGGAAAATAGACGAAAGTGTGCTGCTAGCATTGCTGCAGAGGTTAAAGGGGTTGGGGTCAGCCTGTTACACACTGCACCAAATTGGTCTGCATGGCTTTTGTCCCAGAAGGAAGCCTCTTCTAAAGATTATGCAAAAAAAAAAGCGCACAAAGTTTGCTGAAGACAAGCAGACTAAGGACATGGATTACTGGAACCATATCCTGTGATCTGATGAGACCAAGATAAACTTATTTGTTTCAGATGGTGTCAAGCACCTGTGGCGGCAACCAGGTGAGGCATACAAAGACAAGCGAGTCTTGCCTACAGTCAAGCATGGTGGTTGGAGTGTCACGGCCTGGGGCTGCATGAGTGCTGCCGGCACTGGGGAGCTACAGTTCATTAAAAGTTAATACTGAAACAGAGCATGATTCCCTCCATGAGACTGGGCCACAGGGCAGTATTCCAACTTGATAAGAAGACGACCACTACCTTGCTGAAGAAGCTGAGGGTAAAGGTGATGGACTGACCAAGCATGTCTCCAGACCTAAACCCTATTGAGCATCTGTGGGGCATCCTCAAATGGAGGGTGGATTAGCACAAGATCTCTAACATCCACCAGGTCTGTGATGTCGTCATGGAGGAGTGGAAGAGGACTCCAGTTGGCAACCTGTGAAGCTCTGGTGAACTCCATGCCCAAGAGGGTTAAGGCAGTGCTGGAAAATAATGGTGGCCAGTAGAACTGCACGATTCTGGCCAAAATAAGAATCATGATACAGTGCGACAAAATATTGCAACAACCACCATTTTATTCTCTAGGGTCTCTACTAAATTATATATATATATATATATATATATATATATATATATATATATATATATATATATATATATATATATATATATATATAGTAACATTGGGGTGTTTAGCTCAATTGGTAGATGCAATTTTTAGTTCACATCAGGCAGGCGTTTATGGTTAAGGGCCTGGTAGCCCACGTTTATTATAAGAAAACAAAATATTAGTCCATCCAGAAATCCCACGCAGGGGTCCAAGCTTACATTAAATACACAAAAAATCCAAATGAAAATGCTAGCCTACCTGGCTACTCTTCAGCAGTAGTGCTGCTATAGGTACTTGCTCCGTCCACCAAACTGCTTGGATGCACACAGTCTTAGGCTCCTTGGACGCACACAGCTTCAAGCCCTTTAACACACAGCTTTGGACTCCTTGGATGCACACAGCTTCAACCCTTCAACGCACACAGCTTTGGGTTCTTTGGACATGCACAGCTTCAAGCTACTCCACTCCACCATCCTACACTCTCCATTCCCAACATCCTTTCATTATATGGCCTGTCTGCAGCTGGGCACACACCCTGCTCGTTATCACCAAGACCTGGACACAGGGTTGGAGATCCCTCTTTCCTCCAATTTCACAGGGACAGAGCCTCGCTCTGTCACATATATATATATATATATATATATATATATATATATATATATATATATATATATATATATAATGTTTGGGGGTTCTAAGTAATGTCTAGCAAAAAAAAATATTTTAACTTGAAAACAACTGTCAGAAAAAGGTTTAGTGTTTAAGCTGTTAAACGTTCCTAATTTACATACAGAAGTCTATTCCTTTGATGTAAAAGACAAATTGATACAATGTTTAGACTTAACATTCCACTGATCGAATGTTGGCTGAGAGCAGAGAGAAAATTCTCTGCATACAAAAGATCGGGAAACCCTTTGTCAAGATCGCAATGGGGAAAAAAACTGCGATAACAATTCTTGGTGATTAATCGTGCAGCTCTAGTGGCCACACAAAATATTGACACTTTGCATCAAATTTGGATATTTTCGCTTAGGGGTGTACTCACTTTTGCTGCCAACAGTTTAGACATTAATGGCTGTGTGTTGAGTTATTTGGATGGGACAGCAAATTTACACTGTATACTGGGGACAGAAGATTTAAACTGTTTTACAAGCTGTACACTCAATACTTTACATTGTAGCAAAGTGTAATTTCTTCAGTGTTGTCACATAAAAAGATAGAATAAAATATTTATACATACAATGCTCAAAATAGTTAAAGGAACACTTTTTTAATCAGAGTATATCAAGTCAATTAAACTCCTGGGGTATTGATCTGGTCAGTTAAGTAGCAGAGGGGGTTGTTAATCAGTTTCAGCTGCTTTGGTGTTAATGAAATTAACAGCTGCACTAGATGGGCAACAATGAGACAACCTCCAAAACAGGAAAGGTTTTACAGGTGAAGGCCACTGAATTTTTTTTCCCTACTCATCTTTTCTGAACGTTTTTCACTAGCTTTGCATTTGGCTAGGGTTAGGGCCGGTTCACACAGCGGGCGATGCGAGGCGACACGACTCGACTCGCCTCGCTCCCGCAAGTCGCCCCCGTTCTGTACAATGGAACCGTTCTGAGAGGAGCGACTCGAGTCGCTCCGACTCAGAAAAAAGGTTCCTGTACTACTTCTGGGCGACTTCGGGGGCGACTTGCATTGACTTCTATACAGAAGTCATCTGAAAGTAGCCGCTGAGGTCGCCGCAGGTCGCGGCGAGGCAAGTCGGAGACGCCTCGCCGCGCCTGCAGTGTGAACCGGCCCTTAGTGTCACTACTGGTAGCATGAGGTGATACATAGACCCTATAGAGGTTGCACAGGCAGTCCAACTCCTGCAGGATAGCACATCAATATGTGCCATTACTAGAAGGTTTGCTGTGTCTCCCAGCACGTTCTCAAAAGCATGGAGGAGGGCCAAAGAAGGTCCTTAACCCATAAGAAGGACCAGTATCTGCTCCTTTGTGCAAGGAAAGGATGAGCACTACCAGAGCCCTACAAAATTATCTCCAGCAGGCCACTGGTGTGAACGTCTCTGACTAATCAAAAACAGACCTCATGAGGGTGACCCCAAGGCTCGACGTCCTCTACTGGGCACTGTGCTCACTGCCCATGGAGCTCAATTGGCATTTGCCATTGAACACTAGAATTGGCAGGTCTGCCACTGACGCCCCTGCTTTTCAGATGAGAGCAGGTTCACCCTGAGCACATGTGGCAGACATAAAAGGGTCTGGAGAAGCCATCATGCTGCCTCATTCAGTATGACCAGTTTGGTGGTGGGTCAGTGATGGTTTGGCGAGGGATGCACAGACCGCTACAGGCTGGACAATGGCACCCTGACTGCCATTAGGTATCATGATGAAATCCTTGGATCCCTATGCTGGTGCAGTGGGACCTGGGTACCTCCTGGTGCACAATGCCCGGCCTTATGTGGGGAGCGTATGCAGCCAGTTCCTAAAGGATGAAGGAATTGATACTATTGAATGGCCCCCACTCTCGTCTGACCTAAATAAAATAGAACACCTCTGGGACATTATGTTTCGGTCCATCCGACGCCCTCAGGTTGCAACTCACTCTGTTCAGGAGTTCAGTGATGCCTGGTCCAGATTTGGGAGGAAATACCTGAGGACACCATCCATTGTCTCATTAGGAGCATGCCCCGACATTGTCAGGCATGCATACAAGCATGTGGGGGGGGCCATACAAATTATTGAGTATCATTTTATCCACTTAAGGACTGAGCCTCTTTCTGAGATTTGTTGTTTACAAGTTAAAAACAGTTTTTTTGTTAGAAAATTACTTAGAACCCCCAAACATTATACATTTTTTTTCTAACACCCTAGAGAATAAAATGGCAGTCATTGAAATACTTTCTGTCACACGGTATTTGCGTAGCAGTCTTACAAACGCACTTTTTTGGGAAAAAATACACTTTTTTGAATTAAAAAATAAGACAAACACTAAAGTTAGCCCAATTTGTTTTATATTGTGAAAGATAATGTTACGCCGAGTAAATTGATACCCAACATGTCCAACATTGCGTCTGCTCGTGGAATGGCAACTAACTTTTACCCTTAAAAATCTCCATAGGCGACGTTTAAAAAAATTCTACAGGTTGCATGTTTTAAGTCACAGAGGAGGTCTAGGGATAGAATTATTGCTCTCGCTCTACCAATTGTGGTGTATATATTCTATATAGGTATAGAAGAGAAAGATTATTTAAAAAATAGAGTTAAAGTGGTTTAAAAAGTTCTCTTTGTTTTTAGTCAGATAAATATAAAAAAAAATTTAGTCTCTCTCTTTACTACATTTTTTAAAGGGCCTTTTGCTCTCAGACCTTAATACCTGAAGCTAAAATTCAGACACAAGTGTACGAGGAAATAAATCATCCCTTAACCACTTGCCGACCGCCGCACGACGATGTACGTCCTATTTTTGAAGAGGGATATCTCGGTAACGGCAGCAGCTGCTGCCACAACCGAGATATCCATCTCTTCAGGCGGCGGTCGGCTGTACGATAACGGTGGTCTCCGCGGCGGATTCGCCGCGAGATCACCGCTATCGGCGGCGGGAGAGGTACCACCCCCCCTCCCGCCGCCCTACCGCCGCTTACCGGAGCCGTCGTAGCGGCGGAGGCGATCGGGTCCTTCCATCTGCTGGGCATAGAGACAAGTGAGGCTAAGATGGCCCCCACTCGTCTCTATACCATAGGAGGGCGGAAGCGACGTCAAAACGTCACTTCCGTCCATACCTCTTAAAGGTATATTTTTTTTTTAAATGTCAGATTTTCTTTTTTTTTTTGCATTTTAGCCCAAATATGAGATCTGAGGACTTTTTGACCCCAGATCTCATATTTAAGAGGACCTGTCATGCTTTTTTCTATTACAAGGGATGTTTACATTCCTTGTAATAGGAATAAAAGTGATCCATTTTATTTATTTTTTTAAAACAGTGTAAAAATAAATAAAATCAATTAAAATAAATAAGAAAAAAATTTTTTTTTAAAAAGACACCCCGTTATGACGAGCTTGCGCACAGAAGCGAGCGCATACGTGAGTAGGGCCCGCATATGAAAACGGTGGTCAAACCACACATGTGAGGTATCGCCGCGATCGGTAGAGCGAGAGCAATAATTCTAGCCCTAGACCTCCTCTGTAACGCAAAAAATGCAACCTGTAGAATTTTTTAAATGTCGCTTATGGAGATTTTTGAGGCTAAAAGTTTGACGCCATTCCACGAGCGGGCGCAATTTTGAAGCGTGACAATTTACTCGGCATACCATTATCTTTCACAGTATAAAAAAAATTGGGCTAATTTTACTGTTGTCTTATTTTTTTATTCAAAAAAGTGAATTTTTTCCAAAAAAAAGTGCGCTTGTAAGACCGCTGCGCAAATACGGTGTGAAAAAAAGTATTTCAATGACCGCCATTTTATTCTCTAGGGTGTTAGAAAAAAAACAATATAAAATGTTTGGGGGTTCCAAGTAATTTTCTAGCAAAAAAAACTGTTTTAAACATGGAAACACCAAGTCTGAAAAAGAGGCCTGGTCCTTAAGTGGTTAAGGACCATTGTGTCCAAGGTTTCAGTGAGACAATGTGAGCATCAAGAGAGGGCACCAATGTTGTGCTCTCCCTTTAGACAAAGGGTGCTCTGGGGATCTTTTGTTTTGCACAGAATGTTTATTTGTAAAAGTGAAAAAAAAAGTGAATCTAAAAAGTTTAACTAAGAGCCCATTCACACAGGGGCAACTCCTGATCCGACTTCAGGTCGCCCCTAGTCGCCTCAGGTCGGACAACATTTAAAAAGCAATGTAAGTGAATGAGAGCCGTCTTAATGCACACTACTGAAGTCGCTCCGACTTC
This sequence comes from Lithobates pipiens, assembly GCF_037356315.1. Classification (NCBI taxonomy): domain Eukaryota; kingdom Metazoa; phylum Chordata; class Amphibia; order Anura; family Ranidae; genus Lithobates; species Lithobates pipiens. The sequence goes on along the minus strand of NW_027507903.1, from coordinate 389,190,399 downwards.
AGAAAAGGTTCCTGTACTACTTCTATCCGACTTGTAGGCGACTGGTACCCATTGATTTCAATGGAGATCGCCTCCAAGTCGGATCTCCGTTTATACAGAATTATCAGCTCTCAAGAGGGAACTCCACGGCAAATTTCTGAAAAAAATTTGGCGTGGGTTCCCCCTCCGAGAGCATACCAGGCCCTTAGGTCTGGTATGGATTCCAAGGGGAACCCCCTACGCCGAAAAAACGGCGTGGGGGTCCCCCCCAGATCCACACCAGACCCTTATCCGAGCACGCTACCCGGCCGGCCAGGAAAGGGGGTGGGGACGAGCGGGCGCCCCCCCCCTCCTGAGCCGTACCAGGCCGCGTGCCCTCAATATGGGGGGGTGCCTTGGGGGAGGGGGGGCGTGCGGCCCCCCCACCCCAAAGCACCTTGTCCCCATGTCGATGAGGACAAGGGCCTCTTCCCGACAACCCTGGCCGTTGGTTGTCGGGGTCTGCGGGCGGGGGGCTTATCGGAATCCGGGAGCCCCCTTTAATAAGGGGGCCCCCGGATACCGGCCCCCCACCCTATGTGAATGAGTATGGGGTACAATGTACCCCTACCCATTCACCTGTGGAAAAAAAGTACAAAAAAAAAAAACACAACACAGGGAAAAAATATTTTATTGCACAGCTCCGGGGGTCTTCCGTCTTCGGGGGTCTTCTCGCCGGACTCCTCCGCTATCTTCTTGTAGCTCTTTTACTAGCGGAGGAGTCCGGCTTTCTTCCTCCCCGCCGCCGGCCTCTTCTCCCGACTTCGGGGGTCTTGTCCCCCTCTTCGGTTCTTCTGCCGGGCCACCGCGCCTTCTTATAGCTCTTTTGCAGGCGGTGGCCCAGTCTTCTGTCGTCGCCGCCGCCGCCGCCGCCTTCCGTTCTTCTTCTTCTTCTCCAGGAGATGTTGACACGACGCTCTCTCCGGCCGGAATGCCAGAGCCGCCCTGCGCTGCCACTTATATAGGGACAATGGGGCGGTGTCACATGGGTTGATGTCACATGGGTTGGTCACATGGGTTGATGTCACATGGTAAGGGGGCGGGGTCACCATGTGACATCAACCCATGTGACCAACCCATGTGACATCAACCCATGTGACACCGCCCCATTGTCCCTATATAAGTGGCAGCGCAGGGCGGCTCTGGCATTCCGGCCGGAGAGAGCGTCGTGTCAACATCTCCTGGAGAAGAAGAAGAAGAAGAACGGAAGGCGGCGGCGGCGGCGACGACAGAAGACTGGGCCACCGCCTGCAAAAGAGCGCCTTCTTATAGCTCTTTTGCAGGCGGTGGCCCGGCAGAAGAACCGAAGAGGGGGACAAGACCCCCGAAGTCGGGAGAAGAGGCCGGCGGCGGGGAGGAAGAAAGCCGGACTCCTCCGCTAGTAAAAGAGCTACAAGAAGATAGCGGAGGAGTCCGGCGAGAAGACCCCCGAAGACGGAAGACCCCCGGAGCTGTGCAATAAAATATTTTTTCCCTGTGTTGTGTTTTTTTTTGTACTTTTTTTCCACAGGTGAATGGGTAGGGGTACATTGTACCCCATACTCATTCACATAGGGTGGGGGGCCGGTATCCGGGGGCCCCCTTATTAAAGGGGGCTCCCGGATTCCGATAAGCCCCCCGCCCGCAGACCCCGACAACCAACGGCCAGGGTTGTCGGGAAGAGGCCCTTGTCCTCATCGACATGGGGACAAGGTGCTTTGGGGTGGGGGGGCCGCACGCCCCCCCTCCCCCAAGGCACCCCCCCATGTTGAGGGCACGCGGCCTGGTACGGCTCAGGAGGGGGGGGCCGCCCGCTCGTCCCCACCCCCTTTCCTGGCCGGCCGGGTAGCGTGCTCGGATAAGGGTCTGGTGTGGATCTGGGGGGGACCCCCACGCCGTTTTTTCGGCGTAGGGGGTTCCCCTTGGAATCCATACCAGACCTAAGGGCCTGGTATGCTCTCGGAGGGGGAACCCACGCCAAATTTTTTTCAGAAATTTGCCGTGGAGTTCCCCCTTGAGCTCATTCTCTGCTTGGCCTCGGCAAAAGTCGCCTGGCCTGGGGCGACTTGTAAGTCGTCCCAAGTCGGGCTTGAAGTCATCACAAGTCGTTTTGAAGTCGTCCCAAGTCGCGCTGTGATCTTAACTCAAGTCGTGTCCAAGTTGCCTGACTCAAGTCGCCTACAAGTCGTGTTGCCCCTGTGTGAATGGGCTCTTAGAGTAAAGAAACGAAAGCTAGTATCAGTCAAATTTCACAGCATCTAGCTTGATGTTATTCAAGCAGCGAGCACAGTGAGGATGTTTTTGAAATTTATTAACAGATGTAACTTTTTACTACACCTAGTTCTTGCTACTCCTAGAACAGGCACATTTATCTACCCAGAATTTTTTTTAAGTATAATTGTTGAAGTATATAGTAGTAGTTCCTGTACAATACAGACATATTGCTACCAATGATAGAAACATTGCTAATGAACTACTATTGGATGTTTGTACAGCAGCTGTTTTTGGCTTCAGACGTTTTTTCTACAGTCAATATACTCCCCATCATGTTATCCTATGTGTTCATGCACATATAGGCTATCAGTTTTTTTATGGCTTAAAAAAAAAAAAAAAAAAACTACTGGGTTCTGAGAGGATTTTCTCAGCTGTCTTCAGCTGTAAAAATGCTCTAACGTCAAAGAAAACATTTTTGATCCATTGAAAAAAAAAAAATGTATATATAATATAACGCGGAAACACTATTGCAAAAACGTAAAAAAAAAAAAAAAAAAAAAAAAACTTTTAAAAACTCACTGCAAAGCTACTGCCATTTTTATAACGTTCTTTTAACGTCCAGCGTGCATGAGGCCTAAAGCTGATCTCTGAGCACAGCTCCCAAGGTTTTATCAGGGTTGCACCGATCCGATGCTCTGCTTCTTTTTGTAGTATTGACAGACAATGAAGATTTGACTGAAGGATCCAAAGATAAAATAATAAATTATAAGAAAGGTGCCCTTGGGGAGTGTCCATTCACCTAAAGGAACTAGCCTATAAGCCAGAGTGTATAAATACTCAGTCTCTGTCCTGCACAATTAATATAATTAATTTTAGCTTGAATGTATTATACCGTTTCCCCAAAAATAAGACCTAGCGTGATTGTCGGTGATGGCTGCAATATAAGCCCTACCCTGAAAATAAGACCTACATGGACTTTAGGGCTTATTTGAGGGGTAGGGCTTATTTGAGGGGTAGGGCTTATATTGCAGCCATCACCGACAATCACGCTAGGTCTTATTTTCGGGGAAACAGGGTATAATACATTCATGCTATCAAGTATTTAAGTTTCCCTCCAGAGGCTTTTCCAGCCACATTTCCTGCACAGGGGACGAGAAACCTGTGCCAGCTGTATGTATTGCACAGTGACTGATTCCGTCAAACATACCTTGTAGTATTTGCACAGCGATGTAATATGGCGGCACAGTGAGGGGTCGCTGGTTCGAATCCCAACCCCGACACTACCTGCCTGGAGTTTGCATGTTCTCCCTGTGCCTGCGTGGGTTTCCTCCGGGTACTCCGGTTTCCTCCCACACTCCAAAGACATGCAGGTAGGTTAATTGGCTCCTCTCCAAAATTTGCCCTAGTATTTGAATGGGGACCTTGGATTGTGGGCTCATTGAGGGTAGGGACTGATGTGAGTGTGCAATGTACAGGAATAGGGACAATTGTAGACACTTACTCAGGTTGAACTGGATGGACTGGTGTCTTTATTCAACTTTCCTAACTATGTTTACATAACCATGTTAGCATGATCCTATGTGTAGGAGAAAATGAGTTTGATCGGAGATTTTTCCCACCCCTGATCTGCCCCAGCTCTTTGCAGGCATTGCAAGCTCCACCCACCCTGGGTATATAGGCAGTGTCAGATAAGTAAGCACCTGCCCTGTCACAAGCCACAACTGTGACTACATACTCTATGAATCATCGTTTATTCTACAGCCCTGAAATCGGGAATAATGTTGGGCCTTACTCCAATCATAACAACTTGGCTGCAAGGTTAAAGCGGAGGTCCACCCTAAAGTGGACCTTCTGCTCATCGGAACCCTCCCCCCCTCCGGCGCCACAATTGGCACCTTTCAGGGGGGAGGGGGGTGCAGATACCTGTACAGTACAGGTATCTGCACCCACTTCCGGGATAGCTCTCTGCGGAAAGGGGCGTAGATTACGCCCCTTTCCGAAAGTCCCCCGCTGCCTGCTGGGAAACACACAGATCCCAGAGGCAGCGGGTCCATCCTTATTGCACAGCGCGACTCGCGCATGCGCAGTAGGGAACCGGGAAATGAAGCCGAAAGGCTCCACTTCCTGATTCCCATACCCAAGATGGCGGCGGCAGCACCCGAGAGACGATCGAGAGATCTGCTTCGGGTGCAGACATCGCGGGCGCGCTGGACAGGTAAGTGTCACTATTTTAAAAGTCAGCAGCTGCAGTATTTGTAGCTGCTGGCTTTTAAAAAAAAAAAAAAAAAAAAAACGCTTTAAGGACAATAGTGACATCACAAGACATTATAGCTAGGTATATATATATATATATATATATATATATATATATATAGATATAGATATAGAGAGAGAGAGAGAGAGAGAGAGAGAGAGAGAGAGAGAGAGAGAGAGAGAGAGAGAGAGAGAGAGAGAGAGAGAGAGAGAGAGAGAGAGAGAGAGAGATTTATATATATATATATATATAATGCTATACTATTTAATGCTCAAAGTACTGTATATAACATATTTGAAATTGGATTTTACATCTATCATAGAAGAAGTTTATTCTGATGTTGAGCGTTAAAGGGGTTCTGCACTCATAATACAACATTTGCCCATTCTGTTGCCTCTAGTTAATATATCTCATAATGCCACCTGTTTTTTTTTTTTGATTCACCTACCTTTTGTAATCTTCAGTAGTTTATTTTAAACCCCTGCGGCGATGGGCGGTCTCTTGCGGGGATCAGCGTCATTTCCTGTTGAAGCCCGCACTGTCTCCTGGGATCTCGTTCGTGTAATCCCAGGAGACATTGCGGCTAATGCACCCGACATCTCGCGAGATTTCGGGTGCTACAGCCGACATCTCGCGTGATTTTGGTAATTACAGCCGAGATCTCGCGAGATCTCGGCTGTAATTACCGAAATCACGCGAGATGTCGGCTGTAGCACCCGAAATCTCGCGAGATGTCGGCTGTAGCACCCGAAATCTCGCGAGATGTCGGGTGCATTAGCCGCAATGTCTCCTGGGATTACACGAACGAGATCCCAGGAGACAGTGCGGGCTTCAACAGGAAATGACGCTGATCCCCGCAAGAGACCGCCCATCGCCGCAGGGGTTTAAAATAAACTACTGAAGATTACAAAAGGTAGGTGAATCAAAAAAAAAAAACAGGTGGCATTATGAGATATATTAACCAGAGGCAACAGAATGGGCAAATGTTGTATTATGAGTGCAGAACCCCTTTAAGTGATATATTATGTTTCTCTCCAACATCCACTTTTGAAGTGACAATTTAACTTTTCAATGAACTGACCCTTTCATAATTTACTGAAAAATAAAAGATGACATCATCTGCTTAGCAGACACACAAGGTTCTCAACCAGGAATTTACACAACACCATACAAAAACAGGCATCAATTATTAAGGACTTGTAAAATATTCAGCAATTTCTTTTCTCTAAAGCTGCCCCAGTTTTACTTTCTATTGAACAGTGTTAGTTTAATACAAATTTAATAAAGAAGTTAGTGTCTGGTGGGTGCTGGGACCAGAGCTAGAAATCACATACAGTAATTCTACAATAATCCAGAATATAACCATCTTAAATAAGATCTATTGCCTTTATATTTTTTATTCTAAATATATATTGTATGTAAATATCTTAAAATGAACTTGTGGTCCGAGGGTAGGGACTAAAAAGGTTACGGGGCAAACCGGTCATGACTTTCCTCTGCATTAGTTTCTCCAACACTGCCTAGTGCTGCCTTTCTCAACCAGGGTTCCACGAAACCTGGGGTCCTTCCAGAATTTGCTAGAGGTTCCTTGTGGAGATAGCAGTGTTAAATTAACCACTTGCCTACACTGACCACCAGGGGTAGGGGTCATTTCCGTTTTCTTTACTGCCTAGGTTTATTTTTACCCATTTTTATGATTTGTTACACCTCAATTGAGAATAATTTTGTTGTATAGAACAAGGCAGGAGGTTGTAAGTGCACCCTAGCTAGAGATAGGAAGGCCTGGAGGGAACAAAAAACATCCCCCCCCCCCATTTTCTAAAAAGCTGTTTTTAGTTTTTTACTTCTCTGGAAAGATTAAAAAAAAGTGTGGTAGAGGTTATTTTACAATGATAAATATTATATCTATGACATGGTATTTAAACTATATAACATGAAGATCTTAAGGAGGGAGTCCACCTAAAAAAATATATATTAAAAGCCAGCAGCTACAAATACTGCAGCTGCTGACTTTTAATAGACACTTACCTTTCCTGGAGTCCAGCGATGTGGGTAGCTGAAGCCGAGCAATCGCTTGGCTCTTGGCTGCTGCCGGCGCCATTCTCGAGGAGGGAATCTGGAAGTGAAGCATTGCAGCTTCACTTCCCAGTTCCCTACTGTGCATGCGCGAGTCACTCAGCGCAATTAGAATGGTCCGCGCAGTCTCTGGGACCCGTGTGTGTCCCAGCAGACAGCGTGGCGGAACAGGAAGAGGCAAAGATTTCTGTGAGAGTCTATGCCCAGAAGTGGGTGCAAATACCTGTCTTAGAAAGGTATCTGCACCCCCTCCCCCCTGAAAGATGTCAAATGCGACACCGGGGGGGGGGGGGGGTTCCGAAAAGCAGAGGTTAAATTTTTGTGTGAACCTCTGCTTTAATTAAAGATTTGAGACTTTATGTAAAGTCTTATATTATTGCACAGAGAAACAGAGCGCACACCAGCCCTAGTGCATTAAAGTTGATTTAACTCAGTAAAAGGTTAAAAAAGCCAGGTATGTCACTCACAAACATCCGTTGAGTAGTAGCATTGGTATTTACAGCCTCCACTGTTGCCTCCTTCCCCGATTTTAGGCTCCCTGCAGTAGCTAGCAATACGGATGGTTAAGTACTCAGTTCGCTTGCTGGCTGCAGGTACACTCTCTCTCCACGCCTCACACGCACGGACCTGCCGGCTCTGGATGACGTCACTCGCAACGGGGGGCGGATCTCTCAACGTGTGTACTGACTCTGACGCTGGCTATAACTGTTCCCAAGACAACATGTTTCGGAGGCGTGGCCTCCTTCTTCAGGTGACGCCCTAATGTGTGCTTACAGCATAAATACGCTGACACCCTCCCCGCCCTCCCTGCTAGTGCCAATCACAGGGAGCCTAACATCTAGGGGAGGAGACAATCCCATCTACCAATCAAGAAGAGCGACAAGGAAACAAGGATATTATAAGACTACTATTACAATCATAGCTATTAGAAGTTCTTTCAATGTATATCTGCATGTAACCTTAACAAGGAAATAAAATAAAATTATATTATATATACATAAAATTAAGATAATACTAAAAACTGAACCAACAAAATTAGTATATATAAAGAATTAAATTAGAAAAAAGAATTTTATATCAAATTAAAAATAAAAATAAAAATAAAATTAATATAAATAAAAATAAAAACAAAAAATGTATATAATTCTATACATATATATATATACATACACATATATACATGTACACATACATACATACACACACATGCACCTAGAAAAATTTTTTTGCAAATGGATGAATGAACTATATGAATTTTTTAAAAAAGGATAAAAGATAAAAAAAAATTGAAATATATATATAAATTAGAAGTCTATTGGAGGGGACTAGTACAGATGGGTTTCTGAGATATATAGATATATAAATTTTCTTCATATGGAGACAAAAGCTATTTCTTTGTAGCAAGTGTATATATATATACATAACAAATACATCATATATATACATTATATTATATATAATATACAAATATTCTGCATATATATCTCTCTCTGTATATACTTGCACCTCTGCATACCAGCATGCATGTTATCAGCTTGAACACTCCTTTCATCTGGTGGGCGGTATAGATAGCCTAGGGTTATATGAGGGCCCCAATTTCCAGCTCCTCGTTTAGCCCTTCCGGTGCCATACTATTTAACGTAAAAATCCAGAAGGATTCACGTTTGCACAATCTGTCAAACCGTTCACCCTCCGGTATGGACATCGGAATGGCTTCTATACCAAACAATTCTAACCCTTTGGTGCTACCGTCATGCTTGTGTTTAAAGTGGCGGGGTACACTATGTTTCTCTATTTTCTTCTCTATAAATCTCCTGTGTTCACCGAAGCGAGTTCTCATTTCGCGTACTGTCCTACCCACGTAGAGGAATTTTTAATTTGATATAAAATTCTTTTTTCTAATTTAATTCTTTATATATACTAATTTTGTTGGTTCAGTTTTTAGTATTATCTTAATTTTATGTATATATAATATAATTTTATTTTATTTCCTTGTTATGGTTACATGCAGATATACATTGAAAGAACTTCTAATAGCTATGATTGTAATAGTAGTCTTATAATATCCTTGTTTCCTTGTCGCTCTTCTTGATTGGTAGATGGGCTTGTCTCCTCCCCTAGATGTTAGGCTCCCTGTGATTGGCACTAGCAGGGAGGGCGGGGAGGGTGTCAGCGTATTTATGCTGTAAGCACACATTAGGGCGTCACCTGAAGAAGAAGGCCACGCCTCCGAAACATGTTGTCTTGGGAACAGTTATAGCCAGCGTCAGAGTCAGTACACACGTTGAGAGATCCGCCCCCCGTTGCGAGTGACGTCATCCAGAGCCGGCAGGTCCGTGCGTGTGAGGCGTGGAGAGAGAGTGTACCTGCAGCCAGCAAGCGAACTGAGTACTTAACCATCCGTATTGCTAGCTACTGCAGGGAGCCTAAAAATCGGGGAAGGAGGCAACAGTGGAGGCTGTAAATACCAATGCTACTACTCAACGGATGTTTGTGAGTGACATACCTGGCTTTTTTAACCTTTTACTGAGTTAAATAAACTTTAATGCACTAGGGCTGGTGTGCGCTCTGTTTCTCTGTGCTTTTTAGGTTTGTCTGCCACCCAGTGGACTTTAATAAGAGCAGCAACACCCAGAGTGGATGTAACAAGCAATATATATTGTGCAGAGGTATTCTGGAGGAACTGGATAGGATGTGACAGCGCCGTACTTGATTTATTTGTTTCCTGTTATATTATTGCAAGCTTTCTCAGATGAAGATAAGAAAATCCTGGAATACAATTCAAGTAACACTGTACTTCTCCATGCAGTTCTCAAACAATAAAAATAAGCATTTCTGTCACTAGGTGGCACTGCAGGGGAAATGTTCCAGTTTAGTTTGCTTGTGTTCTCCATCTTGCACCTTCTACAATTGGGTGAAAATATATTTTAAAAAAAACACGTTCGTTCCTCAGTTTAGACAGATACGTATTCTTCTACATATTTTGGGTGAAAAAAAAAATATTTTGCAATAAGCATTTATTGATTGGTTTGCGCAAAAGTTATAGCATCTACAAAATAGGGGATAGTTTTATGGCATTTTTATTAATAATTTTTTTTTTACTATTGGTGGCGAATACAGCGATTTTTATCATGACTGCGACATTATTGGGGACACATCAAACTATTTTGACACATTTTTGGGGTCATTGGCATTAATAGAGCGATCAATGCTATAAAAGTGCATTGATTACTGTAAAAATGTCACTGGCAGTGAAGGGGTTGACCACTAGGGGCAGGGAGGGGTTAAGAGTGGTCCTGGGCAGTGATTCTAACTGTCTAGGGGATTTGCTGTCAGTGACATGACACTGGTCGCCTCTGCTCCCACTGACAGGGAGCAGACAATCAGTGTCCTGTCACTAGGCAGAACGGGGAGATGCTATTTACATCTCCCCGTTCTTCAGCTCCGTGACACGATCGCAGATATATCCCAGCAGCGATCAAGTCTGTGGGTCCCGCCAGCACGGTCACGGAGCTCATGGCAGGCGGGAAATTCAAAGTAATGTACAGGTACGATACTTTGCCCAGCCGTGCCATTCTGCTGATGTATATGTGCTGACAGCGGTCGGCAAGTAGTTAATTAACAGATAAGAGGGCAAATTTGTCTGACAAATTATTTTATCTTTAAATATTTTAAAATTCTTATTAATATTCTCTGCCACGACAACATAATGTATACCTATAGTCCGGTCAGTAAATTGCTTTTTCTTTTCCTCCGCTCAGTAAAATGGTGACCAACATCTAGGGTTTGGAAACATTTTCACAGTGCAATTTCTGCCAAGAGCAAAGCTGCAATATGCAAATATTGTGAGAAGAAATATTATTTAATATACACTGAGTTTCACATTTCTCATGGAATCAAAATTTCTGGAAATTTTACATCTCTAACCTTATCTTTATTCTTTTCCCAAAAAATATAGCTTTACAACTAACTGATCAAGAAAATGTACCGTAATCATTTTGGAAGGCGTTCCTTAAGACTTGAAACTTTTTTTTCAAAGGGTTCCCCCATAGCAAAAAGTTTGAGAAAAGATGGCCTTGTGTATCTTGGCTGTTTTCCACTTCTTAATAGCAAAAAAAATTCAAGTATACATTTAGGTATGCAAATAGCAATCATCAGAAAGTTGAATATTGATTCAGGAGTACCTCAAATGTTGCTGGAGGGACTAATATAAAAAAGGTAAATGATACCCGATGAGAGCCAATTGGCACTGATGTTGAATATCCCCACATTTGTTACCTTTAATGCAACTCGGTACATTAAGGCAATCATATCTGATCATTCCCTATTGTAGGATGTATACTCTACTTAGTGCTGCACAGTGTTTGTGCTTGCTTTCTTTCAGAGGATATATAGCATTCTTTTTTAGGCAGACTGGAAAAAATACACTATCGTACATACAGCCTTGTGCATCAAAAAAATAAAAATAAAAAGGATGCAAATGAACAATAGTGATATTTTCTGAGCTGTCCAGTGCTGATCCTGCATTCTCACAAGATCAGCACTAAATGTTTTTATTCCTTTTTTTTTTTTCAAACTCACGCCAACCACACAAGACATACAGAATCGTAATCTTTAGCAAGAGGTCTGCAAATACGCAAGGCCCCCTTAAGCTGCAAAGTCAGAGAAAAATAACAGGGTGTTTGAGGAGAATTGACATGACTTGGATCACCTTTGCAACAATGTTTAAAACACTTAACGCTATAGGTATATTATTGCGTGTTAAAGGTTACTTTAGAATTCAATGCCTGTGTAAAAGAGCCCTAAAAATGTCCTCAGTTGAGTAAAGACAGTGTTTATACAGTGTGTAATGGGGTTTCAATTCTCCTATCTCACTGCCTATTGTAAACAATAGTCTTTTCAGTAATGATGGTCACGAAGGGTGTCCATACAGGTTTAGAATCTCGGCCAGTTCAAACAAAACTGGCAGAGATTTGAATCATTAATGGGCAGGCTGAATGTACCAAGATGACCGATCAACTTGGTTACAGCCTGCCAGATTCGCATGTGATTAATTATTTATCGCAAGCGGCTGCTATAAAAACTAGCGATAATTAGTCTTCTTCGGGCATTGAGAGGTGACAGGCTGGCTTGGGCTGGGCATGGGAAAACACCCCCCCGGAGGAGACAAATGCTGATTCCCCATCAGCGCTGCCTTAATTGATGGGGGAATTGTGTGAATTTCTTTCCTGCAACCAAATTTGCACTGTGTATGGACTGCCTAAGTCTTTGGCTGAGTTTACTGAGTGATACTAAGGCACTAGGCAAACCATTGCTTTAATGCCAAACACTTTTTTGTCTTTGGGGAATTAAACACACTAACAAACTGTAACACTGATAACAGAACTTGAAACTAAACATACTGTGTAAAATGTCATTGTTTAAAAGTGGGTGTAAACTCCCATGCATTATTTGTACCTATAGGTAAGCCTATAATAAGGCTTACCTATAGGTATTGTAAATATCTTCTAAACGTGCGCAGTTTAGAAGCCATTTACTGTACATGTTGCTGGCTATGCCACAGCGCATGCGCTCTGAAGAAACGGCTACCCAGACGGTTCCTTCAGAGCCCTGTGCCGTAAATGGTGATTCCCGTGTGTCTTTCCCCAGAAGACAGACAGGTGAAGATGGAAGCCTTGTCAGCGGCGACAGCTCGCCACTGGAAGGGCTTTGTTCTAAGGTAAGTTTCACATACTAGCACACTATGGCTAACCTTGCAGGTTCTAAAAAAAATAAACAACACAAAAAAAACAAAAAAAAAAAAAACACACACACACTGGTTCACTACCGCTTTAATGCACCAGGCCTCTTTTGGCCGGTCCTGCAACTGTTAACAGCATGCAATTCATTCAGATGGGATGCTAACCGCATAGCCTAGGCGTACTTAACTAGTTTTTTTTTCTTTTTTATATGGACATTGAGATGGGGCGGCACAGTGGTGTAGTGGTTAGCACTCTCACCTAGCAGTAATAAGGGTTGCTGGTTCAAATCCCAACCACGACACTACCTGCCTGGAGTTTGCATGTTCTCCCTGTGCCTGCGTGGGTTTCCTCCGGGTACTCCGGTTTCCTCCCACAATCCAAAGACATGCAGGCAGGTTAATTGGCTTCTGTCCAAAATTGGCCCTAGTATATGAATGGGGACCTTGGATTGTGGGCTCCTTGAGGGTAGGGACTGACTTGAGTGTGCAATGTACAGGGATAGGGACAATTGTAGACATTCACTCAGGTTGAACTAGATGGACTGGTGTCTTTATTCAACCTTACTAACTATGAAACTATGAAACATTATACAACCATGAATGGGTTTAAACCCATTAACCACTTGCAGACCGGACCATTTTGCTGGTCAAACACCAGACCACTTTTTGCGATTCGGCACTGCGTCGCTTTAGCTGACAATTGTGCGGTCGTGCGACGTGGCTCCCAAATAAAATTGACGTCCTTTTTTTCCCACAAATAGAGCTTTCTTTTGGTGGTATTTAATCACCCCTGCGGTTTTTATTTTTTGCGCTAAAAACAAAAATAGAGCGACAATTTTGAAAAAAAACACATTATTTTTTACTTTTTGTTATAATAAATATCCCCCAAAAATATATAAAAAAACATTTTTTTCCCTCAGTTTAGGCCGATACGTATTCTTCTACATATTTTTGGTATAAAAAAAAAAATCGCAATAAGCGATTATTGATTGGTTTGTGCAAAAGTTATAGTGTTTACAAAATTGGGATAGTTTTATAGCATTTTTATTAATAATTTTTTATTATTTTTTTTTTTACTAGTAATGGTGGCGATCTGCGATTTTTATTGTGACTGCGACATTGTGGGGGACCCATCGGACATTTTTGACACATTTTTGGGACCATTGTCATTTATACAGTAATCACTGCTATATAAATGCAGTGATTCCTGTGTAAATGACACTGGCAGTGAAGGGGTTAACCAGGGGGTGGCAGTGTAGGGGTTAAGTGTTCCTAGGGGTGTGTTACTAACTGTGGGGGGGTTGGGCTTTCATTTAGTGAACACTGATCTCTGCTCCAATCACATGGAGCAGAGATCAGCATCACTAGTTGCTAGGCGGGGGGTCCCGACCAGCGCGGGAGCGCGCCGCCGCCGGCGCGCTCCCGATGGCAGGGCGGCATTGAATATTGGACGTACCTGTACGCCAATATGCCTGCCCGTGCCATTCCGTCGACGTACATCGTCGTGCGCTGGTCGGGAAGTGGTTAACACCTGGGTGGACCTGCCATTAATTACTAACATCACATGTCGCCTGACCAAAATGTTTGAACTGCAAAGCCTGGTACACAGATGACCCTAATGCCGCATACACACGATCGGACTATCCAGCGGACTAAATCCGGCGGACAAACCGCCAGACTTTGTAGTGGAGGTTCGCCAAACTTTCCGAACGAGCGGACCTGCCTACACACGACCGGACTTTTCCGGCGGACTAGGTCCTGCAGACAACCCACCGGACTATGGCGGGAGTCTGCCGGACTTTTGAAATGTACGGACTTTCCCACACACGGAGGAAAGTCCGTTAATTTTGAACGTGGCTCCAGGTAGACGGGACTAACGCAGGAAGTCAATGTTGCCGCCTCCATCGGCGAGGTTGACACCTCGCTGGCCCCGTCACCTGGTATGGACTTAAAGGGGAAGCCCTATGTCGAAAAAACGGCGTGGGGGTCCCCCCATAGTCCATATCAGACCCTTATCCAAGCACGCAGCCCGACCAGTCAGGAAAGGGGGTGGGGACGAGCAAGCGCCCCCCTCCTGAGCCGTACCAGGACATGTGCCCTCAACATGGGGGGTGCTTTGGGGAAGGGGGAGCACTGCTGCCCCCCTACCCCAAAGCACCTTGTCCTCATGTTGATGAGGACAAGGGCCTCTTCCCGACAACCCTGGCCGTTGGTTGTCGGGGTCTGCAGGCGGGGGGCTTAACGGAATCCGGGAGCCCCCTTTAATAATCAGAGGGCCCGGCAAGAAGAGCCGAAGAGGGGGGCAAGGCCCCAAAAGTCAGAAGAAGAAGAGAAGGCGGTGACAGAAGACCGGGCCACCGCTTGTAAAAGAGCTGTAAGAAGAAAGCGGAGGCCCAGCAAGAAGAACCGAAGAGGGGGACAAGATCCCCGAAGTTGGAAGAAGACCCCTGGACGGCGGCGACGAAGAAGAATGCCAGGCTCCTCCGCTAGTAAAAGAGCAGAAGATAGGAGGAGTCGTCCGGCGAGAAGACCCCCCCCCCCCCAAGACGGAAGACCACCGGAGCTGTGCAATAAATTATTTTAGAAACGTGTTGTGTTTTTCTTTCGTCAGTTATAGACAAAACGTATGTTGGGAGGTTGACGTGCTGACGTCATTGTGACCCGGATACGAACGGGTGTATGCAACCTGGCCGGCGAACTGCTTTTAATGGATGCCTTTCTTCCACTTATTTCTTGTAAGTGCATATTTTTTATATTTAAATACATTTATCTATACGGATTCACACTATGGTTGGCTTTCTTCCATCCCTTTGAGTATCTGCTGAGATTCCTGGTCCTCCGGCGCTGACCAGAGAGAGGTGACACTGCTGGTTTGGTGTCTGGTTGTCAATCCATCATACAGGCTTGGCCTCTGGTAAGCGCGTTATTCATGTGGTGGTGGATCACATCAAGTGGTGTCTGTTTATCAAGGATTTTTACTCACTCTTTACTTGGATTCATTGGATTTCTCTTATTTGAACTTTTTAATTTCCACCTAGTTCTTGGTCACACATTATTATGTGCATTCTTATGTTCTGGTATTAGGTTGATTTAGCACTTAATTTTAGTTTGTTTGCGCAGCTTTTTTCTGTATTGTGTCCCTATGAGACTTGTTCACATCTATGCTTTTTTCAGCAGCTCAATTTTTAGACAGAATCATGGACTTTTTTAAAGCAAAATAGGTGCTTGTTCAATAAACTTTAATACAGACCCTGCAAAAAAGCATGTAGTGAGTTTTGGACACGTTTTGTAACAAATTGGCCAAAAAAAAAAAATACAGATTACACAGAATAAAATACATTCAAAAACATTTGCAAAAAAACTCAAAAACTGCACTGCAAAAAAAGCACTGCAAAAATCAAGCAAAAGCAAACTCCTTAGGTATGAACCAGGACACAAATCAGAAAATCTGTATATATGTATTTCAATTTACCATTGTTTGCTGTCATGTCAACTAAATAAATTGTATGCGTTTTTATGGCTTATGACAGATACTTTTGCACTTGGATTTATCATGATTGTGCCAGGTCTAGGCGCTATAGTATATGGCATGTACACATACAGTATATTTGGCAAAAAAAAATTGATAAGTAAACATAAAAATGGAGGAATCGGTTTGTTTGTTTTTTTTACTTCAACCCGCTGGCTGAACAGAAAAAAAATTACCTATCTACGGCCAGCTTAAACCTGCAAGTTTGCTGTGAAGCCTACATATTTTAGACATTAAAGCAGTGCTCCACCCTAAAGTGGAACTTTCGCTCATTGGAACCCTCCCCCCCTCCGGTGCCATACTTGGCACCTTTCAGGGGGGAGGGGGGTGCAGATACCTGTATAATACAGGTATTTTCACCCACTTCCGGGCATAGATAGCCACAGATTCTGCAGGTATTTACGCCACTTCCTGCGTGGCCCCCGCTGTCTGCTGGGAAACACACGGATCCCAGAGACAGCAGGGGCCATCCTTATTGCTCAGCGTGACTCGTGCATGCGCAGTAGGGAACCGGGAAGTGAAGCCGCAAGGCTTCACTTCCTGATTCCCATACCAAAGATGGCAGCAGCAGCACCCGAGAGCCGATCGAGAGATCGGCTTCGGGTGCCGACATCGAGGGAGCGCTGGGCGGGTAAGTGCCCATATTTTAAAAGTCAGCAGCTGCAGTATTTGTAGCTGCTGACTTTTAAAAACAAAAAAACGGCGGAACTCCCGCTTTAAATTGTCTTTAATGTGAATTTCCCTCCAGCCACCTACCGCTATCCGATCCAATAAATCCAGGTACTATTTTCCATCCATCTAACAGATCGGATTTAAACAGAGAGGCAGTCTGTTTCCATTCAACTTCCCCAAAGAGGAGAACGAGACTGGGCTCTGCACAGTGACCGGAGACAGACCTCTCATCCTCCTGTTCAGAGGGGAGATCCCCCACTGAGCAAGCAGAGTCCGTCATGTGGAGGCGCTCGTGTGAAAGGGACCTCATGTTCCCCAAATTCAGCCCAAATTTTGGGCTGAATTTGGACCTGAAACAGACCAAAAAACGCACAGCGTTTTTGTGCAAAAGCACCTGAGCCGCAGTGGAGATATGTGAACCGGCTCCATGGAGAGCCGGTCAAAAACTCCTACTATTGCGAATTAGATGCGAGTTACCGCACCCAATTCGCAATGGTGTGAACCCGATCTTAAGGGTAAATTCACACCAGGTGTGGTAGAACTGCTTTAGGCAGCTATTCCAGTGCAGTCTCACTGCAAGACAAAATGCATTGCCTGCCTCTGGGTTGGTTCACAGTACTTTTTTTTTTCAGCCCAGTGAAGCATAGTGTGAGGCAATCCACTGCCCCATACCATGTGGTGGCCAATATAACTTAATAAAATATCACTGTGTGACATTTCAATAAAGCTGTCATCCCTCTGCACGCCATTAGGCCGCTTCTCCTAGCTGCTCAGCTCACCTCTGTTCCCTCCCCTCTCAGAATTTATTATTTCTTGTTACAAATATGTACCGTAAATGCTTAAATGTTAAATACCTAGT
The DNA here is from genome assembly GCF_037356315.1 of Lithobates pipiens. Classification (NCBI taxonomy): domain Eukaryota; kingdom Metazoa; phylum Chordata; class Amphibia; order Anura; family Ranidae; genus Lithobates; species Lithobates pipiens. Next base: position 389,173,058 of record NW_027507903.1, on the reverse strand, counting down.
CACAGGTTCACTTTAAGTGCCCCCTCCGACAGTTGAAATGGGTGATACAGCCACAAAGGACTGTAAAAAGCCTTGAAGGTTTATGTACTCTTCAGGATGATTCCGCATAATTCTTTTCCATATAACATCCTTAAACAATGCCTTTGTGTGTATGTGAAAAAGTATACGCATGTATGCAATTACACACACATACACTTTCAATCTAACAACAAACGAAAACTGGCATGTAGTTTAGTTTTCATCCCACAGGAATTTTAATAAGAGGAATTTGCCGCAATTACTCAGATGTGTGAGCCTCCTTCTTTCACTGTCTCTGCCCCAGAGCTAAACTCATTCCTAGAAGGAGGAATTGATTAACTTGTACAAGTACCAGTGTGCTTACTCGAGCCCTTTCTTTGAAAGTTCCTTGGCAATGTGCAATTGTACACAATGCGGCACGTATTCAGGGCTAGGCACGGCATTTAACTATGTACCACAAACGCCTTAAAGAAAACAGAAGTATATAGTCACCTGGCCCGTTTATACAGAAACCCTGTCATGAATAGAAAAAGTTGGCATGGAGAAGGTGCCCTCCGCCATCTCTAGCACTTTTTGTTTACATGTAAAAATCAGTTTTACGTACTTACAGTTACTTAGAACCCTCAATCATCATATAGATTTTTTAAAGCAAAAGTCCTAGAGAAAAAAATGGTGGGTGTTGGAATTTTTTATGTCAAACGGTATCTGCGCAGAGGTTTTTCAACGTAATAAAAAAAGAAAAAAAAAAAAACAACACACACAATAGATAACCCAATTGTTTGATAAAATATAGATGATGTTATGCTGAGTAAATAGATACCAAACATGTCACACTTTAAAATTGCACATGCCCGTGCAACAGCGACAAACTATGTACATTTTATTATCCATAGGTGACACTTTAAAAGCCTTTACAGGTTACCAATTTAGATTAACACAGGAGATCTGGTGCTAGAATTACTGCCCCTGATCTGGCATTCATGGTGATACCTCACATGTGTGGTGCAGTCGCTGTGTTGCTGGGACAGATGTGTGCATTTGCCTTTCCAGGCGAGCGTGGGGTGGTCAAGGGTGCTTTAAGCAGTTCCCGCCCAGCTAACACACATCTACTGGGGCACATGGGCACCGCTGGACAAAACCCCGTACGGTGCGAGGTGACAATCAGATTTGTTCCACAACCGATCAATCTTCAGGTCCAGGCCAATGAGACCTGGACCCGCTGATCAGTTCTGGCAAATGAAATGACATCACTTCCCCTGCCTGTGTTTATAATTACAGGCAGGGGAAGTGATGTCATCTCCTCTCCTGGAATTCTTTTCGGTTCCAGAGAGAGGAGAGAGGACATTCAACTGAGTTGCACCAGCACTAGGGGACTCGACTGCGTGATGCAATGGTATAGGTTGCTGCATGGTCATGCACTGTCACGTTTCGTCCCCTCTGATGAAACCAATGAGGAAATGCGCCAGTCCATGACCATGCAGCAACCTAGGCCATTGTATCACGCAGTCGAGTCCCCTGTTTTTCCTTACCCGGGAACACAGCTGACCGGTGAGAGGTATATCAGGAGGGAGCGATTTTATAAAGAGATTTTATTTATGCTTTTAACAATTGATTTCATTGTAAGTGTACATCTATAAGGAATTAAATAAAACATACCTTCCAAATACTGGATTAGGCTATGTGCCCCCTTATTTCTCTAGCATGTGACGAGCAATAAACAAATGGAGGAATGCAACGATTGCCGATTATAGCCATCCAACAACCACGCACGAACCCAGTAATATTGGCTGAAGACACACAGTGTTTCGCTGACAACAACTGCCTAGAGATATGCATCAAATCCAGTAATATCTGGTAAGTGAATTCCCTTTGGGGGATTATTAACTGGACCAATAATCTGCAACAAAATTGTACTTTTTTTTTAGCAGACCATCTTTTATTCATAATTTGCCATTTTCACTGCTAAAGTGGACGGTGTATCAATTTAAGACTTTGACCATACTAGCGGTATTAATGTTTAAAAATTTACTTAGACATATTTTTGATACATATAATTTTATGGTTTATGAGGGAAAAAATTGTAACGTGGAGCCCAAGAACTGTCCAAACTACATAGGGAGCGCTAGTAAGATTATGTGGGACTTGGTGTCACCCTTATTCGGACAGGGGTACCACTTGTACGTGGACAATTATTACACAAGCGTGACACTTTTTAGTCACTTGTTTGATCATTGAATTCATGTGGCACCGCGCAATCATCAGGGCTTACCCCAGCGGCCTGTAGAGTCTCAACTTAGACTGGGGGAGAAAGCCTGCTAAGTAATAATTTGCCGTAGTGAAGTGGAGTGATAATCGGAATGTTTTCATTCTGTCCTCCCTTTACGCAGATACGACAATCCAAATTCCAACGGCGACTGTTGTTGTGGAGAAACCCCTCTGTGTCCCCTAATACAACCTTAACATGGGAGGGGTGAACCTCAACGACCAGTTGATGGTGCCATACTTTGCCCGTAAGGCCAGACGCTGGTACAAAAAAAGTGTCTATATACTTATTCAAATTGCTCTGCAGAAAGTTTATGTGCTATACAAAGCGTCAGGACAAGCCAGAACCTTCCTTAAAGCGGGAGTCCACCGGGACTCCGCGTTTTTTTTTTTTTTTTAAAAGCCAGCAGCTACAAATACTGCAGCTGCTGACTTTTAAAATAGTGACACTTACCTGTCCAGCGCGCCCGCAATGTCGGCACCCGAAGCCGATCTCTAGATCGATACTCTGGTGCTGCCGCCGCCATCTTGGGTATGGGAATCAGGAAATGGAGCCTTACGGCTTCATTTCCCGGTTCCCTACTGCGCATGCGCGAGTAGCGCTGCGCAATAAGGACGGTCCCCGCTGCCTCTGGGATCTGTGTGTTTCCCAGCATGCAGCGGGGCACTTGCGGAAGGGGGCGGGCACTTGCGGAAAGGGGCGTAATCTACGCCCCTTTCCGCAGAGAGCTATCCCGGAAGTGGGTGCAGTTACCTGGATTATCCAGGTAACTGCACCACCCTCCCCCCTGAAAGGTGCCAATTGTGGCGCCGGAGGGGGGGAGGATTCCGATGAGCGGAAGGTCCATTTTAGGGTGGACCTCCGCTTTAAGTTCCAGGAAGAGATCATAGACCTTCTGTTTCCAGACAGTGCTGTGCCCCAACTTCCCAATGCAAATGCAGTGAGCTGGTTGCATGCGAGGCATTTTCTGTATGTCCTCCCTGGTACCCCTACCAATCGATCTCCCCAAAGAAGATGTCGTGTCTGTAGCAAGCACGAATATAGGCGTGACACCCCCTATTATTGTCCCTCCTGTCCTGGCCAACCTTTGCATCGGTGAATGTTTTGAACGCTACCACACACTAATGGAGTATTAGCGAAGGTTACAGCACCACACAATCTAGGGCACACTTTCACATGGTCTCCAAGGATTCAGTTACAAATAAAAGTTAAAAAATGTATAATATATGAGCCAAAAATAGTTGTTTTATTGTTCTCTCTCTATTGTTTTGCTCGGTTTCACTTTCTTTTCAGGTACGCCATTCAGCTGCAGCACTGATTTATCTTGACAGCAACAGCGTTTGCTCTCATGATACGTAAATTAGCGACTCCAGCGCTGTAGGAGGTGATTCCACCACCACAGTTGAAAAAAAGCAAAATATAAAATATTCTCCATGGACTAAACATGTCTCTCAGCAAATATAAAAAAAGGGGAGGAGTTCCCCAAAAATTTATCAACAAGAAATAGCTGGTATTTAGTCAAAGTTGGTTAAATGTTTAAGTTATTCCACATTGACACTAGAAACAATAAAAATTTGTATTAAAATAACCTCCACCACATTAAATATAAAATTTGACAACGTTGTCAGAGTACACAGGTAGCCACCACAGACACTCATTCCACACATACTCTGAGCCACTAATTCCACATTGTTATGTGTTGAGTCTGTGATTAATTAGATCACAGAGCCAACAGGGCTGACATCTGAAATTCCATATGATGTTCCACACAGGAGAATAACAACATCACAGATAACTTCAGTAGTAATCTTAATAGCAGTCCACATGAGACATGTTTCCCGGACTGGAGGGAATAAACCCAGAGAATTCTGGTGGGTGAAAGGGGAAATGGGAGGGGGTGGACAGGACAGATCCAGAGATGGTACACAGTAGTTGCAGAGCAGGTAGAACAACCGGTTAATGGCAAAGGACAGTGTGAGGCTGCTTTGGATATCCCGCTGGGTCTAGAGGAACAGCTACCAGGTGCATGTGAGTGTACATTTAAAAGTGGGTGTAAACTTTTTAGGCTTGCCTGTAGCTACACTGGATATCGCCTAAACCTGGACGGTTTAGGAGATATCCCTGTATTTGCATGTGCCGACATCATGCGGCACATGCGCACTTAAGCCAACTGATGCAATGGCAGTGCGTGCCGTTGCTTCAGTTGTACTGTGTCACTGGGTTTGATTGACAGCAGCGGGAGCCAATGGCTCCTGCTGCCAGCAATCTATCCAATGAGGACCCAAGACAACAGCTGGAGCTGCTGGACTCATGCTGGTCGCTGTAACGATTGGGTTCAGGTAAGAAAAAGGGGGGCTCTGGGGGCAGCTGCAGCGCAGTAGGTTTTCCACCTTAATGCATTAACCCTTTGATCGACTGATGTTACCCCCTTCCCTGCCAGTGTCATTAGTACAATGAGAGCGCATTTTTTTAGCACTAATCACTGTATTAGTGTCCCTGGTCCCCAAAAATTGTCAAAAAAGTGTCAGTTATATGTCCCCCGCAATGTCACAATCACGCTAAAAATCGCTAAACTCCTCCATTACATATTTAGGCAGACACTCGCAGTTGCCAGCCATGGAGATCCTACAGAATTAAAGCCCAACTCCAGACTTTTTTTCTTTGTTTTTTGTGAAATTATTACTTAGCTTCAATCTGGAGCTGTCCCCAGTGCTTTCTGCTACAAGATGTCCATATCCTTCTGGGTTGAAATACACCAAGTGTCATTGAACCAGGAATGCTCCATACTATAAATGTGAATACAGGGTATCCTGGGCCCACTCCCTGATGAGGACCACAACACCCTTCATTCACAAAGTATTTATGAGGGAACACCACTGACCCACCATTGTGGCGGGCCATAAATGCAGACCCACCACTGCCATGAATGCAGACCCACCGCTGCCATGAATGCAGACCCACCGCTGCCATGAATGCAGACCCACCGCTGCCATGAATGCAGACCCACCATTATGGTGGGGCCATAAATGCAGACCCACCGCTGTCATGAATACAGACCCACCATTTTGATGGGCCCATGAATGCAGACCCACCATTGCCATGAATGCAGACCCACCGTTGCCATGAATGCAGACCCACCATTGCCATGCCTTACTAATGCCAGGAATGCAGCATCCCCATTGCCATGAATGCAGACTCAGTGTCCATGAATGCAGCCTAACTAGTGCCCATCTGCAGCCCACCATTGCCATGAATGTAGCCTCACCGTTGCCATGAATGCAGACCCACCGCTGCCATGAATGCAGACCCACCGCTGCCATGAATGCAGACCCACCGCTGCCATGAATGCAGACCCACCATTGCCATGCCTTACCATTGCCAGGAATGGAGCACCCCCATTGCCATGAATGCAGACTCACCATTGCCATTAGTACAGACTGATTGATGACCATCTGCAACCTTGGATGGGACAGGGAGGGGGCGGGACGAGCGCCAACAGATTACATACAGGAGAATCTGTTTTGTTGATAGCCTCTTTAATACAAAGTCCTGCCTCCTATGATGAACAGAACAGTCATCCAATGGCGGCGCAGGAGATGGGACTTCCTATTACAGAGGCTGCCGTGCAAACAGAAAATTCACATGTATGTACGGCACTCGTCCCGCCTCCTCTCACTGTCCCCTCCAAGGCAGGCAGCGTGTATCTCTTTTGTGGCCCCCGGCGCTCGGGGATTCATTGGGGGCCACAAAAGATTTACATGTCCAAATTACCAGACGGGCCTTTCAAAGCCAGAACCCCGGGCCTGAATTTGGACATGCCTGGTATAAGGGTTTAACTGACAGGTGGCTGCGCCCCATGTTTAACCACTTGAGATCCGCGCTATAGCCAAATGACGGCTACAGCGCGGATCTCCTTTTCCGGGACTACGTCTATTGACGTCGTCCCATGCACGAGCGGCCTGCGCGCCCCCTGAGGGGCACGCGCGGCGCGCTCTGTGATCGGCGAGTCCATGAGACTCGCCTGATCACCGATCCGTGCAAGGAGTCGATCCCGACCCCTTATCACGCGATCAGCTGTCAGCCAATGACAGCTGATCATGTGATATAACGGAGCCGGTAATCGGCTATTATTCCTCCTCGCGCTGTCAGTGCGAGGAGAAAAAAAAACAGCCGATCACCGGCGGCCGTGATCGGGACATCAGTCCCGATCACGGCCAGCCCTGCTAGTGCCCACCTGCCCCCTGCCAGTGCCCACCTGCCCCCTGCAGTGCCACATGTATTAAAAGTAAGTGCCCCCCGTCAGTGCCACCCAGCAGTGCCCACAGTGCCACCCAGCAGTGCCCACAATCTGCCTCAAAGGTGCTGCACCCCAGTGCCACATATCCGTGCCCATCAGTGTCATCTACCAGTGCCCAGCAGTGCCGCCCATCAGTGCCCAGCAGTGCCACCTATCAGTGCCCATCAGTCCCATCTATCAGTGGTACCTATCAGTGCCCATCCGTGCCACCCATCCGTGCCATTTTATCTGTGCCCATCTTTGCCCATCAGTGCCGCCTTATCTGTGCCCATCGGTGCCGCCTTATCTGTGCCTATTAGTGCCGCCTTAACTATGCCTATCAGTGCCCACCAGTGTAGCCTATCAGTGCCCACCAATGCAGCCCATCAGTGCCCACCAATGCAGCCCATCAGTGCCCACCAATGCAGCCCATCAGTGCCCACCAATGCAGCCCATCAGTGCCCACCAATGCAGCCCATCAGTGCAGCCCATCAGTGCCCACCAGTGCAGCCCATCAGTGCCCACCAGTGCAGCCTATCAGTGCCGCCTAATTGGTCCATAAAGTGTTGATAGAACCACAGACATTACATATTTTAGTTCAAGTATATGTTATGCGGTCCTTGCTCAGTGATCACAGAGCTACAAGGCACCAACCCATCCTGCCAAATCACCAACTGAGGGGGTGCAATTTGCCCTCAGAAGTTGTGGCCGGCATAATAGTCTCTTATAGCATGGTCCTAGCGGACAAAACAGTCATTATAGTATACAGAATAACATGAATTAGGAAATTACTACATTATGGCCACTAGATGGAGCTGATAACAGAAAATACTCGAATGTGTTTTTTTTCCAAAAGCACTCTATTTTAAATGAATGAACAACATTTGATTTTGCCCCCATTTGCACAGTACGAAAGAACATGCAGTTTTACAGGATGATTAGCTTTGAAATGACTTTCCAATGGATTTTTATTAGTTTTGCAAATATTATCTACCAATTGGTTGACACAAAAAACAGCAATAATAGAGAGGGGAAAATAAAGTCAGTTAGTAGCACACAGGGATTGGTTAACATTACATACAGTGCCTTGCGAAAGTATTCGGCCCCCTTAAACTTTTCAACCTTTTGCCACATTTCAGGCTTCAAACAAAGATATAAACACAATTGTGAAGTGGAACGAAATCTATTGGATTTTTGAAACTTTTTTAACTAATAAAAAAAATGAAAAGTGGGGCGTGCAAAATTATTCGGCCCCCTTGCGTTAATACTTTGTAGAGCTACCTTTTGCTGCGATTACAGATGCAAGTCGCTTGGGGTATGTCTATCAGTTCTGCACATCGAGAGACTGAAATTCTTGCCCATTCTTCCTTGCAAAACAGCTCGAGCTCAGTGAGGTTGGATGGAGAGCGTTTGTGAACAGCAGTTTTCAGCTCTTTCCACAGATTCTCGATTGGATTCAGGTCTGGACTTTGACTTGGCCATTCTAACATCTGGATACGTTTATTTGTGAACCATTCCTTTGTAGATTTTGCTGTATGTTTGGGATCATTGTCTTGTTGGAAGATAAATCTCAGTCCCAGTTTCAGGTCTTTTGCAGACTCCAACAGGTTTTCATCCAGAATGGTCCTGTATTTGGCTGCATCCATCTTCCCCTCAATTTTAACCATCTTCCCTGTCCCTGCTGAAGAAAAGCAGGCCCAAACCATGATGCTGCCACCACCATGTTTGACAGTGGGGATGGTGTGTTGAGGGTGATGAGCTGTGTTGCTTTTACGCCAAACATATCGTTTTGCATTGTGGGCAAAAAGTTTGATTTTGGTTTCATCTGACCAGAGCACCTTCTTCCACATGTTTGGTGTGTCTCCCATGTGGCTTGTGGCAAACTTTAGACGAGACTTTTTATGGCTATCTTTGAGAAATGGCTTTCTTCTTGCCACTCTTCCATAAAGACCAGATTTGTGCAGTGTACGACTGATTGTTGTCCTATGGACAGACTCTCCCACCTCAGCTGTAGTTCTCTGCAGTTTATCCAGAGTGATCATGGGCCTCTTGGCTGCATCTCTGATCAGTCTTCTCCTTGTCTGAGCTGAAAGTTTAGAGGGACTGCCAGGTCTTGGTAGATTTGCAAGGGTCTGATACTCCTTCCATTTCAAAATGATTGCTTGCACAGTGCTCCTTGGGATGTTTAAAGCTTGGGAAATCTTTTTTGTATCCAAATCTGGCTTTAAACTTCTCCACAACAGTATTATGGACCTGCCTGGTGTGTTCCTTGGTCTTCATGATGCTTTCTGTGCTTTCAACAGATGCCTGAGACCATCACAGAGCAGGTGCATTTATACAGAGACTTGATTACACACAGGTGGATTCTATTTATCACCATCAGTCATTTAGGACAACATTGGATCATTCAGAGATCCTTGCTGAACTTCTGGAGTGAGTTTGCTGCACTGAAAGTAAAGAGGCCAAATAATTTTGCACGCACTACTTTTCAGTTTTTTATTTGCTAAAAAAGTTTAAAATATCCAATAGATTTTGTTCCACTTCACAATTGTGTCCCACTTGTTGGTAATTCTTCACAAAAAATTAAAATTTTATATCTTTATGTTTGAAGCCTGAAATGTGGCAAAAGGTTGAAAAGTTCAAGGGGGCCGAATACTTTCGCAAGGCACTGTAGTTACATTATAAATACCAGTTTACTTGTGCTTAGCCATCCACATGGACCATGGTTGCCAAATCTTTTCCCAAACTACGTATATCACATCTCAAAGCCAGTAATTTTCATACAAGTAATTGGTTGTAATCAGCTTGAACACTTCTGAGGGGTTGGAAGCAAAATATGTCTTCCAGTGTCTGGTAATCACTAGCCTAGCACCTAACTGAATGTGTGTGTAACTGTACGGTGGAAGATATCAATTCCTAGCTCAGCAAGTTTTTAAATACACACTTTCTGAGATAACAAATGAAGTGTACTGAAGATACAGGACTGCTCTCAATTCCTGACATGGTAAATGGGTATTTTGTTTGCATTTATCTAACAGGCAAAATAAATTGCTTTCAATAGTATATTGAAAATATCAACAGGAAGAAAAAAAGAAGCTCATCGTTAGGGTTTACACACTTTACATATACGTGCAGGCCCCAGAGGATCCCCAATTTGTTTGTACCCCACAGACAGAGTAATACTTGAATGTAGAAATATGCTTGAACCATGCAATTATTGTTTTCCAATTTCTATTCAGAATCTGTTATTTTCACAAACAGTCATGCATGTGTATTATTGCCAACCTCATTTATCTTTAACCTCAAGTCTTTCAACAGAAAAAAAAAAGAGAAAAAAAAACTAACGGTTATATCTGGCCAAACTAGGTCATAAGTATTTATCTACAGAAGGTCCCTATTGCATAATATTGTACAACACAATCAATGGAAAAAAAAAATCAATCCAATATTTGTGATTCATCTAGGAATGAACAAGGCTGTAATCTAACACCATATTTCAATGAAAAGCATTGACTACATGTCCATTTTAGACTACAGTGTGAATTTTTAAGAAGACGTGTCAACAAGGGTGTAACCAGCTGACTAGGAAATACTTAATACTTGTGATTTATTTCTGCAGGCTAAACAGTGCTACTACAATAAAAGTACTTAAACTTCTGAAACTGCAATTTCTCTGGAAAGTCTGGGCACTCATTTCTCTTTGATTAACATCCTAGTTTCCAAGAAGCAAAAGCAGAAAAAAGGCTACATAAAACATAACTGAGTAAACAGTCAGTACAAGTTTAAAAAGACACTGCTTACCATCTGAACTATGTGTCGTTTTGGCTTACGCTCATGTTAACAAGGCGATTGGAAACTTTTTAAGCATGCCATATTTAACAGTATCTGTTGAATATAACCAGGTTCTACAAAGATTCACAAAAGTTTTAACTATGAAAGCAGATGTTGAAAAAATAGGATTTTTATAACAGCTTAAGCCGCGTACACACGGGCGGACTGTCTGTCCAACTTAGTCTGCCGAAACACATTTCAGCGGACAGTCCGCTCGTGTGTGGGCTTCAGCTGACTTTTTCAGCGTGCAGTCTGGCGGACTAAGTATTTCGGAATTTCCGTAATATTGTCCGTCCAACTTTGGTTTCAGCGGACAGTCCGCTCGTGAGTAGGCTAGTTGGACGGACTAAGTATGGCGCATGCTCAGAAAGGATTTACACGGCGGAAGGTTGCATTGCTGTGTATTGGACGTCCTATTTCTAGTCCCGTCGTACGTGCTGTACACGTCATCGCGCAAGCTTTCAACGGACTGTTTGTTCATCGTGTGTGGTCAAGTCCGTTCATTCGAAAGTAGGACGGACTGTCCGCCGGATTGTCTGACGGACTAAGTTGGCCATACAGTCCGCCCGTGTGTACGCGGCTTTACCTGTAAAATCCTTTTCTTGGAGCACATCACGGGACACAGAGCCATATTACTGTATGGGTGATATGGCACCTTTAGGTGATGGACACTGGCACACCCTCAACAGGAAGTTCAACTCCCCATATAGCCCCTTCCCTTATGGGGAGTACCTCAGTTTTGTAGCAAAGCAATACACATATAACCAGAAAGAGGGGAGGGACCCTCTGTGTCCCGTGATGTACTCCAAGAAAAGGATTTTACAGGTAAGCTGCTTTAAAAATCCTATTTTCTTTATCGTACATCACAGGACACAGAGCCACAGTAATTACTGTCTGGGATGTCACAGAGCAATGCCACCTGAGGGGAGGGGACGCAACAAGAGTAGGGTGCAATCAGACCTGAGGACCTATACTGCAGCCTGCAGCACACTGCGCCCAAAGGCAACATCCTCATGCCTTCTTACATCCACCTGATAGAATCTGGTGAATGTATGGACTGAAGACTAGGTGGTGGCCTTGCAGATTTGAGCCATGGGGGCTTGGTGACACACTTCCCACAAAGCACTAACAGCCCTGGTGGAGTGTGCTTTGACCTGAAAAGGTGGAACCTTCCTCTTCAAGCCACAAGCTTGAATAATTACCTGCGGAATCCATTTGGCAATAGTAGATTTCGATGCTGCCTGTCCTTTCCTAGGACCTTCTGGCAACACGAACAAAACATCTGTTTTCCGAATCTGATCAGCAACCTTCAAATAGATCTTGACCGCTTTCACTACATTCAAAAAGAGTGTAGTGACTTTTCTTCCTTAGAACAGGGTTCTGGCAAAATGAAAGTAAAACAATATCCTGGTTTAGGTGAAAACATGAAACCACCTTTGGCAGAAAGCTAGCATGAGGACGCAATACCACTGTATCCTTGTGAGCGATTAAATATGGCTCTTTACAAGAAAGAGCCGCCAGCTCTGATACCCTTCTTGCAGAAGAAATGGTTACCAGAAAAACTAGTTTCCTTGTCAAAAGGACCAAAGGAACATGTCATATCGGCTCAAAAGGCTGTTTCTGTAATGCAGACAGAACTAAATTCAAGTCCCAAGGGTTCAGGGGTGCTTTAACTGGAGGATTAAGCCGCGTTACCCCCTGTATAAAGCTTTGGATCAAAGAATGCAAAGCCAGTGGATATTGAAACAACACTGATAAGGCAGAGACCTGGCCCTTGATAGTAATCAAGGTCAGCTTCATCTCTAGCCCCATTTGTAGAAAGGCAAGAATTCTACCTATGACATACTTCCTAGGATGCCAACCCCTGGATTCACACCAAGAAACATATGCCTTCCAGACTCTATAATAAATGACTCTGGAAGCTGGCTTCATTCAATCAATAAATGTAGGTATCACTAAGCCTGAAAGCCCACGATTCCTTAAAATGTGGGTTTCAATAGCCAAACCGTTAAATTTAGCATTTGTAAAGTGGAATGGAACACTGGTCCCTGCAATATCAGATCTGGACGTGGTGGTAGGGTCCATGGGTTTCCTACCACCATATTTCTGCATACCAAGATATTCTGGGCCATGCCAATTTTCTTTACCGCTTGATCCTGCAAAGAATTTGAGGTAACAGCATCTGTTTCGCATGCAAGTGAATCCCTTGTTCTTGACACAAAGTTGTTGACTTTGTTGTTGAGCCTGGACGCAAACAGATCTATATCCGGGATCCTCCATCATTGGCATATAGCCAGGAAGATGTCGGGGTGTAGGGACCATTCCCCCGGGAACTGCTGGCTATTTAAGTAGTCCGCCTGCCAGTTCTATACCCCTAAAATGAAGATTGCTGAAATGCACAGCATATGTTCTTCTGCCCAGGTTAGGATATGGTTTACCTCTGCCTGTGCTGCCTGACTTCTGTTGGCCCCTTGGTGATTGATATAAGTCATTGCTGTGGCATTGTTGGATTGAATCCTGACAGGAGAATTCTGCAACCTGAATGTCCAGGCCTTTAGGGCTAGGGGTGCTGCCCAAATCTCTAGAATGTTGATGGGCAAGGTCTTTTTGGTTCTGGACCATTTCCCTTTGACAGATGCTTCTTCCAGGACTGCTCCCCAACCTGAAAGGCTAGCATCTGTTAGCACCTTCCAGGTAACCAGTAAGGATTTCCCCTTCTGCAGATTCTCGGATATGCTTCACCAACTGAGGCTCTGGCACACTTTTGGCGACAAACGCATTGGAAAATCTAGTGCCTGAATATTTTTGTTCCAGGCCGATAGGATACTGTTTTGCAGCAGTCTCGAATTAAACTGTGCATAGGGAACTGCATCGAATGAAGCCACCATCTTCCCCAATAACCTCATACAAAGGAGAATGGAAGGACCTTTCTTTTCCCTGACCCCTTGGACCAAATCCTTTATGGTGCTAATCTTTGTCTGGGGTAAAAACACCTTCTTTTGGGCTGTATCTATGACCAGACGTAAGTACTCTAATCTTCTTACTGGCTTTAAAGAAGATTTCTCTAGTTTGATGACCCAATCTAGGTATTCCAGGTAGTTGTGGTTACTACACTTTGATTCAAGCAGACTACCGACCGATCTGTTAAGAGCTGGTCGTCCACATATGCTATTATAGTTTTGTACCTTGAGTCCTTAATTTGGCCAGAGTAAGGGCCAGAAGTTTTGTAAACACCCAAGGTGCAGTAGCTAGACCGAAAGGCAAGGCCACAAACTGAAAATTATGTTTTTCTACTTCGAAACGCAGATACTTCTGGTGAGCGGGGAAAATAGGTAACATTCAGTCACGCATTATTGATGTTGATTGATGCTAGAATCTATCCCCCTTGTAGGATGGAGATCAAAATGATTACATGCGAAAAGAGCGAATCTTCAGGAACTGGTTTAGATCTTTGGGCTCTAGAATGGGTCCGGCATCCCCATTTGTTTTTTTGTACAGTGAAAATGTAAGAATAAACACCCTGACCCCTGGTACGGAAGAAATGAACCAGGCAGTTTAAATAGCCAGAAGGGGCTGGCTGACAGGCAGGAAATGATAACAAGGCGAGCCAATGTGGAACAGTGAGTGCTGGCAATTAACCATCAGCTGAGCAACCTAAACACTGAGAAGGGAGGGCTGAGCCTAGCCCTGACAGTACCCCCTTCTCAACGACTCTTCCCCCTCAGAAGGCCACCAGGTGAGGGGAAAATGTCTATGGAAAGCACGAAGGACGACAGGAGCATGTATGTCTGAGGATGAGACTCAAGAGCATTCCCCTGGACCGTACACTTTCAATGAACCAGGTACTGTATGCGCCCACCAATCCTACAGGAGTCAATGATCGATTGTATCTCATACTGGTGGTGAAACGGTTGCACACCACAGGTTTTAATAAGGAGACCTGGAATACCTTGGGTAGCCCAAGTAATTGAAAGATCTCCCGAGCAAAAATGGATGCCAGTTCTTTGGATGTGGGCAACTTTGTTTCATTTTCAAGAACCGTTCATCCACCATAACTGTGTTTCCCTGGGAGCTGGGTAACTCCACAATAAAATCCATAGGCAGGTGGGTCCAAGGCCTCTCTCCATTGGGTATGGGTTGTAGGAGGCCCACTGGAAGGTGTTGTGGTGTCTCACTCTGAGCACACATAGTTACATAGTTAGTAAGGTTGAATAAAGACACCAGTCCATCCAGTTCAACCTGAGTGCCCACAATTGTCCATATCCCTGTACATTGCACACTCACATCGGTCCCCACCCTCAAGGAGCCCACGATCCAAGGTCCCCATTCATATACCAGGGTCAATTTTGGGCCAATGGCAAGTCTAGAAGCAAAGTAGTGTGGAGATTCTCAGGGACAAAGCAGCAGTCACAAGGTTTCTCGGGAGGAGAATGGATCTGAGCGGCAAGAATTCTGCCATCCACAGGTGAAGTGAGACTAGTACAAACAGTGGCCAGATTATGATCGGGAGGTATTACAGGAGCAGGAATCGACTCCATCTTGGAAGCGAAGGAAAACTGTTGCGACAATGCATCAGCGCTTACATTCTTAGTACCAGGTAAGAATGAGACTAAGTAATTGAAACTTGACTGAAAAAGAGCCCTTCACGTCACTTCACCTAAGAGTTTTGCCTCAGACAAGAATGTGAGATTCTTATGGTCAGTCAAAATGAGGACTGGCACAGTGGTACCTTTGAGAGGATGCCTCCATTCTTTAAGAGTTAAAATGGTAGCTAACAATTCTCTGTCGCCAATCTCGGAATTTCATTCTGCAGGAGACACATTCTTAGAAAAGTAGCCGCAAAGATTCATAGAGCTCTCAGAGGTAGGACGTTGAGACAGAAGGGCCTCTACTCCAGTCTCAGATGCATTAACCTCAAGAATGAAGGGTAACGTGGGATCAGAATGTGTCAGCACAGGAGCTGAAACAAAGGCAGCCTTTGAGGGACTCAAATGCTTTAATGGAATCTGGATACCAATTCTGTGGGTTACCATCCTTTCTGGTCATATCAGTCAGGAACTTGACCAGAGAAGAGATATTACAAATTAATTTTTAATAATACCTGGCAAACTAAAAAAAAAACACTGTAGCGGAAGCAGACGTATGGGCTGAGGCCACTGTAGAACTGCAGATTCTGGGTCCATCGAAAAACTGGCAGTAGAAATAACATAACCCAGAAATTTAACCTGTGCATGATGGAACTCGCACTTTTCCAACTTACAATACAGCTTATCTCTCAGCCTCTGTAGCACACTAGAGACATCTGTGTGGTGGCTCTTTAGGGATTTAGAATATGAGAATATCGTCAAGATAAACCACCACACATTGCTGCAACATATCTTGGACGACATGGTTGATGAATTCCTGAAGAACTGCAGGAGCGTTGTAAATAGAGGTCGACCAATATATCGGTCGATATTTGGCATTTTTTAATTAATCAGCATTGGCCGATTGTGTTGATAAAAAAGCCGATTACATGTTCAGCGCGACTTGCAAAAGACTTCTGTAAAAGAAGTCAATGTAAGTTCCCTGAAGACATCAGTGAAGGACTTTCCTCCTCTCTGGGCTGGCTGCCAAGAAAAGATCAAAGAGATACAAATGTTTCTTCTTCAATGGACTGAACTCCCTGTGTAGAAGTTCTCAGTTTAACCATTTAAAGACTAAATCTTTTCTGACACTTGTTGCTTACAAGTAAAAATCCTGTATTTTCTGCTAGAAAATCACTCAGAACCCCCAAAAATTTTATATTTTTTTAGTAGAGACCCTAGGGAATAAAATAGCGGTTGTTGCAATATTTTATGTGACGCGGTATTTGCGCAGAGGTCTTTCAAATGCAATTATTTTGGAAAAAATACACAGATTAATAAAAAATAAAAACAAAACAGTAAAGTTGGCCCTTTTTTTTTTTCATCCAAAAGTTTTGAGTACCTGATTTTGTGTATTTAATATATAGTTTTTTTGGGGTTTTTTTTTTTATCTAAATTATACATGCAAGTGAACTGATTGGAGGTTTGTTTTGTTTAATAAATGTGTAAGAAATTTTCTGCATCACTTATTAAGGCTGCTTTCACATTGGAGCAGGCAGGTGTTGACGGTAAAACGCTGCTAGTTTTAGCAGCGATTTAGCGTCATTTTAGCCCCGCTATATGGCTGCTAGCGGGGCAGTGAAGAGCTGCTGCAAAATTGCATTGCATGTGCTTCAGCAGTGGTGCCCATTCATTTCAATGGGCAGGAGGGGTGGAGGAGCGGTTTATACCGCTCCAAAGATGCTGCTTGCAGGATATTTTTTTTTTTTTTTTAACGTCCTGCCAGCGCATCGCCTCAGTGTGAAAGCACTCAGGCTTTCACACAGACTGCAGGGGAGCCATTTTGAAGGCAATTTACAGGCACTATTTTTAGCCCAAAATCGCCTGAAAAACGCCCCAGTGTGAAAGGTGTCCAACTTAGGCCGCGTACACACGGGCGGATTGTCTGCCCAACTAAGTTCGTCAGACAATCCGACAGACAGTCCGTCCAAACTTTTGAATGAACGGACTTGCCCACACACGGCACTTTTTGAGCGGACTAATACGGCGGACTAAGTCCGCCATACAATCCGCTCTACTTTTGAAATGAACGGACTCGCCCACACATGCGGAGGAAAGTCCGCTCATTTCGAGCGCATCTCCAGGTAGGCGGGGCCCGCGAAGGAGACGTCGCTGGCCCCGCCGCCTGGAATGGACTTAAAGGGGAACCCCAACGACGAAAAAAATCGGCGTGGGGGTCCCCCCAAAGTCCACAACAGACCCTTGTCCGAGCACGCTACCCGGCCGGCCAGGAAAGGGGGGCGAGCGAGCGCCCCCCCTCCTGAGCCATACCAGGCCACGTGCCCTCAACATGGGGGGTGCCTTGGAAAAGGGGGGGCCGCGCGGCCCCCCCACCCCAAAGCACCTTGTCTCCATGTTGATGAGGACAAGGGCCTCTTCCCGACAACCCTGGCCGTTGGTTGTCGGGGTCTGCGGGAGGGGGGCTTATCGGAATCCGGGAGCCCCCTTTAATAAGGGGGCCCCCGGATACCGGCCCCCCACCCTATGTGAATGAGTATGGGGTACAATGTACACCTACCCATTCACCTGTGAAAAAAAGTACAAAAAAAAACACAACACAGGGTTAAAATATTTTATTGCACAGCTCCGGGGGTCTTCCGTCTTCGGGGGTCTTCTCGCCGGACTCCTCCGCTATCTTCTTGTAGCTCTTTTGCTAGCGGAGGAGTCCGGCTTTCTTCCTCCCCGCCGCCGGCCTCTTCTCCCGACTTCGGGGGTCTTGTCCCCCTCTTCGGTTCTTCTGCCGGGCCACCGCGCCTTCTTATAGCTCTTTTACAGGCGGTGGCCCGGTCTTCTGTCGCCGCTGCCTTCCGTTCTTCTTCTTCTTCTTCTTCTTCAGGAGATGTTGCCTCGACGATCTCTCCGGCCGGAATGCCAGAGCCGCGCTGCGCGGCCACTTATACCATGTGACACCGCTCCATTGTCACTATATATGTCACATGGGTTGGTGTCACATGGTGACCCCGCCCCCTTACGATGTCATAGTCCCCATGTGACATCAACCCATGTGACATATACCATGTGACACCGCCCCATTGTCACTATATAAGTGGCCGCGCAGCGCGGCCCTGGCATTCCGGCCGGAGAGATCGTCGAGGCAACATCTCCTGGAGAAGAAGAAGAAGAAGAACGGAAGGCAGCGGCGACAGAAGACCGGGCCACCGCCTGTAAAAGAGCTATAAGAAGGCGCGGTGGCCCGGCAGAAGAACCGAAGAGGGGGACAAGACCCCCGAAGTCGGGAGAAGAGGCCGGCGGCGGGGAGGAAGAGAGCCGGTCTCCTCCGCTAGCAAAAGAGCTACAAGAAGATAGCGGAGGAGTCCGGCGAGAAGACCCCCGAAGACGGAAGACCCCCGGAGCTGTGCAATAAATATTTTAACCCTGTGTTGTGTTTTTTTTTACTTTTTTTCACAGGTGAATGGGTAGGGGTACATTGTACCCCATACTCATTCACATAAGGTGGGGGGCCGGTATCCAGGGGGCCCCCTTATTAAAGGGGGCTCCCGGATTCCGATAAGCCCCCCGCCCGCAGACCCCGACAACCAACGGCCAGGGTTGTCGGGAAGAGGCCCTTGTCCTCATCAACATGGGGACAAGGTGCTTTGGGGTGGGGGGGCCGCGCGGCCCCCCCTTCCCCAAGGCACCCCCCATGTTGAGGGCACGCGGCCTGGTACGGCTCAGGAGGGGGGGGCGCTCGCTCGCCCCCCTTTTCTGGCCGGCCGGGTAGCGTGCTCGGACAAGGGTCTGTTGTAGACTTAGGGGGCACCCCCACGCCGATTTTTTTCGGCGTTGGGGTTCCCCTTTAAGTCCATACCAGGCGGCGGGGCCCGCGACGTCTCCGTCGTGTGCCCCGCCTACCTGGATACCCGCTCGAAATGAGCGGACTTTTCTCCGGGCGGGAAAAGTCCGCTCATTTCGAAAGTACAGCGGACTGGCGCACACACACGGGCGGACTGTCCGCTCAAACCAAGTTTGGACGGACAATCTTACGGAAATTCCGAAAGACTTAGTCCGCCAGACTGTCCCCTGAAAAAGTCAGCTGAAGCCCACACACGAGCGGACTGTCCGCTGAAATGTGTTTCGGCGGACTAAGTTAGGCAGACAGTCCGCCCGTGTGTACGCAGCCTCAGATTTTATGAGATGAAGGGGGGGGGAAAAAAGGGGGAAAAAAAAATAAAAAAATCGGCCTAACATATCGGCCCAAAAAAAAAAAAAAAATCGGCATCATATATCGGCCATCGGCCGCCGTGATTTCTAAATATCGGCATCGGCTTCGGCCAGAGAAAAACCCATATCAGTCGACCCTAGTTGTAAGGACGAAACAACATTACGAGGTATTCATAATGTCCTGTCCCTTAAAAAATGGTCAATGTTCTGCTCCCTTAAAACGGTCAAATAAATCCATAATCAACAAAATTGGATATGCATTCTTAATTGTGATGCGATTTAAACCCCTATAAATTGATTTAAGGCCTCAGTTCACCACTTCTTTTTCACAAAGAAGCTAGCACCAGCAGGAGATGAGGATTTGTGAATGAACCCTCGAGAAAGTGCGTCAGCAGCATGGTCCTCTATGGTTTTATCCTCCAAGACAAATAAAGGGTAAACCCAGCCATGAGGGGGCATGGCATCAGGTTGAAGGTCAATTGCGCAATCGTACCACAGGTGTGGAGGCAAACCACCGACTGGACCTTGACCAAAGGCCTTGCTAAATTTGCAGTACTCCTCTGACAAAGAGGAGAGGTGCATAAGACCTTAGCCACTGAATACATGTTTTACTTCATTGTGGCGACCAGGAAAGAACCTCAGCATGAAGCCAATCAAAAGAGGGGGTGTGCTTCTAACCAATAACCACCAGGTAATGATGTGAGGAAATGACTTGAAATTGGATTATCTCATGGTGAAGAGCCCCTACGGCCATGGTCAATGGAGCAGTCTCACGAGTCACATGGGCAGGCTGTAGAGGTCACCCATAAATAGTTTTAATGTCAAGTGTAGTAACACGAAGCTGCATCAGAATAGAGTGCTTAGACATGACAAGTGCATGATCTATGAACAGGCCTGCAGCCCCAGAGTCGATTAGAGACTGTGCATCAATGGACGAATCAGACCAAGAAAGGGTAACTGGAACTAGAGGCTTATCCTTCAGGATAACTGGGGACATAACGTCACTTAAGGTCTGTCCCCTACAGGGCCTCAGGTGCAAGCGTTTCCTGGACAGAAAGGCAAGATTTCAAAAGGGGACCTGCCTGGCCACAATAAAGGCACAATCTCTCCCTCCTCCTAAAAGCCCGCTCCTCTGCAGACAGATGTGTGAAGCCTAACTGCATGAGTTTTACTGGGGGACTCGGAAGAAGGAGCAATGGGAGGTGAGGGAGGCAAGGGTGGGACAGCTAAGCTTGGATACAAATGTACAGGAGGTGTCCGCAAGTGCTCCTTAAAGGAAGGTCTTTCTTGGAGGCTGGAGTTAATGAGAACGGCAAACCTGATCAACCTCTCCAGATCTGTAGGTATGTCTCGGGCTGCTATCTCATCTCTGATCTTATCCGAGAGACCGTGAGAAAAAGCAGCCACGAGGGCTGATTGTTCAAAGTGGCCTCTGCTGCCCGAGTACGGAATTCAATGGTGTAATTGGCAGTGGAGTGTGCGGTAACATTAAATACCCTTTTAAAGGAAGCCATAAACTCAGGGTAATTTAGGACAATGGGTCTCAAATCTTCCATAGAGGGTTTGCATAGGCTAAGGCTCTATCAGAATGCAAAGAAATAATGAAGCTTCTTTGCTTATGTCTGTGGGGAATGCCTGGGACTGCATCTCAAAGTATATCCCAACCTGGTTGAGAAACCCTCTGCATTGATCTGGATCACCCCCCAAATCGCTGGAGAAGCGGCAGAGGTAATGTCCGAGGTGTGTGCCTGAACAGAGACTGGAGCAGCAGCAGGTTGTACCGGAACAGTCACAGTGGGAGGATCCAGATGAACAGTGTGAATCAGGAGCATTTGTAACGATATGGCAAACTGATCCATGCCGTGGTCCTACTCATTCAATCTGGAAAAAAAATGACCACTAGGTGGCCTGCTTGCATCTTCTGAATTAAATGACTTTCGCCTACAGTAAGGAACCATGAATCAACAGAGAGTCTCTAGAAATGTTTGGCCAAGGCGAAGGCAATTGATGAAATGAACCAGGCAGTTTACACTGCCTGAACTCTGTGTAATATTATATTATATATATATATATATATATATATATATATATATATATATACACACACACACACACACACACACACACACACACACACACACATATATATATATACACACACACACACACACACACAGTGCCTTGCGAAAGTATTCGGCCCCCTTGAACTTTTCAACCTTTTGCCACATTTCAGGCTTCAAACATAGAAATAAAAATTTTTTTTTTGTGAAGAATCACCAACAAGTGGGACACAATTGTGAAGTGGAACGAAATCTATTGGATTTTTGAAACTTTTACTAATAAAAAAATGAAAAGTGGGGCGTGCAAAATTATTTGGCCCCCTTGCATTAATACTTTGTAGAGCCACCTTTTGCTGCGATTACAGCTGCAAGTCGCTTGGGGTATGTCTCTATCAGTTTTGCACATCCAGAGACTGAAATTCTTGCCCATTCTTCCTTGCAAAACAGCTCGAGCTCAGTGAGGTTGGATGGAGAGCGTTTATGAACAGCAGTTTTCAGCTCTTTCCACAGATTCTCGATTGGATTCAGGTCTGGACTTTGACATTCTAACACCTGTATACGTTTATTTGTGAACCATTCCTTTGTAGATTTTGCTGTATGTTTGGGATCATTGTCTTGTTGGAAGATAAATCTCCGTCCCAGTTTCAGGTCTTTTGCAGACTCCAACAGGTTTTCATCCAGAATGATCCTGTATTTGGCTGCATCCATCTTCCTGAAGAAAAGCAGGCCCAAACCATGATGCTGCCACCACCATGTTTGACAGTGGGGATGGTGTGTTGAGGGTGATGAGCTGTGTTGCTTTTACGCCAAACATATCGTTTTGCATTGTGGGCAAAAAGTTAGATTTTGGTTTCATCTGACCAGAGCACCTTCTTCCACATGTTTGGTGTGTCTCCTAGGTGGCTTGTGGCAAACTTTAGACGAGACTTTTTAAGGATATCTTTGAGAAATGGCTTTCTTCTTGCCACTCTTCCATAAAGGCCAGATTTGTGCAGTGTACGACTGATTGTTGTCCTATGGACAGACTCTCCCACCTCAGCTGTAGTTCTCTGCAGTTCATCCAGAGTGATCATGGGCCTCTTGGCTGCATCTCTGATCAGTCTTCTCCTTGTCTGAGCTGAAAGTTTAGAGGGACGGCCAGGTCTTGGTAGATTTGCAGTGGTCTGATACTCCTTCCATTTCAAAATGATTGCTTGCACAGTGCTCCTTGGGATATTTACAGCTTGGGAAATCTTTTTGTATCCAAATCCGGCTTTAAACTTCTCCACAACAGTATTATGGACCTGCCTGGTGTGTTCCTTGGTCTTCATGATGCTCTCTGCGCTTTCAACAGAACCCTGAGACTATCACAGAGCAGGTGCATTTATACAGAGACTTGATTACACACAGGTGGATTCTATTTATCACCATCAGTCATTTAGGACAACATTGGATCATTCAGAGATCCTCGCTGAACTTCTGGAGTGAGTTTGCTGCACTGAAAGTAAAGTAAAGGGGCCGAATAATTTTACACGCACCACTTTTCAGTTTTTTATTTGCTAAAAAAGTTTAAAATATCCAATAGATTTTGTTCCACTTCACAATTGTGTCCCACTTTTTGGTAATTCTTCACAAAAAATTAAAATTTTATATCTTTATGTTTGAAGCCTGAAATGTGGCAAAAGGTTGAAAAGTTCAAGGGGACCGAATACTTTCGCAAGGCACTGTGTGTATATACACACACACACACACACACACACACACACACACACACACACACACACACATATACATATATATATATATATATATATATACATATATATATATATATATATATATATATATATATATATACATACATACATATACACATCGCATCTCACAAAAGTGAGTACACCCCTAACATTTTTGTAAATATTTTATTATACCTTTTCATGTGACAACGCTAAAGAAATTAAACTTTACTACTACGTAAACTAGTGAGTGCACAGCTTGTATAGCATCTGCTGTCCCCTCAAAATAACGCAATACACAGCCAA
Organism: Lithobates pipiens; assembly: GCF_037356315.1. Classification (NCBI taxonomy): domain Eukaryota; kingdom Metazoa; phylum Chordata; class Amphibia; order Anura; family Ranidae; genus Lithobates; species Lithobates pipiens. Next base: position 389,149,803 of record NW_027507903.1, on the reverse strand, counting down.
TGTCTAAACTGCTGGAAACAAAAGTGAGTTCATCCCTAAGTGAAAATGTCCAAATTGGGCCCAAAGTGTCAATATTTTGTGTGGCCACCTCATTTTCCAGCGCTGCCTTAACCCTCGTGGGCATGGAGTTTACCAGAGCTTCACGGGTTGCCACTGGAGTCTTCTTCCACTTCTCCGCGACAACATCATGGAGCTGGTGGATGTTAGAGACCTTGTGTTCTTCCACCTTCCGTTTGAGGATCCCCCACAGATGCTCAATAGGGTTTAGGTCTGGAGACATGCTTAGACAGTCCATCGCCTTTACCCTCAGCTTCTTTAGCAAGGCAGTGGTCATTTTGGAGGTGTGTTTGGGGTCTTTATGTTGGAATACTGCCCTGCAGCCCAGTCTCCAATGGGAGAGGATCATGCTCTGCTTCATTATGTCACAGTACATGTTGACATGCATGGTTCTTTCAATAAACTGTAGCTCCCCAGTGCCAGCAGCACCCATGCAGCCCCAGAACATGACACTCCCACCACCATGCTTGACTGTAGGCAGGACACACCTGGTTGCTGCCACACAGACTTGACACTATATGAACCGAATACGTTTATCTTGGTCTCATCAGACAACAGGACATGGTTCTAGTAATCCATGTCCTTAGTCTGCTTGTCTTCAAAAAACGGCGGTCTTTATTGTGCATCTGCTTTAGAAGAGGCTTCCTTCTGGGATAAAAGCCATGCAGATCAATTTGAAGCAATCTGCGCTGTATGGTCTGAGCACTCACAGGTTAACCCCCCACCCCTTCAACCTCTGCAGCAATGCTGGCAGCACTCATATGTCTATTTCCCAAAGACAACCTCTGGATATGACGCTAAGCACGTTCACTCAACTTTTTTGGTCAACCATGGTGAGGCCTGTTCTGAGTAGAACCTGTCCTGTTAAACTGCTACATGGTCTTGGCCACCGTGCTGTAGCTCAGTTTCAGGGTCTTGGCAATCTCCTTATAGCCTAGGCCATCTTTATGTAGAGGAACAATTTTTTTTTTTCAGATCCTCAGCGAGTTCTTTGCCATGAGGTGCCATGTTGGACTTGCAGTGACCAGTATGAGAGCTATAAAACCAAAAATTTAACACATCTGCTCCCCATTCACACTTGAGACCTTGTAACACTAACGAGTCATATGACATTGGAGAGGGAAAATGGCCAATTGGGCCCAATTTGGAGTTTTCACTTAGGGATGTTCTCACTTTTGTTGCCAGCTGTTTAGACATTAATGGCTGGGTGTTGAGTAATTCTGAGGGGACAGCAAATTAACACTGTTATGCAAGCTGTACACTCACTATTTTACATTGTAGAAAAGTGTCACTTATTCAGTGTTACATGAAAAGCTATAATAAAATATTTACAACAATGTAAGGGGTATACTCACTTTTGTGAGATAATGTAGATTATATACACACACACATATACATATATATATATATATATATGCAAAGAACAGTCAATTTCGCGGTTTTGTTGCTTTTATTGTGGGGTGTTACTTGAACTTGGGAAAAAGGGTGACATGAGATGCCCATAGTATTGCATGTTAGATGTAGTTATTCAGTGGCCATGGCCTTGCAAAGAAAGACTAAATACACTGCTTGTACTTCAATCTGTTTCCTTTTGAACAACTCTTGTACAGACTATTGCTTCTACTTTCCTTGTACAAATCCTTACTGCAAAACTTTCTATTTCTTCCTTCTGTTTGAAGAAGAATCACTCTGAATAACTCATCCGGACTGAATTAACAAACCGTCAAGGACCAGGTCACTTTGTAGGAGTTCCACTCCCTTGGACCTGTATTAGCACCCCTCCAGGAAAAATTTTAGGTAATGTAGGCATGACCAAAAAGTCCTGGGTCCCAGGGTCCAAGCCCTGCAAAGAGAGGCATTACAGGCACAACCTCATGCTTCGATACAAGGCCTGGGTACCATCCACCTTGGCTGCAGTGGCACTTTGGTTGCATCCGGTCTATGGAGGCCATTTAAATACAGCAGGTTCCCTCCAGCTTTGGAGCTCTTCAGAGTACATCTTCACTCGTGAACACCTTAAACACTGGTGAAAAAATTGAGGTACTCCTAGTAGGAGGAGGGGTTATATAGAGCGTGAACTTCCTGTTTTGGGTATACCAGAGTCCATCACCTGAAGGTGCCGATATACCCAAATAGTAATTACTATGGTGCTCTGTGTCCCATGATGTACGATAAAGAAAGGCGACTGATCAAGCCTGCAACCTCAACCCCAACCCAGCTGTCAAACTGGGACGATGATGTCAGAGGTGCTCATCACAGCACCACCCACCAGAGGATGGCACCGGTTCACACAATGGATCATGTTACATAGTACGTGAGGTCAAAAAAAGACACAAAGTCCATCAAGTCCAACCTATGTGTGTGATTGTATGTCAGTATTACATTGTAAATCCCTTGTATGTATCCCGCTCCAGCAGCCTGACCACTGCTACGGTGTAGCCTAGGAACCCAAGCCCAGTTTTGGATAGAGTGAGGAGGAGTCAATGTGTATGCCAGATGTTTATTTCTGTTTACAACAGAGGGGAGATATTCCCTACACTCGCTGTACCTGCGACACCTTTAAAAAAAGAAATAGGGGGTGAGGACATCACCGGGACACCAGGACAAAGACTCAGACAGAAATAAAAACACTGTCAGAAATTTCAACCCGTCACCCATAAAATATTTTTTTTTCTGTGTCCCTTTAGAAGAGATTTGTTCTGACAAGACGTAAGTGAAAACATCCTCAATAGGGACAAGGACAGCAATAAAAACTAAAAAAAATTTAAAGAGGAGCTCCAGGCTACCTCAGAAAAAATAAAAAGTCAGCAGCTATAAATACTATAGCTGCTGACTTTTAATATTAGGACACTTACCAGTCCATGAATCTACTGGTGTCTTCAGCCCAGCAAATTTTTCAATCGGCTCTCGGGTGCTGCCACCGCCATCTCTTGTAAGGGAAACTGGCAGTTAAACCCTACTGCTTGTGCACAAAGCACTTTGTGAATAGCCCGGCAGTGAAAGGAAGGGGAGGGGGGCCAAACTTCTGGGTGACTTTGCTGCGGCGACATCAGCTGGAAGTGGGAGCGGTTACCTGTCAAAACCAGGTTGCTCCCCCTTCCGAAAGGTGTCAAATGTGGCTGGGGAGGGGGAATAGGAGGCAAACAAGCAGAGCTTTCCCTTTTTGGTGGAGCTCTGCTTTAAAATTTGAGATAGAGGGGCTTGAAGTTAAAATGTTTTTTTCTCTCTCCTATCTCAGAAAGTACATTTGTGCTCATAAGTTTACATACCTTGGCAGAATTCATGATTTCTTGACCATTTCTCAGAGAATATGAATGATATCAAAAAATCTTTTTTTCACTCATGGTTAGTGTTTGGCTGAAGCCATTTATTGTTAATCAACTGTGCTTATTCTTTTTGAATCATAATCACAACAGAAACTACCCAAATGACCCTGATCAAAAAGTTTACATATCCTGGAGATTTTGGCCTGATAACATGCACACAAGTTGACACAAATGGGTTTGAATGGCTATTAAAAAGGTAACCAACCAACCTGTTATCTGTTTGCTTGTAATTAGTGTGTGTGTATAAAAGGTCAATAAGTTTCTGGACTCCTGACATACCCTTGCTTCTTTCATCCAGTGCTGGACTGACGTTTCTGGATTATGAGTCATAGGGAAAGTAAAAGAATTGTCAAAAGATTTGCGGTAAAATTTAGTTGAACTGTATAAAACAGGAAAGGGATATAAAAAGATATCCAAGGAACTGAGAATGCCAATAAGCAGTGTTCAAACTCTAATCAAGAAGTGGAAGTTTCAGATCATTTACCATTGTTGGCTTCATTGGATGTGGGGGTAATAAGCCGTTACCGGGAGTGGAGAATTAGCCCTGCCTGGCTGGAATTTATGGGAGATCCCCAAAATGCGCTGACGGTCTTAAAAGAATGTATAGATTTGAATGCTGGGTCGGCACCCCCGGGGGTAGTGTGGGATACAATCAAGGCCTTTCTTTGGGGACTGCTGATCCAGAAAATTTCAAAATTAAAAAAACATTCTAAGGAAGGGGAAGAACTGGCAGCCGGCAAAGTAGTATTCTCAGAAGAAAAATATATAAATGACCCGTCATCCGAGAATTTTAAGGAATGGACAGAGAAACAAGGGCGGCACAGTGATGTAGTGGTTAGCACTCTCGCCTAGCAGTAAAAAGGGTCGCTGGTTCGAATCCCAACCACGACACTACCTGCCTGGAGTTTGCATGTTCTCCCTGTGCCTGCGTGGGTTTCCACCGGGTACTCCGGTTTCCTCCCACACTCCAAAGACATGCAGGTAGGTTAATTGGCTTCTGTCCAAAATTGGCCCTAGTATATGAATAGGGACCTTGGATTGTGGGCTCCTTGAGGGTAGGGACCAATGTGAGTGTGCAATGTACAGGGATAGGGACAATTGTAGACACTCACTCAGGTTGAACTGGATGGACTGGTGTCTTTATTCAACCTTACTATGTAACAGAACTATCAGCTAATACTTTTAGGCAAAACCGAGAACAAACAAATTTTCCAAAAGCAAATAGCCTTTGGGGAAGGGGAAAGTGTTGGTAGAATGTTGGCGCGCCTGGTTAGAACTAACTCCCCATCATGAGTTATACAGATGATAAGGATTAACGAGATTAGGACATCTACATATACGCCAGAGATAGTGGATATATTTAGAGAATACTACGAGGATCTTTATAGGTCCAATCAGGGGGACAATGAAGAAATTGATACATTTTTCTAAATTTGTCGGTCCCCAGTCTCTCCGAGGAGGACAGGGCTGATGTTGATAGCCTGGTCACTCTGGAAGAGTTACGGTGTGTGGTTCGAGAAATGGCGGGACTTTTCGGTGGAAAAGGGAGAGCTCCTCCTGTCCATGACAGAATCCACTATAATAGTGATCCCCAAAGAAAATAACGATCTGCTTAGCCCCGCCTCATATAGACCTATTTCTTTACTTAATTCGGACATTAAGGGGTTATCAAAGGTCCTGGCGGCAAGATTAAATAGAGTTATACAGAAATTGGTGCATCCTGACCAATCGGGTTTCATACCTGGTAGGTCTACTAGTATTAACACAAGACGATTATTTTTAAATCTTCAAACTCCTTCAGATGAGGTCGGTCACAGGGCCGTTTTCTCCTTATACGCCGCCAAGGCCTTTGATGCCCTTGAGTGGAAGTTTCTCTGGAGAATTCTGGCAGAATTCCAGATTGGACCGAAATGTATTAATTGGGTCAAGTTGCTGTATGGGTCTCCAGGGGGCGAGGGTAAAAGTAAATAATGTATATTCTGCCAGGTTTCGATTACTGAGGGGGACGAGACGGGTGCCCATTGTCCCCCCTCTTCTTCGCCCTCACTATCGAGCCTTTGGCCTTAACTTTTAGATCTACTTCAGAGATAAAAGGATTCAAACGAGGAGTGGAAGAAGAGAAAGTAATAGTATTTGCGGACGATCTCCTTTTATTGCTTAGCGATACTCAGAACTCACTTAGGGAGACTATGTGCAAAATGAACTCTTTTGGACATATCTCAGGTCTGAGGATAAATTGGGAGAAGTCCACCTTGATGTCCATAGATACATTAGATCTCTCCCTTCCCCAAGAAGCAGAACAGGTACAAATAGTGAATCAAATAAAGTATCTCGGTATTAACATTTCTAGAGACCTCAAACAATTTATTATAAATAACCTAGTCCCATTGTTAAACAAATTTAAAGCCAAAATTAAAATTTGGAAAAAACTCCCATTATCAGCTGCATGTCGTTGCAATCTAATAAAAATGATCTTTTTGCCACCACAGGTGTATATTATTCATAATTCTACCATATGCATTTATAAAAAGTGGTTCCACAAGATAGATACTATACTGAGGGAACTAATCTGGAAAGGGGGCCATTCGCGTATTAGTTTTAGTATACTGCAACTCCCAAATAATGAGGGAGGGGTAGCCCTCCCACATTTTTTTTGTTATTTTTTGGAGGCTCAACTGCAACATTTGGGAGGTTGTGAAATCGAGAGTGAAGAGACTGGGAGGAGGACTCTTTTCGGTAATATGATTCATAAGTCCCAGATTGAAGCTCTGGAGGCAGGGTCCTTATTGAGGGGGTTCCCTACTCTAGACTTAATGGTAAGAGTTTGGGAAGTGGCAAAAAAATCTTGGGTTATAGAAGATTTTGAGAATATTCCCCTTTGTGGGAAAATAGCAAGTTGGGTGAGGTACAGAAATTGGGCCCAGTCAGAGAATGGGAAAGACGTGGTTTAAAGTTTATTTTGCAGCTCTATTATGAGGGAAAGTTGAGATCTTTTCAGGATTTAAGAGACCAATTTGCACTTACTAAGAAATCCTTCTTTAGGTATTTACAGGTGAGACATGCTCTCACAGAACAGTTCAAAGGGAGGGTAATAGAATGGAGTTCTATACCGGTACTACAGAACATCATTAAGGCTAAGATATGGAAGGGCCTGATCTCTAAAATATACTTAAGTCTACATAAGGGGAGCCGGGAAGGTTTGCAAATAAGGCCCCATAGGAAGAAATGGGAAGATGTGGGTACTATATCAGAACCACAATGGGAAAGGATTCTCGAACTTGCCCCATGGGTATCACTCTCCCCTTCCCAGAAGATGTCTCATCTTTTCTTGCTATATAGAGTTTACTATGCCCCACAAAAATTGTTCAGGTTCGGTCGGAGATCGGACGATACTTGTCCAAGATGCGGTAGAACAGGAGGGGATCTTACACATATGTTTTGGAGATGTCAGAAACCATTTCGATATTGGAGGGGGGTGGTGGACTCCATTTCACAGGTGTTTAAAATACGTAATTATTATTATTATTATTTTTTTTGTGGTTGAACTTGATGGACATGTGTGTTTTTTCGACCTGACTAACTATGTAACTATGTATCAGTATGGACCCCATGCTTTGCGTCCTGGGATGGATTTAGGGCTGCAACTAACGATTATTTTCATAATCGATTAGTTGGCCGATTATTGTTTCGATTAATCGATTAATCGGTTGATAACCTTTAAAAAAAAAAGTGGGTCAAATTGACGTCCATTTTCAACCACAGTGAGGGGACAATTTGGAAATGATAGAAAACTTCTTAGTCAAAGGAATTTTCAACAGTGTTTGTGGTTTTCGTTCAGAAATTACATTGTGAAAATTTCAAACAAAATTCTTTCATTCAGCGAATGTACAAAGATTTTTCGTCTGAATATTCTCATCTGAAAAATTGATCGGTGTGGTCAACACAAGGCTCAGTACACACCTATGCAGTTTGCTTTTGATCTGTTTCTGCCGTGCTTTTTGCTGTGCGTTTTGATTTTTGCACACATGATTTTACTGCAATTTGCATTTTTGGGGCAGATTAAAAAACTCAAATTGCTGCAAAAACACATTACATGCTTTTCTGCAGCTTCTTCATTGAAGTATATTGAACCAATAAAGCACCATTTTGCGTTAAAATTCCCTGACACTTTCTGATGTAAACGTGTCCCATAGGAAACCATGTAAATGAACTGTAGTGCCTTTCTGCAAAAAGCACCAATAAACACATAGATGTGAAGCAGATCTAAGACATTTAGTAACATAATGGGGTTAAAAAAACTAAAATGACCCTTTATAGTACAAAAAAAAAAAAAAAAAGCAGATAATCACTACTGTAAGGAGTTCATTTTTTTACTGTAGAACAGTGAAAGAAATATTTACAGCAGTGATTATTTGCTCTTTTTGTACTATAAAGGGCTCATTTTAGTTTTTTTTAACCCCATTATGTTACTGGCCGATTAATCGATTATGAAAATAATAGATTAATTTCATAATCGATTAGTTGTTTCAGCCCTAGATGGATTGAGGGAGAGGGTAGACCTAACGATACCCAGGTGGCAATTTTGAGATGCCCCCTCCAGGCCAGGAAACGTATTGCTCATAGGTGGCAGTGCACCTCTCCCCCAGCTAGTAGGGAATGGGAACAGAGTATGGCAGTGACGATTCTTAAGAAAAGGATGTGATATATCAAACAAGGTAACTTTAAGAAATTTGATAAGATTTGGAAGATGTGGTACGAGAAATAGTAATGTGGAGGAATAAAAGATTTTCTGCTGCGGGATGAATGAAGGGTTGAGTGATGGGGGAAGAGGATGTATGGAAGTGTGGTATGAGAGACCAGAAGAATACTAGTGTAAAAGGGGAAGAATGATATTAACTATTACAGTCAAATGGGCTGGGGGAGCTTAGGTGTCCCTCTTTGTAATGTCCCCTTTTTTAACGTGAACTATATGTGAAACATGCTCGATTTGTAATTGTGTAAAATCAAATAACGATATAAAATTAAAAAGAAGTGGAAAATCAGGGGTTCTGTTGAAACCAAACAACGGTCAGGTAGACCAACTAACATTTCAGCCACAACTGCCAGGAAAATTGTTTGGGATGCAAAGAAAAGCCAACAAATAACTTCAGGTGAAATACAGGACTCTCTGAAAACATGTGGTGTGGCTGTTTCAAGATGCACAATTATTATTATACAGGATTTATATAGCGCCAACAGTTTGCGCAGCACTTTAAAACATTGGGGAAGACAATACAATTGCAATACGATTCAATACAGGAGGGGATCAGAGGGCCCTGCTCGTTAGAGCTTAAAATCTAGAAGGGAGGGTCAAGTGGAACAAAGGGGTGTAGATGTAGGGGATGATCAGATGGACAAAATGAAAATAAAGTTGTTAGGTGTGGGTAGGATAGGCTTCTCTGAAGAGGAGGGTTTTCGGGGATCGTCTAAAACCTAATAGAGTATGAGATAGACGGACAGATTGGGGTAAGGAGTTCCATAGGCTTAGAGCGGCTCTGGAAAAGTCCTGGAGACAAGTATGGGAGGAGGTGATGAGAGAGCTAGAGAGCAGGAGGTCTTGAGAAGAACGAAGAGAATGATTAGGTTGGTATTTTGAGACAGTGGAGGGATTGACAGAGAGGAGTAGCAGAGACAGAGAGCAACAGAGAGAGTGGTTGGTAAGGTGGATGAACTGAATGGGGGATAGAGTATGCAGAGGTAGGCCAATGGAGAAGGGAGTCACAGTAATCGAGGCGAGAGATGACCAGGGATTGAGCTTTGTTGTGACATTGGTTAGAAAGGGGCGTATTTTGGAGATATTCCGGAGGTTGAGGCGGCAAGATTTGGACAGTGATTGGACATGGGGCTTAAAGAAGAGTTCAGAGTCCAGGACTACTCCTAGTATCTTGGCATGTGGGGATGGGCTGATAGTTGTGCCATCAATTTTGCCGGAGAGATCAGGGGAAGAGGCATGTGGGGGAGGAAAAATTATAAGTTCGGTTTTGGATAGATTAAGTTTGAGGAAGCGGTGCAACATCCAGACTGATATATCTGATAGTAAAATAGTGATATGTGAGGAGACTGAAGGAGTGAGTTGAGGGGTAGAGAAATAGATTTGAGTGTCGTCAGTGAAGAAATGGTATTGGAAGCCATGGGAGGCTGTACCAGGGAGGAGGTGTAGATTGAAAATAGGAGAGGTCCAAGAAAAGATCCTTGGGGGACCGCAACAGAGAATGGAAGAGGAGAGGAGGCAGTAGAATTGTAGGTAAAGCTAAAGGTGCAGTTAAATGAGTAGGTAGGAAACCAGCGAAGAGTACAGTCACAGAGACCAAAGGCATGGAGTTTTTTGAGGAGGAGGGGGTGGTTAACCGTATCAAAGGCAGCAAAGAGGTCCAGAAGTAGGAATACGGAATAGCGTCCCTTCGTTTTGGCCATTAGTAGATAGCTTGTCAGTTTTAGGAGAGCAGTTTCTGTGGAATGTTGAGGACGAAATCCAGACTGAAGGGGATCAAGAAGGCTATTATCAGCAAGATGGATGCTCAGTCGGTTGTAGACTGACTAGTTGTTCAAGGAGTTTGGATAAAAGGGGTGCAAGGAGATGGGACTTAGGTTGCTAAGATTGGATGGGTCCAGTGAGGGCTTTTTAAGTATGGGGCGGACAAGTGCATGTTTTAAGGAATTGGGAGAGATGCCAGAAGAGAGGGAGAGATTGAAGATGTGGGTTAGAGAGTGTAGTTTTTAATTAGGGTGATGAAATAGGTCTGCTTGGCAGTGAGGATGCTGGAATTGTATTCTTGGAGGGCAGATTTATACTGGCTGAGGCACCTGAAGAAAGATGGGCTGCAAGGTCGAGTCGCCAGAAGTAAGCCATTACTATGCAAATGCCACAAAGTAGCCCATTTACAATATGCCAAATAGCATAGAGACAAGCCTCAAACCTTCTGGCACAAAATCATTTGGAGTGATGAGGCAAAAATGTAGCTCTTTGGTCACAACCATAAACGCTATATTTGGAGAAGAGTCAATAAGGCCTATGATGAAAGGTAAACCATTCCTACTGTGAAACACAGAGGTGGATCACTGATGTTTTGGGGATGTGTGAGCAACAAAGGCACAGGAAATTTGGTCATAATTAATGGCAAGATGAATGCAGTATGTTCTCAAAAAATACTGGAGGAACATTTGCATTCATCAGCCAGGAAGCTGCGCATAGGGCGTACTTGGACATTCCAACATGACAATGATCCAAAACACAAGGCCAAGTTGACCTGTCATTGGCTACAGCAGAATAAAGTGAAGGTTCTGGAGTTGCCATCTCAGTCTACTGACCTCATTATCATTGAGCCACTCTGGGGAGATCTGAAATGTGCAGTTCATGCAAGACAGCCCAAGAATTTACAGAAACTGGAGGCTTTTTACCAAGAGGAAAGGAAAGCTTTACCATCCGAGAAGAAGTGCCTCATTCCACAAATACCACAAAAGACTTCAAACTGTCATTGATGTTACAGGGGGCAATACACGGTATTAAGAACTGGAGTATGTAAACCTTTGATCAGGGTCATTTGGGTTGTTTCTGTTGCCATTATGATTTAAAAAGAGTAAACACGCTTCTGGCCAAACACCAACTATGAATGAAAGAAAAGTTTTTGTGTTATCATTAATATTCTCTGAAAAACGACCAACAAATTATAAATTCTGCCAGGGTATGCAAACGTATGTGCACAACTGTATGTATCTGCAAAAGGCCAGCCAATGAATTGTGCAGAAGCTACAAACACATTATTAGGTACAGTTAAGGGATGTTTTGTTTAAAATGTCACGTTCTGATAAATTAATAACAACAAGTTAACAGTTTATGTTAGTATATGTTAGATCTTGTTCTGACCTGATTGCCTCAGCAAACATTTAGATCATATAAATTCACTTTCACGTGGCATCATTTTCCAAGAATAGCATCATTGTTAAAGATAAAAAATAATCTTCAAAAGAAAAACAGTCAGGCTGTTTACACGGCTCCCTTTCAGGCCAGTAAAGTTTCCTGACAATTACAGATATCAGCTATTTTCATCCCTATTACCAGGAAGGTCTGTAACACAATCCTAGCATTTATGATTTCATGTCCTTTCAAACCTTCTCAGAGACTTGTAGAGAGTGTATTGCTGTAGGGGAGTCTATAGTGCCAGTAAGTAAAGTCAATCACAGATTTGGTCAGTTAGAACAGCATATGTAAACAAAGCAGAGAAATATATAAAAAAAAAAAAAAAAAAAAAAAAAAAAATGTGATGACAGCTTCTCAATCTCAAAATACTAGCCACCCGTAAGGGGGCTACAATGCAAAAGTGACAGCTAGAACAGAGAGACAAAGGAAATTAGTTTTGCACACTACTGATCAAGAGCAACGCTTATGTAATATCAATAATATAATCATGGAAAGCAGAAACGTTCAACTTCAGATTAGGGTGCAAGAAGTTCTATATCCAAAAAGGTAGAAAGATCCAATTGACTTCAAAATGCAAGGTGCTGTTTAGGCAAATGCACACAAACATTTGCTTCTGTACTGAAAGTCAATCTGTGATCAAATCCTTGAGCCTTCTGTCATTTACTACTTGTCAGCACATTGTTTGGTAAAAAATAAATAAAAAAAAAGCTGGGGACGCGGCAACCAATCATAAAATTAAGGTACCGAAGATGTTTTAGTTTTTTTTTAATGCTGCTTATGTTGCTGGGTTTGCAAGTTATCATACTGATATCAAACATTGGGGCAGATTTACTAAAACCAGAGCATGCATCAGTTTCCTGGTTTTATTGTCAAAGCTTAATTGAACAAGCTGAAGTTACAAAAACAGAGTTAAAAAAACCTGACTTAGGCTCGGCTCACAGTCATGTGACATAGGATCTAACTTGTGAGACCCCAAGTCGGATGACATGTGAAATTCAAGATTTCCCTATGAGAGCTGTATTAACTGATACTACATAAGGCGGTCCAACTTTAGAAAAGGTTCTTATATTACCTTGGTCCGACTTTGATACAGCTTCAATGCCACAGAGTGTAAAAAGTTACATCAATGTCGTTTCTAGCCTGGTTCACCCTGGTGCGACATACACTCCTACTTCAGGAGCATATGTTGCATGACGTGTACAAATTAATGGTTACCTATGAGAGCCGTCTTAACTGAACTGGTCCGAAAAAGTTTCTGCACTACATTGGTCTGTTTTCATCCCATTCAATATTATTGAAGTTTGATCAAAGTCGGATCATCATCTTAACTACTTGCCAACCGCCGCACGTCCCTACTTTGGGGACAGATATCATTGTTATGGCAGCAGCTAGCTGCCATAACCCCAGTATCCCCGTGTTCGGCCGGCAGTCGGCTACAAGATAAAAGTGGTCTCTGCAGCAGATTTGCCGCAAGATCACTTTTATCGGTGGCGAAAGAGGGCCCCTCCCACCGCAATGCAATGGCCTCCGCCGCATACCGGAGCCGTCGCCAGCGGCGGAGGCGATTGAGTCTGTCCTTGCTAGGTACGGAGACAAGTGAGGGGAAGATGGCCCCCACCTGTCTCCATACCATAGCAGGGCGGAAGCGACGTCAAAACGTTACTTCCACCCAATATGTCTTAAAGGCACCTTTTTTTTTGTTGTAATTTTTTTTAAATGACAATTTATTTATTTTTTGCATTCAAGTCCAAATATGAGATCTGAGGTCATTCTGACCTCAGATCTCATATTTAAGAGGTCCTGTCATGCCTGAATAAAGGTAACACTTTTTTTTTATAAAAACAGTGTCAAGCTCACGTGCAGAAGCAAATGCATACGTGAGTAGCGCCCACATATGAAAATGGTGTTCAAACCACACATGTGAGGTATCGTCACGATTGGTAGAGCGAGAGCAATAATTCTAGCCCTGGACCTCCTGTAAACGCAAAACATGCAACCAGGAGAATTTTTTAAATGTTGCCTATGGAGATTTTTAAGGGTAAAAGACGCAATTTTGAAGCGTGACATGTGGGATATCAATTTATTCGGCATATCAATATCTTTCACAATATAAAAAGCAATTGGGCAAACTTTACTGCGGTCTTACTTTATAATACAAAAAGGTGTATTTTTTTTTAAAGTGCACTTATAAGTCGGCTGCGCAAATACGGTGTGACAGAAAGTATTGCAACGACCACCATTTTATTCTCTGTAAACACATCTAAAAAAAGAGGTCCGATCTTAAAGTGGTTAACTGATTCGACTTTTGCATGTGACTTGTGCTCTGAGGATCTTGAATGAAGCCCCACACCAAAATAAAAAAAATAAAAAAAACACAGCATAAGGTCGACCAAAGAAGTTAAGTGCACATGCTCAGCATCATATCCAGAGGTTGTCTTTGGGGAATAGAGGAATGAGTGCTGCCAGCATTGCTGCAGAGGTTGAAGGGGTGGGGGTCAGCCTGTCAGTGCTCAGACTATACACCGCACACTGCATCAAATTGGTCTGCATGGCTGTCGTCCCAGAAGGAAGCCTCTTCTAAAGATGATGCACAAGAAAGCTCGCAGTCTGCTTGTTTTCTGCAAACTAAGGACATGGATTACCGGAACCATGTCCTGTGGTCTGATGAACCCAAGATAAACGTATTTGGTTCAGATGGTGTCAAGTGTGTGTGGCAGCATCCAGGTGAGGAGTACAAAGGCAAGCATGTCTTGCCTACAGTCAAGCATGGTGGTGGGAGTGTCATGGTCTGGGGCTGCATGAGTGCTGCCGCCACTTGGAAGCTACAGTTCATTGAGAGAACCATGAATGCCAACATGTACTATGACATACTGAAGCAGAGTATGATCCCCTCCCTTCAGAGACTGGGCCACAGGGCCGTATTCCAATATGATAATGACCACAAACACACCCCCAAGACGATCACTGCCTTGCTAAAGAAGCTGAGGGTAAGGCTAGGTTCACACCGCTGCGATGCGGGAACGCCGCGAATCCGCGGCGTTTTCCCGCATCGCATACCTCCCGCCGGCAGTTCACACTGCCCTATGCGGACGGCTGGGGGTGTCAATGTTATGTTAATGACACCCCCAGATCCGTCGGCATATCGCAGTGCGATCTGCCGACTCGCACAGGAATCGGATCGCATGGTGTGAACCCCCATGCGATCCGATTCCGTTGCGGACCCAAAAAAGGGTCCCGTGCGAGTTTGCTGCGGGACCGCTGCGAGTTCAGCCATACTATCTGTATGGCTGAACTCGCAGCGCTACGGAGATCGGATGTGATTTGCTGTGCGAATCACATACGGTTCTCCCCCCGCAGCGGTGTGAACCCAGCCTAAAGGTGATGGACTGGTCAAGCATTTTTCCAGACCTAAACCATATTGAGCATCTGTGGGGCATCTCAAACGGAAAGCGGAGGACCACAAGGTCTCTAACATCCACCAGCTGGAAGGGGAGTGGAAGAGGAGTGGAAGAGGAGTCCAGTGGCAACCTGTGAAGCTCTGGTGAACTCCATGCCTCCATACAGTTAAGGCAGTGATGGAAAATAATGGTGGCCACACAAAATATTGATACTTTGGGCCCAATTTGGGCATTTTCACTTAGGGGTGTACTCACTTTTGTTGCCAGCGGTTTACACATTAATGGCTGTGTGTTGAGTTTTTTTCAGGGGACAGCAAATTTACACTGTTATACAAGCTGTACACTCACTACTCACTACATTGTAGCAAAGTGTAATTTCTTGAGCGTTGAGATATATATATATGTCATAACATATAATAAAATATTTACAAAAATGTGAGGGGTGTACTCTTTTGTGAGATACTGTATGTATGTATGTACCGTATATACTCGAGTATAGGCCGACCCGAATATAAGCCGAGGCCCCCAATTTACCCCCAAAAAAACTGGCAAACTTATTGACTCGTGTATAAGCCGAGGGTGAGACATGCCTGTCCATCCCTGTGTGTGTGTCCGTCCATCCCTGTGTGTCCGTCCATCCCTGTGTGTCCGTCCATCCCTGTGTGTCCGTCCATCCCTGTGTGTCCGTCCATCCATCCCTGTGTGTGTGTGTGTCCATCCATCCATCCATCCCTGTGTGTGTGTGTCTCCATCCATCCATCCATCCATCCCTGTGTGTGTGTGTCTCCATCCATCCATCCATCCATCCCTGTGTGTGTGTGTCTCCATCCATCCATCCATCCATCCCTGTGTGTGTCTCCATCCATGTGTGTGTGTGTGTGTGTGTGTGTGTGTGTGTGTGTGTGTGTGTGTGTGTCCAGCCTACCTTTGTCCCGAGCCTCCGTCCCGTGCCTTGCCTCCTTGCCTCCGTCCCGTGCCTTGCCTCCTTGCATCCGTCCCGTGTCGTGTCGTGCCTTGCCTTGCCTTGCCTTGCCCCCGTCCCGTCCCGTCCCGTGCCGTGCCGTCCCGTGCCCTCTTCGTCGGCGGCCATTGTAAAGTTCAAAAGCTGCGCCGCCGCCTTCGCCTGTGATAGGCGGAACACTGAATTTCCCAGCAGCCTGTGTTCCGCCTATCACAGACGTCGTATCATCCTCGTCCGTAGTACGAGGATGATACGATGTCGGTGATAGGCGGAACACAGGCTGCTGGGAAATTCAGTGTTCCGCCTATCACAGGCGAAGGCGGAGCCGGAGGCGCGGCTTTTGAATAGAATGGCCGCTGTCTGTCTGCTCGACACGCTGATCGAGCGGGCAGACAGCGATGACTCGAGTATAAGCCGAGGGGGGCACTTTCAGCCTCAAAAAAGAGGCTGAAAATCTCGGCTTATACTCGAGTATATACGGTATGTACAATTTATAATATATTATTATGCAAGGTGGATGCATGATTTTAGGTGTGTATGATGTAATACCATGGTTTTGGTACCATTTTAAACGTACAAAATGTGGATGTTTTTGATACAATTAATAAAATTATGATTTAATTTAGCCCAGCGAGTTGTAATATATGGCTTTTTACTTCCTCCAGTGGTTGAGGTAAGTCACACTTTTATAACTCAGTTTTTTTCATTTGTTCTTACCAAGGACTCTCACCGTTCTGAGGAAATACTACCAATTATGATGCTTACATAAGCCATTGATGGGGAGGACCTAGAGCAGGGATATGCAATTAGCGGACCTCCAGCTGTTGCAGAACTACAAGTCCCATGAGGAATAGCAAGACTCTGTCAGCCACAAGCATGACACCAGAGGCATGGACATGATGGGACTTGCATATCCCTGACCTAGAGAGTGCAGATTTAATGTTTTTGTACAAGCTGAACTTAGAAGCTGATTAGCTACCATGCACAGATGCACCAGATTCTGAGTGCTCTAGTTTTAGTAAATCTCACCCATTATGTCCAAGGCCCTCAACTGTGCCTGCTTTGCTGGCAGCATGAGATGCTTAAAGCGGAGTTCCACCCAAAAGTGCAAGCTCCGCTTATCTGTCTTCTCTCTCCCTCCGGTGCCACATTTGGCACCTTTCATGGGAGGGGAGAGCGAGTACTTGTTTTTAACAGGTATCCTGTCCCTACTTCCGTCTGACCTTACCACAGCGAGGTATGTCAGAACTCCCCCTCCTCCTCCTTCTCCTTCTCCCTCCCTCCATCCCCTGCTGCCAGGCCAATAAGAGAGTAGCACACTTTACGCGAATGCGCAGCAGGGAACTGGCTGAGAAGCCATAAAGCTTCACTGCTGGGTTCCCTTACTATGAATGGCGGCGACAGCCCCCGAGAACCAATGGAAACATCGGATGGGGTGCAGATATCGCTGGATTGCAGGACAGGTAAGCGACCTATTATTGAAAGCCAGCAGCTACAGTATGTGTACCTGCTGACTTAATTTTTTTTTTCGTGCAGGGCACGGAACTCCACTTTAAGTAGGGTTGCACAAACATACTCCATACTTAATCCAGTAATTCAAATGAAACAGGTGACCAAGCCCAGGTGAGTGGGGCTAAACATATCAGGGGGTATGGCTGGAGCTGCACTGGCTGAGGCCACATTAATCTACATACTAATGCACTGGGTTGGTGAGCAGCACATTTTCTGCTCTATGATAATACTCTTAATCCAGTTGAAAATATGTTTTGGGTCGATGTATAAAAAAATTTGCTATGGAAATATCATTTGCAAAGGCTCCATAAATCTTTACTGTAATTTTCCTAACTGGTTCATTTCCTAGGATCATCAGCACCATCTTGTGTCAAATAATGCAGTATTTTTCCTGATTGGTATATTGCAGGAAAATATAATGCATCTTTGCCACAAGATGGCACTGACAGTCCTTGGAAATAAACCTATAGTATTAGGATAATTAGTGAAGATTCAGAGAGCCTGTGCGAAGGTTTGATATAGTCACACAGCTAATTTTATATATATATATATATATATATATATATATATATATATATATATATATATATATATATATATATATAAAAGTTTCTAGTAGAACTGGGGTTGTAGTGATAGGTTGAGTGTGACTGCTAAAAACAGATCTCTAACATATATCAATAAAGGATGTTTGGAAAACACCAGAAATGCCTCAAAAAGAACTCCCCTTTGTCACTGGTGTGTATGGTGATTCAGTCCTTAAGGCTGGGTTCACACTGCTGCGATACGGGAACGATGCGGACCCGCGGCGGGTTCCCGCATCGCATACCTCCCGGCGGCAGTTTACACTGCCCTATGCGAACTGTTGGGAGTGTCAGTGAAACGTTAATGACACCCCCAGATCAGTTCCCGTATTGCAGTGCGATCTGCAAACTCGGACAGGAATCAGATCGCATGGTGTAAACACCCATGCGATCCGATTCTGCTGCGGACCAAAAAAAGGGTCCTGCGTGAGTTTGGGCCGGGTGCAATGCGAATTCAGCCATACTATCTGTATGGCTGAACTCGCATCGCACAGAGATCGGATGTGATTTGCACTGCAGTGCGGTGCGAATCACATCCGATTCTCGTCACCGCTGCAACGTGAACCCAGCCTAAAAGCCATTCTTTCTGGACTTCAGTCCATTCAGCAGTGTTAAGCTGCTGTTTAAAAGTTAGCTTCTCTATTTTACCATAAGGAGTCATGCAAACTGGGAATTTGCAGTTAAATATGAAACCCCTTTTAAAAAAGTCCATATCTCCTAAATTTCAGAAACACGAGCACACAGAATTTACATTTAGGGTGAAAAAAATATCATCAATATAGGACTGGGGAAAAAAAAAATAATAAATAAAGATTTTTTTCAATGTACATCTAAGATAATGGCATCCATAACTGGGAAAAAAAAAAAAAAAAAAGCACTATGAAACATTGCTGAAAGAATTACTGCACTACCCAGTGGCCAAAGCACAGTATCACAATGCCCAGCGTTTTTTTTTTTTTTCACCAATGTCAAACATTTGTGAAATAAGTAGGAATACAGATTTATAAATAAGAGGAACATTTGGAATCTATAATGCCTGTACAAAAAAAAAAAAAAAGGTGAAAATTGCCTCTAAAGAACTCTCCACCCCTTGTATCAGATGCAATGTACAATGAAATACATTGTGTTCAATCTATATTTCTGGCACTGTGCCCAGTTCTACAAGATGTCTCCACCCATACATAAAAGCTGCCAAGAGAATCTGTAAAAAATTAAAGCAACACAAGATTATAGATTATAAATGTAATACCTAGTACACACAATGAAAAATAAAAAATAAAAACATTTGGAGCGATCGTTTGATCATCTATTAGTTTGTACACAGCTTTCAAGAACCGATCACAACAGTTCATGCAAAAATTTCAAAAGGAACAAGCATTAAAATTGTTCTCGTAAGATAACAGAATGTATTTTCATGTAATTACTTTAGTATTTATAAAAAATAAATAAAAAAAATCAGGCGACCAAGACACATATGCCCTGCCACGAAAGAATACAATACAATACAATACAATACAATACCTCACTTCTGAAGTTTGTAACTTTAGTAACCTATTTGTTTTCAAAATGAAACTGGCATGCAAAAAATAAAAAATGGACATTCATCATTCATCTGATATTCTCATCGTGTGACTTACAGTGATATTAAAGTGGAGTTCCACCCATAAATGGAACTTCCGCTTTAAGCACTCCTCACCCCCTTACATGCCACATTTAGTACTGGTTCACACAGGGGCAACCCAACTTACAGCATGACTTTGCAGGACGATTTGGAGGCGACTTTAGCATGACTTTGCACAACTTGAAATTGTCTCCAGACTTTGGCTGTGGCCAATCACAAAAATAATCAGCTTTGTGGGAGGGAGGGGGTTGCCTGGGTAAACATGGGAAGTACCTGGGTAAATTTTATTTTTCCTGTAAAGTCGCTTCAATATAGATGGAGATCCGACTTGGGAGGCAACTTCCATTGAAATCTATGAGTACAAGTTGCCTAGAAGTTGCCTTGAAGTAGTACAGGAACCTTTTTCTGAAGTCAGAGCAACTTCAGTAGTGCACCTTAAGACGGCTCTCATTTACTTCTATGGAATTTCATGTCAAGCAACTTGGAGCGACTTGAGGACTTACAAAACCGACACAGCATGCAATTTATTTGTGGGTGGAGTGGGGTACCTGATTTTGAAAAGTACTTCCTTTCCCGCTTTCTGCTTCCATCCTCTCGCCGAATAGGCAACTCCTCCTCTCTCCCTAGGTTCCCCCTCCCTCTCTGCAATCCTCTAGGACATGTCACAGGTCCCAGAAGATTGCCTGGCCACTAGGAGAGTACAGCGCGACTCGTGCATGCACAGTGCGCACCCAGCTGTGAAGCCACAAGCTGTCACAGCTGGGTCCCCGTTACTTGCAATGACGGTGCCATGGAGAGGAGGGAGAGAGGAGCAAGGCTTCAGGCGAGCGTATCACTGGACCATAGGACAGGCGAGTGTGTTAAAAGTCAGCATCAACACTTTTTGTAGCTGCTGACTTAACCACCTGAATACAGTGCACTTTACCCCCTTCCTGCCCAGACTAATTTTCAGCTTTCAGCACTCTCACACTTTGAATGACAATTACGCAGTCATGCAACACTGTACCTGTATGAAATTTGAGTCCTTTTTTTTCACACAAATAGAGCTTTCTTTTGGTGGTATTTAACCACTTAAGGACCGCCATATTGCCATTATACGTCATCACAATGGCACAGGCAGGCACAAGCACGTAGATGTACGTGCCTGCCTTCCAGCGGGTGGGGGGTCCGATCGGACCCCCTCCCGCTGGATACGGCGGTCCGTTTCCCTCCAGCAGCGATCCGTGATGAGGGGATGGCCGTTGGTTTCTGGCCACCCCCTCTGGATCGCTCCTGGCCAATGACGAACTTCCTCCCACTGTGTATTGTTTACACAGGAAGGAGGAAGTGATGTCATTCTCCTTGGGGCGGTCTTTTTGACCGGACTACGAGGAGAAGACTAATAGTAAGTGTGCACCAACACTACACTGACATGTAGGTACACACAGGCACACAAACCCCCCCCCCCCCACGATCGCCCCTCCCCCCCCCCAGTCACAGTGTCACTGATTGCAGTGATCATTTCTTTACTGATCACTGTATTCAGTGTCAGTTGTGACAGTAAAAACTGTCAGGGCAGTTAGTGTTAGGTCCAGGGTAGCCCCCTATCACCCCCCAATAAAGATTTAACCCCCTGATTGCCCCTAGAGTTAACCCTTTCACCCCCTTTTGCCAGTGTCACTAAGCGATCATTTTTCTGATCGCTGCATCAGTGTCGCTAGGTAGCTAGTTATTTTTTTAGGTTCACCGCCAGGTTTTTATAGCGCTAGGTACCCCGATATACTACCCAATAATGGTTTTAACCCCCTGATTGCAGCTAGTTAACCCTTTCACCCCCTTTTGCCAGTGTCACTAAGCGATAATTTTTCTGATCACTGCATTAGTGTCGCTAGGCAGCTAGTTATTTTTTTAGGTTCACCGCCAGGTTTTTATAGCGCTAGGTACCCCGATATACTACCCAATAATGGTTTTAACCCCCGATTGCCGCTAGTTAACCCTTTCACCCCCTTTTGCCATTGTCACTAAGCAATCATTTTTCTGATCGCTGCATTAGTGTCGCTACTGTCGCTAGGTAGCTAGTTATTTTTTTAGGTTCACCGCCAGGTTTTTATAGCGCTAGGTACCCCGATATACTACCCAATAATGGTTTTAACCCCCTGATTGCCGCTAGTTAACCCTTTCACCAGCGATCACAGTATAAGTGTCACTGGTGACGCTGGTTAGCCAGTTATTTAGGTTCCCCGTCAGGTTTTTATATAGCGCCAGGGACCCCCATATACTACCTAATAAAAATTTGAACCCCCTGATTGCCCCTAGTTAACCCTTTCACCACTGATCACCGTATAAGTGTTACGGGTGACTCTGGTTAGTTTGTTTTTTATAGCATCAGGGCACCCACCATTTATTACCCAATAAAGGTTTAACCCCCTGATCACCCGGCGGGTGATAT
The DNA here is from genome assembly GCF_037356315.1 of Lithobates pipiens. Lineage (NCBI taxonomy): Eukaryota > Metazoa > Chordata > Amphibia > Anura > Ranidae > Lithobates > Lithobates pipiens. The sequence continues at coordinate 389,127,959 of NW_027507903.1, read as the reverse complement.
CAATTAGGTTTTAGGGTAAGGGTCTGCGTCACCCCAGGCAGCGCTAGGTTAGTGCCAGTACCGCTAACACCCACACGCAAAGCATAAACCTCCCGTAGTGGTATAGAATCTGAACAGATCAATATCTGATCTGATCAGATCTATACTAGCGTCCCCAGCAGTTTAGGGTTCCAAAAAAACGCATTGTTAGTGGGATCAGCCCAGATACCTGCTAGCACCTGCGTTTTGCCCCTCCGCCCAGCCCACCCAAGTGCAGTATCGATCGATCACTGTCACTTACAAAACACTAAACACATAACTGCAGCGATCGCAGAGTCAGGCCTGATCCCTGCCATCGCTAACAGTTTTTTTGGTAGCATTTTATATTTAAATCCGGAAGGCAGTGCTTGGTTTTTGGGGTCCCGTACGTGGCTAGGCTCCCAAAAAGTCCCCCACATGTGGTATCCCCGTACTCGGGAGAAGTAGCAGAATTTATTTTGAGGTGCAATTTGACTTATGCCCATAGCATGTGTGAGCAATATATCATTTAGTGACAACTTTGTGCAAAAAAAAAAAAAGTTTGTAATATTCCCGCAACTTGTGGCAAAATATAAAATATTCCATGGACTCAACATGCCTCTCAGTAAATAGCTTGGGGTGTCTACTTTCCAAAATGGGGTCATTTTGGGGGGTTTTGTGCTATTTTGGCATTTTATGGCCTTCGAAACTGTGATAGGTAGTGAGGAGTGTGAAATCAAAAATTTGCACCCTTAGAAATCCTGAAGGTGGTGATTGGTTTTCGGGGTGCCGTGCGTGACTAGACTCCCACACATGTGGTATCCCCATACTCGGGAGAAGTAGCGGAATATATTTTGGGGTGCAATTCCACATATAACCATGGCATGTGTGAGCAATATATCATTTAGTGACAACTTTTTGTAAAAAAAAAAATTTTTTTATTTTTTGTCATTATTCAATCCCTTGGGACAAAAAAAAAATATTCAATGGTCTCAACATGGCCCTCAGCAAATAGCTTGGGGTGTCTACTTTCCAAAATGGGGTCATTTGGGGGGGGTTTGTGCCATCTTGGCATTTTATGGCCTTCAAAACTGTGATAGGTAGTGATAGGTAGTGAGGAGTAAAATAAAAAATGTATGCCCTTAGAAATCCTGAAGGCGGTGCTTGGATTTCGGGGTCCCGTACGCGGCTAGGCTCCCAAAAAGTCCCACACATGTGGTATCCCTGTACTCAGGAGAAGCAGCAGAATGTATTTTGGGGTGTCATTTCACATATGCCCATAGCATGTGTGAGCAATATATCATTTAGTGACAACTTTGTGCAAAAAAAAAAAAGTTTGTAATATTCCCGCAACTTGTGGCAAAATATAAAATATTCCATGGACTCAACATGCCTCTCAGTAAATAGCTTGGGGTGTCTACTTTCCAAAATGGGGTCATTTTGGGGGGTTTTGTGCTATTTTGGCATTTTATGGCCTTCGAAACTGTGATAGGTAGTGAGGGGTGAAATCAAAAATTTGCACCCTTAGAAATCCTGAAGGTGGTGATTGGTTTTCGGGGGGGCCGTGCGCGACTAGACTCCCAAAAAGTCCCACACATGTGGTATCCCCGTACTCGGGAGAAGTAGCGGAATATATTTTGGGGTGCAATTCCTCATATAACTATGGCATGTGTGAGCAATATATCATTTAGTGACAACTTTTTGTAAAATATTTTATTTTTATTTTTTTTGTCATTATCCAATCCCTTAGGACAAAAAAAAAAAAAATATTCAATGGGCTCAACATACCAATCAGCAATTTCCGTGGGGTGTCTACTTTCCAAAATGGGGTCATTTGGGGGGGTTTGTACTGCCCTGCCATTTTAGCACCTCAAGAAATGAGATAGGCAGTCAAATTAAAAGCTGTGTAAATTCCAGAAAATGTACTCTAGTTTGTAGACGCTATAACTTTTGCGCAAACCAAAAAATATACGCTTATTGACATTTTTTTTACTAAAGACATGTGGCTGAATAAATTTTGCCCTCAATGTATGACTAAAATTTAGTTTATTCGATTTTTCTTATAACAAAAAGAAGAAAATATATATTTTTTTCAAAATTTTCGCTCTTTTTCCATTTATATCGCAAAAAATAAAAATCGCAGAGGCAATCAAATACCATCAAAAGAAAGCTCTGTTTGTGGGAAGAAAAGGACGCAAATTTCGTTTGGGTGCAATATTGCATGACCGCGCAATTACCAGTTAAAGCAGTGCAGTGCGAAATTGGAAAAAGACCTCTGGTCCTTAAGGTGTTTATTGGTCCGGGGCTGAAGTGGTTAATCACTAGTGTTTTTTTTTGCTTTGTTTTTGTGCTATAAATAAATAAAAATAAAAAAACTTACATTTTGTGAAAGAAAATGCTTTCTTCTTTGTTTCGGTCATAAAATTTTGCCAATTAGTAATTTTTCTTCATAAATTTTGGGCAAAATTTATACTGCTACATATCTTTGGTAAAAATAACCCAAATTAGTGTATGTTATTTGGTCTTTGTGAAAGTTATATGGTGCCAATCACTGAAAATTGATCACATCTGATCAGGCCTTCAGTACATCAGGTGTATCTCATTTCTTGAGACACTAAGGCTCTTTCAGACAAACGATCCATTCAGGTCCGCCTGTTAGTTTTTCAGGTGGACCTAAACAGACGCTCCATAGACCTCTATGGAGCGTCGGATGTCAGCGGTGACATGTTCCCTGACATCCGACCCACTCCAATCCGAAAAAGCGTGACAGAGGAAAACCCTACTTTTCCATCTGTCTGCTGATCGGATGAGTCCATCGTCATCTGATCTCCCATATGGGAGAGCGGTGCTCTGACAGGTCCGTCTCTGCATAGTGTGCAGAGATGGACCTGTCATCTTTCTGCTCAGCTGGGATCGACGGAGCGAGCAAGCAGATCCCCACGAGGCGGATCATCACTGATCCATCCCATGTGAAAGAGCCCTAACAAGTCAGGAAAGTACAAATAACCCCCAAATGGACCCTTTTTAGAAAGTAGACATTCCAAGGTATTAAAGTAGCATGGTGATTTTTTTTTTTAAGTTGTCATTTTTCCCCACAATTCTTTGCAAAATAAAGATTTTTTTTTTTTTACAAAAATGTCATATTATCAGGTTATTTCTCACACGCAGCATATGTATACAACAAATTACACGCCAAAATACATTCTGCTACTCTTCCAGAGTATGGCGATACCACATGTGTGAGACTTTTACACAGCCTGGTCACATACAGAGAACCTAAAGTAGCACCTTCAGGCCTTCTGCGAGCTCTCATTTCTCAACCACCTATTACACTTTTGAAGGCCCTGGAGCACCAGGACAATGGAATTGCCCACAAAATGACCCCATTTTGGAAAGCAAACACCCCAACATATAATCTATGAGGCATAATAAGTCTTTTTGAATGGTTCATTTTTTTACAGAAGTTTTTGGAAAATGTGAGAATTTTTTTTTATTTAAAACGCATTTTTTTTTATTTTTTATTTTATTTACACAAAGTTGTCAAATTGTAAGATATTTCTAACACATAGCATGTATATAGTAAAAATTACACCCCAAAATACATTCTGCTACTCTTCCAGAGTATGGCGATACCACATGTATGAGACTTTTACACAGCCTGGCCACATACAGAGGCCCAACATTGAAGTAGTACCTTCAGGCGTTCCATGAGCATAAATTACACATCTCATTTCATTCCTACCTATCACACTTTTGAAGGTCCTTGAGCACCAGGACAATGGAATTACCCATAAAATGACCCAATTTTTGAAAGCAACCCCTGCCTCCCCCACTTATATTCTATGAGGCATGGGCTGAAAATAGGTACTCAGGTACTCTTATGGGCTGCAGATAGGTACTCGAGTACCCTGATGGCCTGGTGACAGGTACTCTGGTACTCTGATGGGCTGGTACTCATATGAACTATGACAGGTCCTCTTTATTTATTTTTTGGGGGGGGGGGCAATCAGTGCAATTGGTGTACACTGTAAGCGGTAACAAGATGGTACCGCAATCTTCTCACACACAATCGGTGTGTGAGAAGGAGATCCCGGTAACATCTTGTTACAGCTCTATGTTTACATTTAGTGATCAGCTGTGAAAGCATCACAGCCGATCACGTGGTAAACAGCTGCCAGCCAATGGCTGTTTACCAGCGTCGGTGATGAGCAGTGTTCCCAGGAACACGCTGCCACAGACGTGCGCATGCATGCACCATGCAAAGTGTGGCGGTACCATCTATGATCACGTGGTAAACAGCCATGTCCAATGGTTGTTTCATAGTTTCATAGTTAGTAAGGTTGAATAAAGACACCAGTCCATCCAGTTCAACCTGAGTGAGTGTCTACAATCACCCCTGCACACTCACATCGGTCCCTACCCTCAAAGAGCCTACAATCCAAGGTCCCAAATTAATATACTAGGGCCAATTTTAGACAGAAGCCAATTAACCTACCTGCATGTCTTTGGATTGGTTGTTCACCCCCTTTGGTGGTGAGCAGTGTCTCCATGACACACCGCCACCGAAGAAACAGGGATGTGCGCATCCCCTGTTTAAATGGACGGATGTCATATGACGCCTACCCAGAACGAGAGCCACACCGCCTGGCCATCGTAAGACGGCCAGCAGGCGGCATTCGTTAATAAACTGAAAAAAAAAAAAAAAAACAGTGGAACGCCGCTTTAAAGCTTTTTTTTCTTTTTGGCTCCTGCTGCTGCCAAAAAAACAAACAGGAGTGTGTGAGTCCCCAGGGAGGCAAGGCTCTCGTGGACATAGCTGGATCGAGAAGGGGCTCTGGTAAGTATTAGGAGGCCTGTTGCACACAGAAGGTTTTTTACCTTTATGCATATGTGCCTTTACAACCACTTTAGGCTTCTATAAGTGCTTGCACCTACCATTAGTTATCTGCTAGAACACACAATCCTAATACAAGGGAGCACTGCTAAGCAAATACTGATTTCACGAAATTAAGTCAAACTCACAGACCTCCTAGCTCTTCCTTTTTTCCCCAGTGAAGCCACCCAAGAGTAAGATGAAGTAGGAAAGAAGGGTGTGCCCAATTTTAAATGCCAAGTTGACCTCTTGAATAAAATGGACAATGCAGTTAAAGGGCCCCAGTAGTGCAATACATTGTGGATAGCCAATCCTTAAATATGATGGCTGCATTTCCCCCTCTATTTTCACAAGGCGATGCAGCCAGTAAAACACTGTTTTAAACTTAGGACATCTCCTTTCTGAATGTATGAGCAACACCTTTGGACAGCAGCACTGGCCTCAGCAAGTTTCATTCCAAATGAGGCTAGCAGTCAGAGGCAGCAGAGCCTTATGGCCAGTAAACACAATCTGAAAATCAGACGAAAAATGCCGCTTTCGCCACGATCATACGATAATCGGATTGTTAGTACAGAGCTTCGAGAGCCGAACATGGCATACAATAATATCCAATTGGACAAACATGAACATTTTTCTCATACGACACCAGATTGGACATAGGATATCAAAATACATTGATCAAATATTTGTCAACAGGCATGCGCAGGTGAGATGTCATCTCATCCTACCTAATCAAATGGCCAAAGATTGCAACCCGAAAAAGACCGCCTGAAAAAGGTCCACGTGCGAGGTTGCACGTGGATACTGCATCGGTGGAGTGGAGGTGAGCATAGCTCTTGTCAGAAACCATGAACCAGACCAAGACAGAAGTAGGCCTCTTTCACACGGGGCGGATCAGTAATGATCCGCCCCGTGAAGATCCGCTCGCTCAGCGGGGATCGCTCCGTTGTCCCCGCTGAGCCGGCTGCGGACAGGGCGGTCTCCGCACACTGTGCAGGGACCGCCCTGTCAGATCTCCGCTCTCCTCTATGGGGATCGGACGAGCACGGACCGTCTGTCCGTGTTCGTCAGATCCGCTCTGCAGACGGATAGAAAAAAAGGATTTTCCTCCGTCTGCAGAATCGGACTGTAGCGGAGGCGGACGAAATCGGGTGTCTGCGGATGCTCATCTGCAGACACCCGCTATCCCATAGGGATGAATGTATGTCCGTATTTCATCCGCAAACGGATGGATGAAATACGGACATACCATCCGCATGTGTGAAAGGGGCCGTAAAGTAAAATCACACTTGTTTATTAATAAAAAGGTAAATAGAGTAAGCGTAGTCAAAGCATAGCCAGAGTCCAGTAAATTGATTGTGTAGTCAGCCAAGCCAGAGTTCAGTAACCAGATTGGGTAATCAGTCAGGCCAGAAGTCAGGATTCCAAGTAGAGGAACAGCAAGCAGGATAAGGAGCCAGAAGGGATGTCAGAAAAGCCAGTCTTTAAACAGGAACGTAGGAGATGGTTTCTTGTGATGTGACCAAGGCGAAGGCAGAGATTAAGTGAACTGGACGGCTTTAAAGTAGGCAGGACTGACAAGCAGAATCAACAACAGTTGGGTAACTGTGGAGAGAGATGGGAGTTGGCAATTAGCCGACAGCTGAGCGGCCAGCTCAGCAAAGGAAAGGCTGAGCCCAGCCCTGAAAACGCTGCCTTAAATAATCAACTTCTATGAAGCAGGGAAGGCCACACACTGATCAAAATTCCACCAGTCTCTGTTGAACATTGGATGGATTGGTGGATGCGAACGTGCATGCGCACACATGTTCGTATGGGTGCGCCAGTTCGTTGTGGAACGCGTTTGTTTCTGTCGGGGACACCGCGCATGCCCATTGGCATTAGCGGAATGGGAATTAGCCACAGCTGCAAGGAGACGGGCATTGGCAATGCGAGTTCTCTGACACAGCGTTTTGCTTTTAGGCCAAAAAGTTAAATTTTGGTCTCATCTGACTAGAGCACCTTTGTCCACATGTTTGTGCCCCCTCCCCCATGGCTTCTTGCAAACTGCAAATGACACTTCTTATGGCTTTCATTCAACAATGGCTTTCTTCTTGCCACTCTTCCATAAAGGCCAGATTTGTGGAGTGCACAAATAATAGTTGTCCTGTAGATTTATTCTCCCACCTGAGCTGTGGATCTCTGCAGCTGCTCCATAGTTACCATAGGCCTCTTGGCTGCTTCTCTGATCAATGCTCTCCTTGCCCGGCTTGTCAGTTTAGATGGAGGGCCATGTCTTGGTAGGTTTGCATTTGTGCCATACGCTTTCCATTTTCAGATGATGAATTAGTGCTCTGTGAGATGTTCGAAGCCTGGGGTATTTTTTTATAACCTAACCCTGCTTTAAAATTCTCCACAAAGTTATCGCTGACCTGTCTGGGGTGTTCCTTGGCCTTCATGATGCTGTTTGTTCACTCAGGTTCTCTAACAATCCTCTGAGGGCTTCACACAACAGCTGTATTTATACTGAGATTAAATTACACACAGGTGGACTATTTACTCTAATACCCCTAACTTAAATCTAGTGGAACCAATTGCCTTCAGAAGTAAAGGGGGCTGAATCCAAATGCACGCCAACTTTTCAGATATTTATGTGTTTGAAAACCATTTATCATTTTCCTTTCACTTCACAATTATGTGCCACTTTGTGTTGGTCTATCACATAAAATCCCATAAAGTACATTTACAGTTGTAACATGACAAAATGTGGAAAATTTCAAGGGGTAGGAATAATTTAAGGCACTGTAAACAAGACTTAATTTTATACTTCATTTTAGAAAAGTTGATTTGTATTTACGATCATCCAACAATATATCAAATCTGGCAGAGAGGTCAAGTAATACTTTAAATAAGAACTCCATCTATAGGATATATAGAATGTTCCATGTTAGTTTGTGATTAATTTACCTCTTACATCATTGCACCAGACAGCTTTCCAGGATATTAACTGCAGCCTGCATATTATGTGTCTGCCAAAAGAAAACTCAAGGAGCTTGCTCATACCTTTGTTTCTTTCCAAGAGCTCTAGATTCACTTGGGAATCCAAAATCTGGATGCCTGCTTCAAGAAAATCTTAACTTTCTGCTGAAGCAAAAAGCTAGGGAATGCATCCATGCTTCCCAAAATTGAAATGACACACCTCCATATAAAAAGATACTGACAGGCACTTTGAATTGTGAGAAAGAGGAAAATGCAATAGTCCTCAAGTTCAGCTATAAGTCAAGATTTGGATACAAGTTTTAAGTCTCATCGAGGCAATAAATGTATAAAGGAGCGGAAGAAATCGGCTTAAAGGATCAGTCCACTCAGAAGTGAGATTTTAGTTATGATAGTTTACATTAAAGGAGTTGTAAAGGCAGAAGGTTTTTTTTTATCTTAATGCACTAAGATTAAAAAAAAAAAAAACTCCCACGCAATCCCCCCCCCCCCCCCCCCGTAATTACTTACCTGAGCCCCATCTCTCGTCCATGAGCGTCTTAGCCATCCGGGACTCTCCTCCTAATTGGCCGAGACACAGCAGCGGTGCCAAAGGCTAACAGACTGACAGCTGAGGGAGCCAATCAGGGGAGAGAGGGGGCAGGACCTGGTCAGGGCTCCTTGTCTGAATGACACAGGGTGCTATGACTCAGTGCGGGTGTCCTCATAACAAGCTGCTTGTTGTGGGGGCACTCAACAAGAGGGAGGGGTCAGGAGCAGTGAAGAGGGACCCAAGAGGAGGATCCAGACTGCCCTTTGTAAAACCACTGCAACAGAGGAGGTAAGTATAGCATGTTGTTTTTGCTATCACTTTAACCACTTACAGACCGGACCATTTTGCTGGTGAAAGACCAGACCACTTTTTGCGATTCGGCACTGCGTCGCTTTAACTGACAATTGCGCGGTCGTGCGACATGGCTCCCAAACAAAATTTACATTCTTTTTTTCTCACCAATAGAGCTTTCTTTTGGTGGTATTTGATCACCCCTGTGGTTTAGGCCGATACGTATTCTTCCAGAAATCTTTGGTAAAAAAAAAAAAAAAAAAAAAACAATAAGCGATTATTGATTGGTTTGTGCAAAAGTTATAGCGTTTACAAAATAGGGATAGTTTTATGGCATTTTTATTATTTTTTATTTTTTATTTTTTACTAGTAATGGCAGCGATCAGCGATTTTTATTGTGACTGCAACATTATGGTGGACACATCGGACATTTTTGACACATTTTTGGGACCACTGTCAGTTATATAGCAATCACTGCTATATAAATGCAGTGATTCCTGTGTAAATGACACTGGCAGTAAAGGGGTTAACCCGTGGGTGGCAGTGTAGGGGTTAAGTGTTCCTAGGGGTGTGTTACTAACTGTGGGGGGTTGGGCTTTCATTTAGTGAACACTGATCTCTGCTCCAATCGCAAGCTAGGCAGCCGTCCCGTGAGACGATCGCGGCTACGCCCGCTGGGATCGAGTCCGTGGGACCCGCGACCGGACTCACGGGGGTCCTGACCGGCACGCGAGCGCGCTGCGGGTGGCGCGCTTGCGATGGCAGGGCGGCATTGAAGATTGGACTTACCTGTACGCCAATATGCCTGCCCGTGCCATTCTGCCGACGTACATCCTCGTGCGCTGGTCGGGAACCAGTTAAACCCTGGCTTCTCATATATATTTTGGTTACTCCAACAGCAAGAGCTCTCTGCCATAATGTCCCATATGTTATGCCTATAATTTGGTCCCCTTATTGTCTGCCTTTATTTGTACTCATCTTTGCATGCTACAGGGGCCTTCTGTTGAACTCTCCATAATATAAAAATAAAAATGACATCCAACAGAAAGCATGTGAACATTTCTTAACCACTTACGGACCGCCCGCCGCAGTTTTACGGCGGCTATTTGAAGGAGGATATCGTTGTTATGGCAGCAGCTAGCTGCCATAACCCCGGTATTCCCTTCTTTAGTGGGCGGTCCGCTACAAGATAAAAGTGGCCCCTGCGGCGGGTTCGCTGCAAGATCTGCTTTTATCGGTGGCGGGAGAGGGGCCCATCCCACCACTTACCAGAGCTGTCGGCAGCGGCGGAGGCGATCGCGTCCTCTTGATGGCTCAGTATGGAGACGAGTGAGGGGAAGATGGCCCCCATCCGTCTCCATACAATTGCTGGATGGAAGCGATGTCAAAATGTAATTTCCGCCCACAGCTCTTAAAAGGGCCAATTTTTTTAAATTACAATTTTTTTTTTTTTATTGCATTTTAGTCTAAATATGAGATTACGGACTTTTTGACCTCAGATCTCATATTTAAGAGGACCTGCCATGTTTTTTTTTTCTATTACAAGGGATGTTTACATTCCTTGTAATAGGAATAAAAGTGACTTTTTTTTTTTTTTAAACAGTTTAAAAATAAAAAAAATAAAATGTAAAATAAATAATAATAAAAAATTTTTTTTTAAACGTGTCCCGTCCCATCGAGCTCGCGAACAGAAGCGAACGCATACGTGTGACATACACATATGAGGCATCGCCGTGATCGGTAGAGCAAGAGCAATAATTCAAGCCCTAGACCTCCAACACAAAACATGCAACCTGTAAAAAAAAAATTAGATTTTTAAGGGTAAACGTTTGTCGCCATTCCACAAGCGGGCACAATTTTGAAGCATGACATATTGGGTATGTATTTACTCGGCGTAACATTATCTTTCACAATATAAAAAAAAAATTGGGCTTATTTTTTTTATTCAAAAATGTGAGGTTTTTTTCCAAAAAAAGTGTGCTTGTAAGACTGCTACGCAAATATGGTATGAAAAAAAGTATTTCAACAACCGCCATTTTATTCTCTAGGGTATTAGGGGAAAAAAAACAATATATAATGTTTGGGTGTTCTAAGTAGTTTTCTATCAAAAAAAAAAAACTGTTTTAAACATGTAAACACCAAAATCTCAAATCCTTAAGGCCCCTTTCACTCTGTGGTGGTGCGGGCGTCGGCGGTAAAGCGTCGCTATTTTTAGCGGCGCTTTACCAACGTTTTAGCGACAGTCTGCGGCCACTAGCGGGGTGGTTTTAACCCCCGCTAGCGGCCCGAAAAAGGGTTAAAACAGCCCGCAAAGTGCCGCTGCAGTGGCGCTTTGCCAGCGGTATAGCCACACTTCCCCATTGATTTCAATGGGTAGGAGCGGTGAATACACTGCTCCTTTCACCGCTACAAAGATGCGGCTAGCAGGACTTTTCACAGTCCTGCTAGCGCATCGCTCCAGTGTGAAAGCCCTCCAGCTTTCACACTGGAGTGAAAGGGCCCGTTTTTTTCAGGTGCTATGTAGGCGCTATTTTTAGCGCTGTTGCGCCTGAAAACCGTCCTAGTGTGAAAGGGGCCTTAGTGGTTAATTGCCACCTTACAGAGTCTAATTTAGGAACTCAATCACAGACATCTCATCAATACAACACCCAAGTGTTATACAAAGTTTTAAACTGGCAGAATCCTATTGCGTCTGTCAAAAAATTAAGGAACAGCTTTGGGTGGACGACCATTTAAAGACTCTGTTGAGAGCAAGGTTTTTAAGAGACGCAAGAAGATATCTGTTTTTTTTCTGAAACTGGTACACAGGGAAAACTGTGGTCAGCTACAGGGTCATGTCATCTAATCCCAGGAGAACAAATGGAAGGGGGCAGCATTTGAGGTTATGGAGTTGGAGCTCTCAGTGTGCAGACAGCTCTGCAGCAGGGTCTCTTGACTTCCTCGTTCTGACAGAGTGGATATAAAAAGTCTACACACCCCTCTTAAAATGTCAGGTTTCTGTGATGTAAAAAAAAATAAAAAATCATAATTGACAAAGATAAATCATTTCTGAACTTTTTCCACCTTTAATGGTGACCTATAAACTGTACAACTCAGTTAAACAATAAAACTGAAATCTTTTTAGGTGGAAGGAAGTAAAAATAAAATACAGCAATATGGTTGCATAAGTGTGCACACCCCTAAACTAATACTTTGTTGAATCACCTTTTGATTTTATCTTTATGGGTATGAGTTTATCACCATGGCACATCTTGACTTCTCAATATTTGCCCACTCTTTGCAAAAACATTTCAAATTGGTCAGATTGTGAGGGCATCTGCACAGCCCTCTTTAGATCACCTCACAGATTTTCAATCGGATTCAGGTCTGGGCCATTCCAAAACTTTCATCTTCTTCTGGTGAAGCCAATCCTTTGTTTATTTGGATGTATGCTTTGGGTCGTTGTCATGCTAAAAGATGAAATTCCTTTTCATGTTCAGCTTTCTAGCAGAAGCCTGAAGGTTTTGTACTGTTCATAATTCCCTCTACCTTGACTAAGGCTCCTGTTCCAGCTGAAGAAAAACAGCCCCAAAGTATGATGTCGCCACCACCATGCTTCACGGTGGGTATGATATTCTTTTGGCGATGTACAGTGTTGTTTTTGTGCCAAACATATCTTTTGGAATTATGGCCAAATAGAACAACCTTGGTTTCATCAGACCATAACACATTTTTCCACATACTTTTGGGAGACTTCAGATGTGTTTTTGCTAAATTTAGCCAGGCTTGGATGTCTTTCTTCATAAGAAAATGCTTCCGTATTGCCACTCTGACCCATAGCCCAGATATATGAAGAATACCTGAGATTGTTGTCACATGTACCACACAGCCAGTACTTGCCAGATATTCCTGCAGCTCCTTTAATGTTGCTGTAGGCTTCTTGGCAGCCTCCCTGACCAGTTTTCTTCTCATCTTTTTGGGAATTTTGGAGGGACATCCAGATCTTGGTAATATCACTGCTTTTGTGCCATATTTTCTCCACTTCATGATGACTGTCTTGGTTGTGTTCCATGGTATATCTAATGCCTTGGAAATACTTTTGTACCCTTCTCCTGACTCATACCTTTTAATATTGAGATCCTTCTGATGCTTTGGAAGCTCTTTGCCGACCATGGTTTTTGCTGTAGAATTGTAAATTATAAGGCTGTGGCGCTAAACCCTTTAAGTGAAGTGATGAATTAACCTATCATCCAAACCTGGTGTTTGTTATTTAAAAGATGTTTTGTGATCAAATGTGGAGTTAATTATCGTGTTCCATCATAATTAAAATTAAAATTAAAATTAAAGTTGAAACCAAAGTGGGTATTAAATTATCTTATACGTGTCAGCCTATTATAGGTGAATGCTAAAAACATGTAAACTTTCAGTTAAGTGTACAAAAATGTTGAAGTTGTTGCTTATGTTCAGCGATGTGCTAATTTGAAGTAGACTGTGCAAACATGTGCAAAAAATGAATGTGCAAAAAACAACTACCGATCAGGACAGCCAAGGGTCATAAATAATTCAACCAGTAATCGTATAATGACGCAACATATATACAGAAGCAACTAAGGATCAGAAGTATTTTCAGCCAATAATCGCATGAAGACGCATTTATGTCCAATATAAGTCCAAAAATAAAATGTTTGGCTTAATAATACTGCCTCTGCAGATTGTTGTTTGTTATTGGTGCATAGAATCAATAGGGAATAATTGGTTCACTCGTGCAAATGGTGTAGGTTTTCAATAAGAGAACTTCATCCCCGGTGCGCCACTCAGTGCTATAATATGTGAATGCTCTCACCAGAGTTAATGCCCCACAATGGGGCTGGATGGACCTTCCCAATGTAAGCCACTGTGCCGCTCTCTGGCTGTTGCTGGTGCACTGGGTGAAGCTTCGTTGTTCCGTCCGTATGGTATCCAACGTTAATTATATATGAGGAAAGACATATCCATAGCGTAATACAGTCTTAATCAGATCGTTCGTTTATTAATATTAAAATGTACTCACATTTGACATTAAAAGCATATGCGTGTAGAGAAAACTCAGCCGTTCGTCTCAGACGAGTTCGTCTCAACGTGGCCACGCCCTACGCGTTTCGTCACTACGACGTCCTCTGGAGCGTAGTGACGAAACGCGTAGGGCATGGCCACGTTGTGTGCACTCGTCTGAGACGAACGGCTGAGTTTTCTCTACACGCATATGCTTTTAATGTCAAATGTGAGTACATTTTAATAAACGAACGATCTGATTAAGACTGTATTACGCTATGGATATGTCTTTCCTCATATATAATTAACGTTGGATACCATACGGACGGAACAACGAAGCTTCACCCAGTGCACCAGCAACAGCCAGAGAGCGGCACAGTGGCTTACATTGTGAAGGTCCATCCAGCCCCATTGTGGGGCATTAACTCTGGTGAGAGCATTCACATATTATAGCACTGAGTGGCGCACCGGGGATGAAGTTCTCTTATTGAAAACCTACACCATTTGCACGAGTGAACCAATTATTCCCTATTGATTCTATGCACCAATAAAAACAACAATCTGCAGAGGCAGTATTATTAAGCCAAACATTTTATTTTTGGACTTATATTGGACATAAATGCGTCTTCATGCGATTATTGGCTGAAAATACTTCTGATCCTTAGTTGCTTCTGTATATATGTTGCGTCATTATACGATTACTGGTTGAATTATTTATGACCCTTGGCTGTCCTGATCGGTAGTTGTTTTTTGCACATTCATTTTTTGCACATTTCTTTGCACAGTCTACTTCAAATTAGCACATCGCTGAACATAAGCAACAACTTCAACATTTTTGTACACTTAACTGAAAGTTTACATGTTTTTAGCATTCACCTATAATAGGCTGACACGTATAAGATAATTTAATACCCACTTTGGTTTCAACTTTAATTTTAATTTTAATTATGATGGAACACGATAATTAACTCCACATTTGATCACAAAACATCTTTTAAATAACAAACACCAGGTTTGGATGATAGGTTAATTCATCACTTCACTTAAAGGGTTTAGCGCCACAGCCTTATAATTTACACTTCTTTTTTCCCTCCCCTCCTTACTAAGGAAGTGAGGGCTCCAGGCATAGGCAGCTCTAACCCAATATATTCATTTATTTTTATTTTATTTTTTTCTCCTTCACTAATATTCCCTTTTTTACATTTTTATCACAGTGGAGATCTGGTTTTTTCCATAGCGCGACTTTATTTATTTATTTATTTTGCTGTAGAATGCGGCTAAGAAAATGTCAGGAAAGACCTACTAGAACAGCTAAACTTTATTTGGGGTTAATCAGAGGCACTTTAAATGATGGCAGGTGTGTACAGACTCCTATTTAACATGAGTTTGAATGCAATTGCTTAACTCTGAACACACTAGTTGTGCACACTATTTTTTTTAAATTCCCCCCCCCCCCCTTAAAAGATTTCAGTTTTTCAATCGAGTTGTACAGTTTATAGGTCACATTAAAAAGGTGGAAAAATTCTGTGATGATTTATCTTTGTCTCTTTTTACCAGGGGTGTGTAGACTTTTTAAATCCACTGTAGCCGTTAGCTGCCCCATGCTATGTGAATTTCCTCTAGCCCAGGATGATGTGGTGCCAGGAGAGGGGCCATAAGCCCTGTATCGTTATCCCCTACGAGTTGCGATACCTTCCGTTTTGTGGTTCCCTAGGCACTCTATGACACTAAAAGCACAAAGTAACTGCTCATCACAGTTATTCCTGCTGGGTCTATAGTTTTCTGCTTTCTAAAAAAAAAAAAAAAAAATAGATAATAGAGAGAACCCGTGTGTGACTTGTATAATGCACCATTATCGTACCTAGACTGGTGTGTTTATGTGTAATGAGGGTATAAATTAAAACAGATTATGCTTATTAAAGTTCACTAAGTAAATAAAGGCCCTAAAACTCTGGCAACAATGCTAAGAGCAGAAAAGGCCCGGTCAGATGGGCAATTTATTTGTAGTGATCCTCTAAGGGTTTTATTGCTAAAGAATCATTTTCTAAGGGATTGGTAACTGTTAATTGTACAATAATTTGTAGCTCAGTCGCTAAGAAATAGCGTTTCAGTGTTTTATGCCTGCGACTATCCCTCTTCATTATTCTCTATCACTTTGCTACAAATGGTAGCAGAGTACACCAACCTTATGATGTAGCACTAGTTTAACCTGTAGCAGTGACAAATTAGCAGCAATTATAGCAATGAAATCATTAGCTACAAGTTGCTGTTAATCAGCATTAGCAATTTGTAAAATTAATCAAACACAGCTAGACTGATTACCCACAGGAAACTCAGTAGGGATCCATGCAAATGAGTGAAGCCCCACTGAAAGCAATAGGAGCCTGACAGAGCTGCAGCTATTCGCGGGTGTTCGCATGCAATTGTTCATCCAGCCATTACCTGCAAATGATCTGCCCTGCGCACAGACTACGCCCAGGGCTGTTCACCTCAATGTAGCACCAATACTTTAAAATCCCTGTGAATTACAGACCAGTAAGCCTAACATCAATAGTATGAAAGCTTTTGGAGGGGATGATAAAGGGACTATATGTAAGATTTTAGTAATTAAAACGGTATCATTAGCAGTAATCAGCATGGATTTGTGAAAAATCGTTTTTGCCAAACCAATCTATTAACCTTCTATGAGGAGGTGAGTTGCCATCTAGATAAAGGAATGCCCATAGACATGGGGAATCTGAATTTTGCAAAATCATTTGACACAGTTCCCCATAAACATTTACTGTACAAAATAAGGTCCGTTGGCATGGACCATAGGGTGAGTACATGGATTGAAAACTGCCTACAAGGGCGAGTTCAGAGGGTGGTGCTAATGGGAAGTACTCCAAATGGTCAGAAGTGGGTAATGGGGTCCTCTCCAGGGTTCTGTTCTGGTGTCAATCCTATTTATTTTGTTCATAAACAACCTGGAGGGTGGGGTAAACAGTTCAATCTCTAAGCAGGGCAATAACTTCTCCGCAGGATGTGGAAGCCTTGCAAAAAGATCTGAACAAATTAATGGGGTGGGCAACTACATGGCAAATGAGGTTTATTGTAGAAAATGTAAAATAATGCATTTGGGTAGCAAAAATATGAATGCAATCTATACACTGGGGGGAGAACCTCTGGGGGATTCTAGGATAGAAAAGGACCTGGTAGTCCTAGTAGGTGATAGGCTCTAGAATGGCAAGCTGCTACTAATAAGGCAAACAGAATGTTGGCATAGATTAAAAAGGGGATCAACTCCAGAGATATAATGATAATTCTCCAGCTCTACAAGACTCTGGTCTGGCCGCACCTAGAGTTCGCTGTCCAGTTCTGGGAACCAGTCTTCAGGAAGGATGTACTGGAAATGGAGTGAGTAGAAAGAAGGGCAACAAAATTAATAAAGGGTCTGGAGGATATTAGTTATGAGGAAAGCTTGCAAGCATTGAACTTATTCTCTCTGGAGAAGAGATGCTTGAGAGGGCTTAGGATTTAAATTTATTAATACCATACTGGTGACCCCACAATAGGCATAAAACTTTTTTGCGGAAGGGAGTTTAACAAGACACGTGGCACGTAAAATTAGAAGAAAAGAGGTTTAACCTTAAATTACGTAGAGGGTTCTTTACTGTAAGAGCAGCAAAGATGTGGAATTCCATTCCATAGGTGGTGGTCTCAGTAGGCGGAGCATCGATAAGCACCTGAACAACTGCAACATACAGGGATATACAATGTAATACTGACATAAAATCACACACATAGGTTGGACTTGATGGACTTGTGTCTTTTTTCAACTTCACCTACTATGTAACTATGTAATAAATGGTGAGCACAGACATATACAGTATATAGCAAATTTCAGCATTTCACTTCAGTAGGCACAAACTGAACAGAAGTGTGTCCTTATCTTGCATCAACTTGTTTCAGAATAAATATTAATTCTGATTGGAGGAGGTGCAGTTTGTTGATGTGGTCACTGTACCTTCTCTCCACCTCATCCAATCAGAATGTGCCTTGTACTCTTTAACCACTTGCCTACAGGGAATTTTCACCCCCTTCCTGCCCAGGCCAATTTTCAGCTCTGTCCCACTCTGAATGACAATTGCGCAGTCATGCAACATTGTACCCATATGCATTTTTTTATTTTCTTCAAACAAATATAGATTTGTTTTAGTGGTATTTAATCACTGCTTTTTTTTTGTTTGTTTTTTGTAAAAAATGAAAAAAAAAAAAAACAAGACCGAAACTATTGAAAAAAAAAAGTTTTTCTTTGTTTCTTTCAGTAAATTATCTAAATAAGTAACTATTACTAAACAAGTAATTTTTCTCCTTCACTGCTGGGTGCTGATGAGGCTGCACTGATGAGGTGGCGCTTATGGGCACTGATAGGCAGCACTGATATGCGGCTAGGATAGGTGGCAGTGACTGGCATCACTAATGGCCACTGATTGGTGGCACTGGGAGGGTTTTACTGTAATCAGGGCACTGATGATTACATGCATCGCCTGCGAAGAGATGCTACTGACTGGCTCTCCTCGCCACACACTCTGTCGGTGCGAGGCGATGAGAGGCAATTACCAGTAGAGGTCGACCGATATATCGGCCGGCCGATATATCGGCCGATATTTGCCATTTTTTAAATAATCGGCATCGGCCGATTCTGCCGATAAAAAGCCGATTTAGAACTACAGCGGGACTTTGAAATGACTTCTGTAAGAAGTCAGTGTAAGTTGTCTGAGTGGTCATAGCAACCCTTTCCTCCTCTCTGGGCAGACTGCCAAGAAAAGAACTAAATGATACAATGTTTACACTGAATGAGTGAAGTCATCTCTGTGTGTAGAAGTTCTCAGTTTAACCATTTAAAGACTAAATCTTTTCTGACACGTGTTGCTTACAAGTAAAAAACCTGTATTTTCTGCCAGAAAATCACTTAGACCCCCCAAAAATTATATATATTTTTTTAGCAGAGATCCTAGGGAATAAAATAGCGGTTGTTGCAATATTTTATGTCACACGGCATTTGCACAGAGGTCTTTCAAATGCATTTTTTTGGGAAAAAAATACACTATTTAAAAATAAAATAAAAACAGTAAAGGTAGCCCATTTTTTTTTTTTCGTCCAAAAGTTTTGACTACCTGTTTTTATTTAATACATAGGTTTTTTTTTTTTTTTTTTTTTATCTAAATCATACATACAAGTAAACTGATTGGAGGTTTGTTTTGTTTAATAAATGTTTAAATGTAAGAAATTTTCTGTATCACTTATGAAGGCTGCTTTCACACTGGAGCGGGCAGGCGTTGATGGTAAAACGCAAGTTTTAGCGGCTCTTTACCATCATTTTAGCGGTGCTATTTGGCTGCTAGTGGGGCACATATAACCCAGCTAGCGGCCAAGGAAGAGGTTAAATGCGCCCATGAAGCACTGCTGCCAAATCGCATTGCATGCGCTTTGGCAGTGGTGCCCATTCATATCAATGGGCAGGAGTGGTGGAGGAGCGGTATACACCACTCCAAACGTGCTGCTTGCAGGACTTTTTTTTTTAAGATCCTGCCAGCGCATCGCCTCAGTGTGAAAGCACTCTGTCTTTCACACAGACTGCAGGGGAGCCATTTTGCAGGCACTTTACATGCGCTATTTTTAGCCCAAAAGCGCCTGAAAAACGCCCCAGTGGGAAAGGTGTGTTAGATCAAGGGGGATTAAAAAAAAAAAATAAATAAAAAAGGAAAAAAATAATAAATAAAATAAAATCGGCCTAACATATCGGCCCAAAAAAATCGGCATCATATATCGGCTATCGGCCGCCATGATTTCTAAATATCGGCATCGGCCAGAGAAAAACCCATATTGGTCGACCTCTAATTACCAGCACTGTTTAAATGTGACCGGCTGGGATTGGACACAGCCCATCACTTGGTTAAAGAGCCATGTGATTGGTTCTTTACAGCAATTGGGGTTGTGCTGTCTTCTAGCAACACGACATGGCCAAGATCGCATCATGCCCCGTGGCTACGGCCATTTTGGGGCAATGTCGTATGACATCCTTCCAGAACGAGAGCTGCACGGTCACTTAGTCATTTGACAGTGGGCAGTCCGCAAGCAGTTAAAATATGCAAAGCATGATGTAAATGGCAGCAACCCCCTGTGGTAACTATGTATTAAAAATCATATCTAAAGTTCATGATATAAAGCAGTCTCAATCTCAACTCCAGTCCTCAAGGTGCCCCAACAGGTTATGTCTTCAGGCTTTCCCTTATTTTACACAGGTGAACTGATCAGTTTCACTGCCTCAGGCCCCCTTTATCACTGGGGCATCGGCGCTGTAATTTCAGCCGATAGCAGGGTGATTTTAACCCCTGCTAGCATCCGAAAACAGGTTAAAATGACCCGCAAAGCGCAGCTGCAGAGGCGCTTTGCCGGCAATTTGGCAGCGGTGCCCATTCAGTTCAATGGGCAGGAGCGGTTTAGGCCGCTCCAAAGATGCTGCTTGCAGGAGTTTAACGTCCTGACATCGCATCTCCTTAGTGTGAAAGCTCTCCGGCTTTCACACTGAGACTGCAGGGGAGACATTTTTAAGGGGTTTTACAGGCGCCATTTTTAGCCCAAAAGTGCCTGAAAAATGTCTCAGTAATTACCACAGCCATTTCATCTGAGGGAAATCCTGAAATATGATCTGTTGGGGCACCTTGAGGACTGGAGGTGAGAAACACGGATATAAAGAATATCTGTAGTTCATGGAAACCAATCATGATCTCCTTTTGTATTCTAATGTATATAATAAGGGTAGCTGAATATTGACAAATTTTAGACATGTTATATCATAAAGCCCTGAGGATGTATAGGCGTACAGGCACAAAAGAGGAAACAGGGGAAGTTACGCTAGAAGTCAGGGAGGTTAAGGCCTCATGCACACGAGACGCAGTTAAACGCGCGTTCAGATGCAGTTGGACAGTTTTTTCAACTGCCCCTGAACTCATTCAATGTTATCCTATGTGTCCATGCACACAGTCTCGTTTTTTTCCGTTTTTATGCAGTTGCGTTTAATCTCGTTTTTCCAGAAGCAAAAAAATGCGTTCAGAAGCAAAAATTTCCACGTTTCAGACGCAAAACGCGGTAAAACGCGGCAAAACGCCGCTACCGCGTTTGCGTTTATATGCGTTTTTAAAGGTGACCTTTTTTTTTACATTAAAAATCTCAAAAATGATTGCAAATTATGAAAAACCATTAGAAAAATATTTTAAACAATTGCAATTGCAAGTGGACAATCCACAACTTGTGGCAAGTGACATGGCAGGTGGCAAGTGACGTGGCAAGTGGACAATCCACAACTTGTGGCAAGTGACATGGCAGGTGGCAAGTGACGTGGCAAGTGGACAATCCACAACTTGTGGCAAGTGACGTGGCAGGTGAAGTGGCAAGTGACGTGAAAAGTGGACAATCCACAACTTGTGGCAGGTGACGTGGCAAGTGACCTGGCAGGTGACGCGGCAAGTGACCTGGCAGGTGACGTGGCAAGTGGAAAATCAACAACTTGTGGCAGGTGACTGGCATGTGACGTGGCAAGTGGACAATCCATAACTTGTGGCAGGTGACGTGGCAAGTGACGTGGCAAGTGGACAATCCACTTGTGGCAGGGGACGTGGCAAGTGACGTGGCAAGTGGACAATCCACTTGTGGCAGGGGACGTGGCAAGTGACGTGGCGAGTGGACAATCCACTTGTGGCAGGGGATGTGGCAAGTGACGTGGCGAGTGGACAATCCACAACTTGTGGCAAGTGATGTGGCAAGTGGACAATCCACTTGTGGCAGGTGACGTGGCAGGGGACGTGGCAAGGGACGTGGCAAGTGGACAATCCACAACTTGTGGCAGGTGACGTTGCAGGTGACATGGAAAGTGATGTGGCAAGTGGACAATCCACAACTTGTGGCAGGTGATGTGGCTGGTGACGTGGCAAGTGGACAATCCACATCTTGTGGCAGGTGACGTGGCAGGTGATGTGGAAAGTGGTGTGGCAAGTGGACAATCCACAACTTGTGTCAGGTGACGTGGCAAGTGGACAATCCACAACTTGTGGCAAGTGGACAATCCACTTGTGGCAGGTGACGTGGCAGGGGACGTGGCAAGGGACGTGGCAAGTTGACATTCCACAACTTGTGGCAGGGGACGTTGCTGGTGACATGGAAAGTGATGTGGCAAGTGGACAATCCACAACTTGTGGCAGGTGATGTGGCTGGTGACGTGGCAAGTGGACAATCCACATCTTGTGGCAGGTGACGTGGCAGGTGACGTGGAAAGTGGTGTGGCAAGTGGACAATCCACAACTTGTGGCAGGTGATGTGGCTGGTGACGTGGCTAGTGGACAATCCACAACTTGTGGCAGGTGGCATGGCAGGTGACGTGGAAAGTGGACAATCCACATCTTGTGGCAAGTGACGTGGCAGGTGATGTGGCAAGTGACGTGGCAAGTAGACAATCCACAACTTGTGGCAGGTGATGTAGCAAGTGACGTGGCAGGTGATGTGGCAAGTCACGTGGCAAGTGGACAATCCACAACTTGTGGCAGGTGATGTGGCTGGTGACGTGGCAAGTGGACAATCCACAGCTTGTGGCAGGTGATGTGGCAAGTGA
The DNA here is from genome assembly GCF_037356315.1 of Lithobates pipiens. Lineage (NCBI taxonomy): Eukaryota > Metazoa > Chordata > Amphibia > Anura > Ranidae > Lithobates > Lithobates pipiens. Next base: position 389,105,630 of record NW_027507903.1, on the reverse strand, counting down.
TGTGGCAAGTGGACAATCCACTTGTGGCAGGTGACGTGGCAGGGCACGTGGCAAGTGGACAATCCACAACTTGTGGCAGGTGACGTGGCAGGTGACGTGGAAAGTGATGTGGCAAGTGGACAATCCACAACTTGTGGCAGGTGATGTGGCTGGTGACGTGGCAAGTGGACAATCCACATCTTGTGGCAGGTGACGTGGCAGGTGACGTGGAAAGTGGTGTGGCAAGTGGACAATCCACAACTTGTGGCAGGTGATGTGGCAAGTGGACAATCCACAACTTGTGGCAGGTGGCATGGCAGGTGACGTGGAAAGTGGACAATCCACATCTTGTGGCAAGTGACGTGGCAGGTGATGTGGCAAGTGACGTGGCAAGTAGACAATCCACAACTTGTGGCAGGTGATGTGGCAAGTGACGTGGCAGGTGATGTGGCAAGTGACGTGGCAAGTGGACAATCCACAACTTGTGGCAGGTGATGTGGCTGGTGACATGGCAAGTGGACAATCCACAGCTTGTGGCAGGTGGCATGGCAGATGATGTGGAAAGTGGACAATCTACATCTCGTGGCAAGTGACGTGGCAGGTGATGTGGCAAGTGACGTGGCAAGTGGACAATCCACAACTTGTGGCAGGTGATGTGGCAAGTGATGTGGCAGGTTATGTGACAAGTGGACAATCCACATCTTGTGGCAAGTGACGTGGCAGCTGACGTGGCAAGTGGACAATCCACAGCTTGTGGCAAGTGACATGGCAGGTGGCAAGTGATGTGGCAAGTGGACAATCTTTATCTCGTGGCAAGTGACGTGGCAGGTGATGTGGCAAGTGATGTGGCAAGTGGACAATCCACAACTTGTGACAGGTGACGTGGCAAGTGATGTGGCAGGTGATGTGGCAAGTCACGTGGCAAGTGGAAATCCACAACTTGTGGTAGGTGATGTGGCTGGTGACGTGGCAAGTGGACAATCCACAACTTGTGGCAGGTGGCGTGGCAGGTGGCATGGAAAGTGGACAATCCACATCTTGTGGCAAGTGACGTGGCAGGTGATGTGGCAAGTGACGTGGCAAGTGGACAATCCACAACTTGTGGCAGGTGATGTGGCAAGTGACGTGGCAGGTGATGTGGACAATCCCCAACTTGTGGCAGGTGACGTGGCAAGTGACGTGGCAAGTGGACAATCCACAACTTGTGGCAGGTGACGTGGCAGGTGACGTGGCAAGTGGACAATCCACAACTTGTGGCAGGTGACGTGGCAGGTGATGTGGCAAGTGACGTGGCAAGTAGACAATCCACAACTTGTGGCAGGTGATGTGGCAAGTGACGTGGCAGGTGATGTGGCAAGTGGACAATCCATAACTTGTGGCAGGTGATGTGGCTGGTGATGTGGCAAGTGGACAATCCACAGCTTGTGGCAGGTGGCATGGCAGATGACGTGGAAAGTGGACAATCCACATCTCGTGGCAAGTGACGTGGCAGGTGATGTGGCAAGTGATGTGGCAAGTGACGTGGCAAGTGGACAATCCCCAACTTGTGGCAAGTGACGTGGCAAGTGACGTGGCAAGTGGACAATCCAAAACTTGTGGCAAGTGACATGGCAGGTGGCAAGTGACGTGGCAAGTGGACAATCCACAACTTGTGGCAAGTGACATGGCAGGTGGCAAGTGATGTGGCAAGTGGACAATCCACAACTTGTGGCAAGTGACGTGGCAGGTGAAGTGGCAAGTGACGTGGAAAGTGGACAATCCACAACTTGTGGCAGGTGACGTGGCAAGTGACCTGGCAGGTGACGCGGCAAGTGACCTGGCAGGTGACGTGGCAAGTGGAAAATCAACAACTTGTGGCAGGTGACTGGCATGTGACGTGGCAAGTGGACAATCCACAACTTGTGTCAGGTGACGTGGCAGGTGGACAATCCACAACTTGTGGCAGGTGACGTTGCAGGTGACGTGGAAAGTGATGTGGCAAGTGGACAATCCACAACTTGTGGCAGGTGATGTGGCTGGTGACGTGCTAAGTGGACAATCCACATCGTGTGGCAGGTGACGTGGAAAGTGGTGTGGCAAGTGGACAATCCACAACTTGTAGCAGGTGATGTGGCTGGTGACGTGGCAAGTGGACAATCCACAACTTGTGGCAGGTGGCATGGCAGGTGACGTGGAAAGTGGACAATCCACATCTTGTGGCAAGTGACATGGCAGGTGATGTGGCAAGTTACGTGGCAAGTAGACAATCCACAACTTGTGGCAGGTGATGTAGCAAGTGACGTGGCAGGTGATGTGGCATGTCATGTGGCAAGTGGACAATCCACAACTTGTGACAGGTGATGTGGCTGGTGACGTGGCAAGTGGACAATCCACAGCTTGTGGCAGGTGATGTGGCAAGTGATGTGGCAAGTGGACAATCCACTTGTGGCAGGTGACGTGGCAGGGGACGTGGCAAGGGATGTGGCAAGTGGACAATCCACAACTTGTGGCAGGTGACGTGGCAGGTGACGTGGAAAGTGGACAATCCACATCTTGTGGCAAGTGACGTGGCAGGTGATGTGGCAAGTGACGTGGCAAGTAGACAATCCAAAACTTGTGGCAGGTGACGTGGCAAGTGACGTGGCAAGTGACGTGGCAAGTGGACAATCCACAGCTTGTGGCAAGTGACATGGCAGGTGGCAAGTGATGTGGCAAGTGGACAATCCACAACTTGTGACATGTGACGTGGCAAGTGATGTGGCAAGTCACGTGGCAAGTGGAAATCCACAACTTGTGACAGGTGATGTGGCAGGTGATGTGGACAATCCCCAACTTGTGGCGGGTGATGTGGCAAGTGACGTGGCAAGTGGACAATCCACAACTTGTGGCAGGTGACGTGACAAGTGGACAATCCACAACTTGTGGCAGGTGACGTGGCAAGTGACGTGGCAGGTTACATAGTTACATAGTTAGTCAGGTTGAAAAAAGACACAAGTCCATCCAGTTCAACCAAAAAAAATAAAATAAAAATAAATAAAATAAAATATACTATACATATATATATATATATATATATATATATATATATATATATATATATATATATATATACACACACACACACACACATACATATACCAGCTCATATACCCAATTCTATACCCACAGTTGATCCAGAGGAAGGCAAAAAACCCCAGCAGAGCATGATCCAATTTGCTAAAGCAGGGGAAAAAATTCCTTCCTGATCCCCCGAGAGGCAATCGGATTTTCCCTGGATCAACTTTACCCATAAATTTTAGTACCCAGTTATATTACGTACACTTAGGAAATAATCCAGGCCTTTCTTAAAGCAATCCACTGAGCTGGCCATAACCACCTCTGCAGGGAGTCTATTCCACATTTTCACAGCTCTTACTGTGAAGAAACCTTTACGTATTTGGAGATGAAATCTCCTCTCCTCTAGACGTAAAGAGTGACCCCTTGTCCTCTTTGTTGACTTTAAAGTGAATAACTCGACACCAAGTTCCCTATATGGACCCCTTATATATTTGTACATGTTGATCAAATCCCCCCTTAATCTCCTCTTATCAAGAGTGAATAAATTCAGTTCCTCTAATCTTTCCTCATAGCTGAGTTGCTCCATGCCTCTTATCAGTTTGGTTGCCCTTCTCTGCACTTTCTCCAGTTCCCCGATATCCTTTTTGAGAACTGGTGCCCAAAACTGAACGGCATATTCCAGGTGATGTGGCAAGTGACGTGGCAAGTAGACAATCCACAACTTGTGGCAGGTGATGTGGCAAGTGACGTGGCAGGTGATGTGGCAAGTGACGTGGCAAGTGGACAATCCACAACTTGTGGCAGGTGATGTGGCTGGTGACGTGGCAAGTGGACAATCCACATCTTGTGGCAGGTCACGTGGAAAGTGGTGTGGCAAGTGGACAATCCACAACTTGTGGCAGGTGACGTGGCAAGTGACGTGGCAGGTGATGTGGCAAGTGACGTGGCAAGTAGACAATCCACAACTTGTGGCAGGTGATGTGGCAAGTGACGTGGCAGGTGATGTGGCAAGTGACGTGGCAAGTGGACAATCCACAACTTGTGGCAGGTGATGTGGCTGGTGACGTGGCAAGTGGACAATCCACATCTTGTGGCAGGTGACGTGGCAGGTGATGTGGAAAGTGGTGTGGCAAGTGGACAATCCACAACTTGTGGCAGGTGATGTGGCTGGTGATGTGGCAAGTGGACAATCCACAACTTGTGGCAGGTGGCATGGCAGGTGACGTGGAAAGTGGACAATCCACATCTTGTGGCAAGTGACGTGGCAAGTGACGTGGCAAGTAGACAATCCACAACTTGTGGCAGGTGATGTGGCAAGTGACGTGGCAGGTGATGTGGCAAGTGGACAATCCACAACTTGTGGCAGGGTGATGTGGCTGGTGACGTGGAAAGTGGACAATCCACAGCTTGTGGCAGGTGGCATGCCAGATGACGTGGAAAGTGGACAATCCACATCTCGTGGCAAGTCACATGGCAGGTGATGTGGCAAGTGACGTGGCAAGTGGACAATCCACAACTTGTGGCAGGTGATGTGGCAGGTGATGTGACAAGTGGACAATCCACATCTTGTGGCAAGTGACGTGGCAGCTGACGTGGCAAGTGACGTGGCAAGTGGACAATCCAAAACTTGTGGCAGGTGACGTGGCAAGTGACGTGGCAAGTGGACAATCCACAGCTTGTGGCAAGTGACATGGCAGGTGGCAAGTGATGTGGCAAGTGGACAATCCACAACTTGTGACATGTGACGTGGCAAGTGATGTGGCAGGTGATGTGGCAAGTGGAAATCCACAACTTGTGGCAGGTGATGTGGCAGGTGATGTGGACAATCCCCAACTTGTGGCAGGTGATGTGGCAAGTGACGTGGCAAGTGGACAATCCACAACTTGTGGCAGGTGACGTGGCAAGTGGACAATCCACAACTTGTGGCAGGTGACGTGGCAAGTGACGTGGCAGGTGACGTGGCAGGTGACGTGGCAAGTGACGTGGCAAGTGACGTGGCAAGTGACGTGGCAAGTAGACAATCCACAACTTGTGGCAGGTGATGTGGCAAGTGACGTGGCAGGTGATGTGGCAAGTGACGTGGCAAGTGGACAATCCACAACTTGTGGCAGGTGATGTGGCTGGTGATGTGGCAAGTGGACAATCCACAGCTTGTGGCAGGTGGCATGGCAGATGACGTGGAAAGTGGACAATCCACATCTCGTGGCAAGTGACGTGGCAGGTGATGTGGCAAGTGGACAATCCACAACTTGTGGCAGGTGACGTGGCAGGTGATGTGGCAAGTGGACAATCCCCAACTTGTGGCAAGTGACGTGGCAAGTGGACAATCCAAAACTTGTGGCAGGTGACGTGGCAGGTGATGTGGTAAGTCACGTGGCAAGTGGACAATCCACAACTTGTGGCAGGTGACGTGGCAGTTGGACAATCCACAACTTGTGGCAGATGACGTGGCAAGTGACGTGGCAAGTGGACAATCCACAACTTGTGGCAGGTGCCGTGGCAAGTGACACGCTAAATACAAGTACACTGCAGCTCTCACAGCTGCTGCTACTCACTCTGGTCTCACAAAATTGCTGAAATAGTTAATAATACTGTTTTTTGAGCTGGGGAGGGTCTATGATGTTAGCTTAACTAAACGCTTCTAGACGCAAACGCGGTAAAACGCCGCTAAATCGCGGTAAAATCGCGGCAAAACGCGCGTTTCTAAATGCCGGTTTCAACATGTGTCCAGCAGCGTTTGCATCTGCATCTCGTGTGCATGAAGCCTAAATGTTTGACAAAAGAGTATCTAATATGTGAGCAGATCATCAAATACAGAAGCCTAGTAATACTGCAAGACAAGAGGAAAGAGGAAGTGGTCAGAACTCAGCTAGGGAGGATCTGTCCCATACACTACAAAATAAGCAAAATAGCGCCACTTTACTCCTACTTACTTTTTAAAATACAAATATAGAACATTAATTCAAAAACACAGCACCCACTCATAAATACATAGACTTGTGGAAACACCTACATAACACATCTAATCATTCCAATGCCAGTAACTGCCACATGAGCTATGAACAGTAAAAAGAAAAAATGGAAGTACATTAACATAACTGAGTGTGTGTATATACAGCGCCTTGAAAAGATATTCATAACCCTTGAAATTGTCCACATTTTGTCATGGTAATAACCCAATAAAATACATTTACGTTATTGGTTGTATGCGGTAGACCAACACAAAACTGGCAAATAATTGTGAAGTGGAAGGAAAATGATACGGTAAATGGTTTTCAACTTTTTTTACATATAAATATCTGAAAAGTGTGGCGTGCATTTGTATTCAACCCCCCTGAATCCAAACTTTTAGAACCACCTTTCGCTGCAATTACAGCTGAAAATCCTTTTGTTTATGTCTCTACCAGCTTTGCACATCTAAGAGAGTAAACTTTTTGCCCATTCTTTGCCAAATAGATCAAGCTCTGCCAGATTGGATGGAGAGTGTCTGAACAGCAATTTTCAAGTTTTGCCACAGATTTTCAACTGGACTTTGACTGGGCCATTTTAGCACATGAATATTCTTTGATCTAAACCATTTCATTGTAGCCCTGGCTTCATTGTAGCTCTGGCTGTATGTTTCGGCCCATTGTGCTACTGGAAGGTGAACCTCCACCCCAGTCTCAAGTCTTTTGCAGGCTCTAACAGGTTTTCTTCTAAGGATATTTTTTTATAACCCAACTCTGTTTTTAAAATTCTCCACAACTTTATCTCTGACCTGTCTGGTGTGTTCCTTGGCCTTTGTGATGCTGTTTTTCACTAACGTTTTATAACAAACCTCTGAGGGCTTCACAAAACAGCTTTATTAAATACAGAGATTCAATTACAGACAGGTGGGTTCTAGATTGGTGCCTTTAGAAGAATGGTCAAGGAAGCCGGGTTTCTCAGGAGCAAGGTAACAGGTCAAAACAGCAATCAGGAGCAAGCTGAAGATGATCCAGCACTGGTATCAGAGACTCTGTTTATATAGGGCGCAATGCACCAGGATTGGCGCATGCAAACATGCGCGTGCGAGTGCACACACACACGCGTTCATATGGGTGTGCCAGCACGCACGTCCGTTCCAGAACTCGTTCGTTTCTGTTGGGGACACCCCGCATGGCCATTTGCATTAGCGGAACAGGAATTAGCCACTACTGCACGGAGACGGGCATTAGCAATGTGAGTAGCACATAGTATTTTGCTTTTAGGCCAAAAAGTTAAATTTTGCTCTCCTCTGACCAGAGCACCTTCTTCCACATGTAGCGGCCATAACCCTTTGTAGGGCGGCCTTGACTTTTTGGGCTTACCGGTTACCTCCGCTTGGCTTGCTCTTCCACGTTTAGGGGTTCCCAGGGTTTATACCCAACAACTTGAACGCTGACACAAATAAAGTCCTTTTTGAAAGGTTTTATTTTGCAGTGATAACATCCAATAACACAGTCTCTCATGGGAACAGAGGGCACGGGTGAAGAACTCAGGTACCTTGAACTGCAGATCTAACAAAGTCTCGAATTCCACCCAGAGAGTAGCTGGGTACTTTAAGGCTGAACAGATCTCTAGCCAGAGATCATGGCAGTCAGCACGCTGATTCAAAACTTGGAGCAATCCTATGAATGTGTACAGGTTGTAACTAAGAGTGAACAGGAACCTTTTTCCTCAGTACCTGGAACATTCTCCGTCTCCTCAATAGTACTGGAAAAAGCGTGGATTCGTCAATGTCCTTCCCAAACTCAGTAACCAGGCACTTCTCAGGATGTCACTTGTCGGCCCTCCTCCGAAGAGTCCTCCCCCAGTCACTTCCACGAGCTGCGGTGCCCCTCCAAGCCGAGAGCACACCCGGACATCTTAAATCCTCCCTCAGTTACTGCATCTCGGACCTGGGAACGGACGGATCCCTACCCCAGACCAGACGGGTCTACTGGGGTAACTAACAGCAACATTTTGCGAGATGTTGGACACCCCGTGATCGGGACCCCTAGCGGGGCTACCCCGGTCCTGGAAAATAAACAGACGACACGGGCCTCACGAATGCCCCTTCCTAAACACGTGACCCCCAACATCTTAAGTACCCCCTCCCAGACTCCTCAGCGAGGCCAGGCACTCCCGCTGATTAGCTCCGAGAAGGCTGATACCCAAAATGTCCAACCAGGCCTGGTTCTGGCCTGTCATGTGCACCTCACCACACACATGACCAAACAAAACTTCTAAACATAGCCCAGCCAAACTGATGTCAAAGTCAACCTACATAATTAACCCTCAGAACCCCTACTGTTCTGAGGCAAAAACTAAATTTACACTTGTGTGACACTTTGGATAAATGTCATCTGCTACACACGTCTGCCGTTCAAAGCCTAGGATATTTTTTTATAACCTAACCCTGCTTTAAACTTCTCCACAACGTTACCCCTGACCTGTATGGTGTGTTCCTTGGCCTTTATGATACCGTTTGTTCACTAAGGTTCTCTAATAATCCTCTGAGGGCTTCACACAACAGCTGTATTTATACTGAGATTGAATTACACACAGGTGGACTCCATTTACGAATTAGGCAAATTCTGAAGGCAATTGGTTCCACTGGATTTTACTTAGGGGTATTAACGTAAAATGGGCTGAAATCAAATGCACACCACACTTTTTAGATATTTATTTTAAAAAAAAAATTAAAACCATTTATATTTTTTTTACGTGCCACTTTGTGTTGGTCTATCACATAAAATCCCACACAAATTGTTTTTCAACAGGTATGAATACTTTTCCAAGGCACTGTGTAAATTTTATTTTATACAGAGAGACACACACACACACACACACACACACACACACGGAGAATAAACCAGATGTTTAAAAAAAGTTTTCTACTGTGAAGCTGAACGCCACACAGATATAGAAAACAATTTTTAAAGTGTAATTTTACCCATTAAAAAAAAAAAAAAAAAAACTTGATAAAAAATGTTTAGCAGCGAACACATTACACACACACACACACTAAGGCCGCGTACACACGCGCGGACTGTTTGCCCAACCTTGTTCGTCAAACAGTTTCGGCAAACAGTCCGCTCAAAATTTGCATGAGCGGACTTGCCCACACACGAGCGGACTGTTTGACGAACAAGGTTGGGCAAACAGTTCGCTCAACTTTTGAAATGAACGGACTCGCCCACGTAAGGAGGAGGCAAATCCGCCCATTTCGAGCGCGTGTACAGGTAGGCGGGGCCCGCGAAGGAGACGTCGCGGGCTCCGCCGCCTGGAATGGGCTTAAAGGGGAACCCCAACGCCGAAAAAAATCGGCGTGGGGGTTCCCCCAAAGTCCACACCAGACCCTTGTCCGAGCACGCTACCCGGCCGGCCAGGAAAGGGGGGCGAGCGAGCGCGCCCCCCCTCCTGAGCCGTACCAGGCCGCGTGCCCTCAACATGGGGGGGTGCCTTGGGGAAGGGGGGGCCGCGCGCCCCCCCCACCCCAAAGCACCTTGTCCTCATGTTGATGAGGACAAGGGCCTCTTCCCGACAACCCTGGCCGTTGGTTGTCGGGGTCTGCGGGCGGGGGGGCTTATCGGAATCCGGGAGCCCCCTTTAAGAAGGGGGCCCCCGGATACCGGCCCCCCACCCTATGTGAATGAGTATGGGGTACAATGTACCCCTACCCATTCACCTGTGAAATAAAGTACAAAAAAAAACACAACACAGGGAAAAAATATTTTATTGCACAGCTCCGGGGGTCTTCCGTCTTCGGGGGTCTTCTCGCCGGACTCCTCCGCTATCTGTGTGTAGCTCTTTTACTAGCGGAGGAGTCCGGCTTTCTTCCTCCCCGCCGCCGGCCTCTTCTCCCGACTTCGGGGGTCTTGTCCCCCTCTTCGGTTCTTCTGCCGGGCCACCGCGCCTTCTTGTAGCTCTTTTACAGGCGGTGGCCCGGTCTTCTGTCGCCGCTGTCGTCGCCGCCGCTTTCCGTTCTTCTTCTTCTTCTTGTTCTTCTTCTTCTTCTCCTGGAGATGTTGACTCGACGATCTCTCCGGCCGGAATGCCAGAGCCGCGCTGTGCGGTCACTTATATAGTGACAATGGGGCGGTGTCACATGGTATATGTCACATGGGTTGGTCACATGGGTTGATGTCACATGGGGACTATGACATCGTAAGGGGGCGGGGTCACCATGTGACCAACCCATGTGACATATACCATGTGACACCGCCCCATTGTCACTATATAAGTGACCGCACAGAGTGGGAACTCTGCCGCTGCCCCCCCCCCCCCCACCACCCGATATCTCTTTGTGCAGAGTGGGGTTCGATGCTGACATTTGAACAGTGCGCTCTGCGCTGTCTATCACAATGCTGGTCCAGGAGGTTACAGTGATCTGTGTTTTCACATACACCTGTCACAGCCCGAGATCTGTCACTGATCACCACTCTGCATTGATAAGCTGCTATGGTGGTCACTAATGAGCTGTAATGATGGGCACTGATAAGCTGCACTGGTGAGAACTGATGAGACCACACTGATGAGCTCCAATGGTGGGCACTGATAAGCTGCAATGGTGGGAACCGATGGGCACTAATAAGCTGCACTGGTGGGCACTGATAAGGCTGCACTGATAAGCAGTGGACACTGTCCACTGCTTTACTGACACAGTCCACTACCAAATATCTGTAGGAGGAGTTTCCACCATCCCTGCAAAGTTTGCAGTCATTTTTTAGGCCTTATTTTCGGTGCGATGTGTATTATATGTGATGTTACATATCACAGAGACCAGTACTTGTTTTGCGTTTTGCGTTGTTTTCGGTCAGTCGGAATTGCATACAGACTAGCGGTTTTCCCGATAGGAAATAATTCCGTCGCAAATATTTAAAACGTGTTCTATTTCTAGGTCCATCAGAATTTTTGGGGGAAAAAAAGTCAGATGAAGCCCACACACGATCCGAATATCCGATGAAATTATTCCGTCTGACCTTTTCTGACGGAAAGTCCTGTCGTGTGTACGCGGCATTACATGTGCCACATGCTGATGTAAAACAGCATGGCCCAGCTCTCTTTCTGTGGTGCGGCTAGGGATGTTCACATACACCATACCGACATGGATTGCTGTTAGAAAGATATCAATGCTACAGCAGGAGGACAACTATATCCAATACTGAATTACAGCAAAGTACAGTGTGTAAAATATACAATTATAGGCACGTGTCTACAGTGAAGTAATGATTACATAAAGAAAGTAAGGGCAATATATTAAATCTTCTGTTGTGGCTAGAGGGGGAGAGCATAAACATGTCTTGCATTTATAAGACTGTAACCTACCTACTGTAACCTACCTATCCTGCTGTGTGTTACTGAGTTGGCTGCAGAACGTGGGGTGCCATTTGTGTTAGAGGGCTTATTCACATTTAACTTGTTTAGGCCTAGTGTACCCTCCCACATTCTCTCCAATTGCTGAAGCATGATGGAAAAAGTTTGATTATAGCAAAAGAGAGGGCAGAGGATATGATGCAATCACTGTTCTAACAGCTCCTCCTTGGCAGAATAGATGCAGCATTTTTTTTTTTTAATTACAGAGCTGACTTCCTGGATATTTAATTCAGTGTACTATTGGGGGATTTTTTTGCCGATCTCAGAGTTCTGCTTTAATTTGCTGACTAAAGTTCCACTTTAATCCAGTTGTACAGTGCCTTGCAAAAGTATTCACCCCCTTGGCTTTTTACAAGTTTTGTTACATTACAGCCTTTAGTTCAATGCTTTTTTTTTTTATCTGAATTATATGTGATGGATCAGAACACAATAGTGTAAATTGGTGAAGTACAATTAGAAAAATATATACATAAAACTATTTTTCAGAAATAAAAAACTGATAATTGGCACGTGTTATGTATTCACCCCCTTTGTTATGAAGCCCATAAAAAGCTCTGGTGCAGCCAATTACCTTCAGAAGTCACAATTAGTGAAACGATGTCCACCTGTCTGTAATCTAAGTGTCACATAATTGGTCATTACATATACACGCCTTTTTGACAGGCCTCAGAGGCTGCAACACCTAAGCAAGAGGCACCACTAACCAAAAACTTCCATGAAGATCAAGGAACTCTCCAAACAAGGGACAATGTTGTTGAGAAGTACAATACAAATAGGTTATTAACTGCTTGCCGACTGCCTCACGCCGATATACGTCGGCAGAAGGGCTCGTACAGGCAAACTAACGCACCTGTACGTGGCACTTTAACCACTTGCCGACCGCCGCACGACGATATACGTCGACAGAATGGCACGGGCAGGCATATGGGCGTACCTGTACGTCCCTGCCTTCCCATGGGTGGGGGGCCCGATCAGTACCAGTACCAGCGGCGGTCGGTATCCGTTCAGGAGCGATCCGGGATGAGGGGGCGGCCATTCGTTCATGGCCACCCCCTCGCGATCGCTCCTGACGAATGGAAGTGAGGCGTGACATCACTTCCTCTCCTGTAATGTAAACACAGGCAGAGGAAGTGATGTAATCTCTCCTCCGTGTCGGTATTTTTCGTTCCGGCACCGAGGAGAGAGGATCGGTGAGTTGCACCAACACGACACTACACAGTAGAACATGCCAGGCACACTCTCACCCCCCCTTCACCCCCCGATCACCCCCCCAATCACCCCTGCCCCCCCCAGTCACAGTGACACCAATTGCATTTTTTTTTTTTTTGCATTGGTGTCATTTGTGACTGTAATAACTGTTAGGGCAGTTAGGGTTAGCCCCCTTTAGTTCTAAGGTACCCCCCTAACCCCCCCAATAAAGGTTTAACCCCGTGATCACCCCCCGTCACCAGTGTCACTAAGGCTGGGTTCACATTGCAGCGGTTTATGAGAACGGATGTGATTCGCACCGCACTGCAGTGCAAATCACATCCGATCTCTGTGCGATTTGAGTTCAGCCATACAGATAGTATGACTGAATTTGCGTCGCACCCGCCGCAAACTCGCACGGGACCCTTTTTTTGGTCCGCAGCAGAATCGGATCGCATGGGTGTTCATACCATGCGATCCGAGTTTGCAGATCGCACTGCGATATGCGAACTGATCTGGGGGTGTCATTAACATTTCACTGACACTCCCAGCAGTTCGCATAGGGCAGTGTGAACTGCCGCCGGGAGGCATGCGATGCGGGAACCCGCCGCGGATTCGTGGGGTTCCCGCATCGCTCCAGTGTGAACCAAGCCTAATAAACGATCATTTTTCTGATCGCTGTATTAGTGTCACAGGTGACGCTAGTTAAGCAGGTAGGTATTTAGGTTCGCCGCAGCTTTTTATAGCGCCAGGGACCCCCATATACTACCGCATAAAGCCCCCTGATTGCCCCCTAGTTAACCCTTTCACCAGTGATCACCATATAACTGTTACAGGTGACGCTGGTTGGTTAGTTATTTTTTTATAGTTTCAGGGCACCTGCCATTTATTACCTAATAAAGGTTTAACCCCCTGATCACCCGGCGGGTGATATAAGTTTGAGGGTCAGATAAGGTCTGCATCGCCCCAGGCAGCGTCAGGTTAGTGCCAGTACCGCTAACACCCACGCACAAAGCATACACCTCCCTTAGTAATATAGTATCTGATCAGATCTATATTAGCGTCGCCAGCAGTTTAGGTTTCCCAAAACGCATTGTTAGCGGGATCAGCCCAGATACCTGCTAGCACCTGTGTTTAGCCCCTCCGCCAAGCCCAGACCAGCCCACCCAAGTGCAGTATCGATCGATCACTGTCACTTACAAAACACAACACACATAACTGCAGCGTTCGCAGAGTCAGGCCTGATCCCTGCGATCGCTAACAGTTTTTCTTGTAGCGTTTTGATACAGTCGCTGACAGCCTAGGTGCTTTTTTACCTGTGAGTCTCACTTGTATACCCCTAAATTTAGGGGTGTCTACTTTCCAAAATGGGGTCATTTGGGGGGGGTTTGTGCCATCTTGGCATTTTATGGCCTTCAAAACTGTAATAGGTAGTGAGGAGTGAAGTCAAAAATTTACGCCCTTAGAAAGCCTGAAGGCGGTGCTTGGTTTTCGGAGCCCCGTACGCGGCTAGGCTCCCAAAAAGTCCCACATATGTGGTATCCCCGTACTCAGGAGAAGCAGCAGAATTTATTTTGGGGTGTCATTTCACATATGCCCATAGCATGTGTGAGCAATATATCATTTAGTGACAACTTTGTGAAAAAAAATAAAAAATAAATAAAAGTTTGTAATTTTCCCGCAACTTGTGCCAAATATAAAATATTCCATGGACTCAACATGCCTCTCAGCAAATAGCTTGGGGTGTCTACTTTCTAAAATGGGGTCATTTGTGGGGGTTTTGTGCCATCTTGGCATTTTATGGCCTTCAAAACTGTAATAGGTAGTGAGGAGTGAAATTACAAATGTATGCCCTTAGAAATCCTGAAGGCGGTGCTTGGCTTTCGGGGCCCCGTACGCGGCTAGGCTTCCAAAAAGTCGACCACATGTGGTATCCCCATACTCAGGAGAAGCAGCAGAATGTATTTTGGGGTACAATTCCACATATAACCATGGCATGTGTGAGCAATATATCATTTAGTGACAACTTTGTGTAAAAAAAAAAAAAAAAAAATTTTTTTTGTCATTATTCAATCGCTTGAGGCAAAAAAATAAAATATTCAATGGGCTCAACATGCCTCTTATCAATTTCCTTAGGGTGTCTACTTTCCAAAATGGGGTCATTTGGGGGGGTTTTGTACTGCCCTGCCATTTTAGCACCTCAAGAAATGAGATAGGCAGTAAACTAAAAGCTGCGTAAATTCCAGAAAACGTACCTTAGTTTGTAGATGTGACAACTTTTGCGCAAACCAATAAATATACAGTTATTGACTTTTTTTTTACCAAAGACATGTGGCTGAATACATTTTGGCCTAAATGTATGACTAAAATTGAGTTTATTGGATTTTTCTAATAACAAAAACTAGAAAATATAATTTTTTTTCAAAATTTGCGGTCTTTTTACGTTTATATCGCAAAAAATAAAAAATCGCAGAGTCAGTCAAATACCTTTAAAAGAAAGCTCTATTTGTGGGAAAAAAAGGACGCAAATTTTGTTTGGGTACAACATTGCATGACCGCGCAATTACCAGTTAAAGCAGCGCAGTGCCAAATTGTAAAAAGACCTCTGGTCATTGACCAGCAAAATGGTCCGGTCTGAAAGTGGTTAAGAGGTGGCCAGCGGCCACCTCCATGAGTCGGGTCGCTGGATCCCACGGAATAGATCGCCGTGGGGATATCCGCGATCTCTACACAGAGAGGAAGAATGGGGAGATGCTAATGTAAACAAGCATCTCCCTGCTCTGCCTAGTGTTAGTGTCACTGATCTCTGCTCCCTGTGATCAGAAGCAGAGATCAGTGACGTGTCACAAGTAGCCACGCCCCCCGGTTAGAAACACTCCCCAGGACACACTTAGCCCCTACACTGCCCCTAGTGGTTAACCCGTTCACTGCATTTGTATAGCACTGATTGCTGTACAAATGACAATGGTCCCAAAAATGTCCAATGAGTGCGCCATAACGTCGCAGTCATGAAAAAAAAATAAAAATAAAAAAAAATCGCTGATCGCCGCCATTACTAGTAAAAAAATAATAATAATAGAATGAATAAAAATGCCATAAAACTATCCCCCATTTTGTAAACGCTATAATTTTTGCGCAAATCAAACGCTTATTGCGATTTTTTTTACCAAAAATATGTAGAAGAATACATAGAAGAAAAATTATGTAGAAAAAGCCACGTCACACAACCGCGCAATTGTCAGTTAAAGCAACGCAGTTCCCGAATCGCAAAAAGTGCTCTGGTCAGGAAGGGGGTAAATTCTTCCGGGGCTGAAGTGGTTAAAAAAGATCTAAATCTTTGATGATACCTAGGAGCACTATCAAATCTATCATAACCAAATGGAAAGAACATGGCACAACAGGAAACCTGTCAAGAGACTGCCGCACACCAAAACTCACGGACCGGGCAAGGAGGGCATTAATCAGACAGACAGCACAGAGACCCAAGGTAACCCCAGAGGAGCTGCAGAGTTCCACAGCAGAGACTGGAGTATCTGTATATAGGACGACAATAAGCCGTACGCTCCATACAGTTGCGTTTTATGGCACAATGGCCAGAAGAAAGCCATTACTTTCAGCAAAAAACACAATGGCACGTTTTGAGCAGTGGTGTCGGCGGGGGTGCTCAGCGTGGCTGAAGCCCCAAGTGGGTCCCCAGAGAGCAGTGGGCACTGTTTTATTTATAGTCCCAAGCGCCGCTGAGCAGGGACTGATCTTATCCCAAGTGCCGCCGAGTTAAATAGCAGGTCCTGCCTTCAGGAGCCTGCAGCGCTGATGGACATCCCACTGGTCCAATGGTGGGACTGGGGGACGTATGACCTCCACCATAGGCGCTGCAGGCTCCAGAAGGCGGGAATTACAATGCAGCCGCCATGTGAAATCCCTGCTTGGTGCTCGGATCCCCTCCTCTTCTCCGGCTGCCTGCTGTGAAGATGGGTGCGCACCGCACTGCAGGACACATGAAGTCTCCTGGTCAGGCAGGTCAGTGCGAGTCAGGACAGGCAGGTCAGTTAGAGTCAGGCAGGCGAATTTAGTGGTCAGCATTGATGGGCACCGGTAAGCCAGGCAGCAACCAGCAAGTGAGCTTACCCCCTGCCACACAACTACACCACCCAGCCATAAAACCCTGCGTGCGCCGCCACAACCCCCCCCCACGTGCCGGCCTTGGACTTGGGGCTGATGCCCTGGTCTTTTTGCCACCTAGAAACGACCCTGGTTTTGAGTTTGCGAAAAGGCATGTGGGAGACTCCCAAAATGTATGGAGGAAGGTGCTCTGGTCTGATGAGACTAAAAATGAACTTTTTAGCCAAAGAAAACGCTATGTCTGGCACAAACTCAACACATCACATCACCCAAAGAACACTATCCCCACAGTGAAAAATGGTGGTGGCAGCACCATGATGTGGGGATGCTTTTCAGCAGTCAGGGCTGGGAAACTGGTCAGAATTGAGGGAAACATGGATGGTGCTAAATACAGGGATATTGTTGACATGGCAAGCTCATAGGAGACTTATCAAAGACTTGAAGCTGTGATAGCCGCAAAAGGTGACTCCCCAAAGTATTGACTTTAGGGGGGTGAATAGTTATGCACGTTGACTTTTTCTATTTTGTCCTATTTGTTTGCTTCACAATAAAAAGTTGTGGACACGTTCTGTAAATTAAATGATGAAAATCCTAAAACAATCCATGTTAATGCCAGGTTGTGAGGCAACAAAACATGAAAAATGCCAAGTGGAGGGAGGGGGGTGAATACTTTTGCAAGGCACTGTATATTATTTAAAGCCTCAGCCTCACCTTTTCTGTTCCATGTGTTTGGATCTCCAAAACTCTGCGGCCTGAAGTGATTGCTACTAGGAAAGCAGCCCTTAATGTAATATCTTCCAGAGCACAATCCTGAGTTGGTGTAAATGGAAGGGCTGTAAGAGCATTCGGTACCAATGAGAGATCCTACTTTGGGTAAAGGGTCCTCCTTGGGGGTCTTAATTTTAAAACTGCTTTCTGAAGACATTCTATCAAGGGATTTAGCCTCCCTGGCGGTATTCCAGAGTCTGGCTCGGGGTGAGACTGCAGTACCATAAGCGGTATTCCCGAGCCAGACGGGATCGCATCGCAGGTTCCATGTAGGGGTTTACTTACCTTGTCTTCTGGATCCAGCGATGTCTCCCCGCTGTGATCAGAGAGCCGCCGTGTCTCGCTCGATCTGTCCCAGTGCCGAGCTCCGTTCCCTGCGAACGTTGCGACTCACAGGGACGGAGTTTGGCGCCAAATTCAAAAAGTAAAAAAACACAGTATAGATACAGTATACTGTAATATTACAGTACTGTATCAAATAATTACACATCCCTTTTGTCCCTAGTGGTTTATCCAGTGTCCTGCATGCAGTTTTATATTATAAATACTATTCTTTATGCCAGGAAACTGGAGATTGTCCATAGCAACCAAAAAATGTCAGTTTACATTAAAAGTGCTTTTAGACCAGCTAGAAAACAGCGATAATAAATTAGAATCACTTGCAGAATTGAGCGATAGTAATTAGTGGGGAAATTCGTCATCAAACACTAAAAGTAATGACAGCGAAAATTCTGCAACTCAGTACATTTCAGTGTTTTTGATTTGATTACATTATTGAATATGTTTTATTAATATTATATTATTATTTGTTATAATTATTTATATTATAATATAATTTCATATTTCAAATACCCGGGATGTCTATTACACTCTTGTTTGGACGGATTTAAGTGAATAATTTCTAAGAATTACAGGACTACAATATAAAATGCCAAATTTCCATGCAAAATATTGGTACCGCTTTCAGCACTTAAAATCGGAAATAATCATACCGCCAGGGAGGTTAAAGGCCATCTGTTATCTGCCAAGGCTGAGACTTGCACTTTAAGGGTACCAAGACCTAACCCAAGATCTAGACCCTTCTGCATAAAAAATAAAAATAAAAGGAGGAGAGAAGGAGACTGTCACGAACCCCTGGTTTTAACGGTTCAAAATGGTTAGTATCCACGACCTCTGATAACTTTTGCCAAATCCTATAGTAGGTATTGTTTGTGGATGATTTTCTGGCTTGAAGCAGTATCTAAATGACCCTGTTTTCTACTCAATTTTCACACCCTCAGTCAAATCCAAGATTTCCAGGTGAGGATGGATGACGTGCCCCTGAGTCAGGAGGTTGTGTACTCCATGGGCTTGGAAAGAGATAGCTGGGTCAGGAGTGTGAACCCAGGTCTTTTTGGCCATTAGGCAATTATTGCTTGGATGGTCACTGTCTCCTCTTGAATCTCCAAGGCTGGGCTAGAGCATTCACTCCTGCAGAAGCATACCTCATAAAGAGCTGGGGTGTTTTGGCGTTTAGCGGGGATGCATAGAGATCTGAGGGGCACCCCACTGCTGACAGATCCACTGAAATACTCCCTGGCCCAGAGACTACTGATTGTAGTTGGCAAAATCTCTGGACAGGAGAACTGCTAGTTGATTCTGGAAAGTTGAAATATATATAAGGCCCTGAGATTGGTCAAGTTCTTCTCTACCCAGGCTAAGATCAGGGGTACCTCATTGGATAATGACTTGATGCGAGTTCCACCCTGGTTCTAGACATATGCCACTGCATCTCTGTTGTTCATTTGTAACAGGAGAGATTTCCCTCTGAGAAGAGGCGCCAGGTGGGATATAGCCATCAAGATTGCTCTCAGTTTCAGAATGTTGGAAACTACGATTTCTGTGTAGAGCAGCCATCTCCCTTGAATCATCTGATCCTTGTAGTGGGTGCTCCAACCCAACTGACTTGCGTCGGATA
The DNA here is from genome assembly GCF_037356315.1 of Lithobates pipiens. Classification (NCBI taxonomy): domain Eukaryota; kingdom Metazoa; phylum Chordata; class Amphibia; order Anura; family Ranidae; genus Lithobates; species Lithobates pipiens. Next base: position 389,086,222 of record NW_027507903.1, on the reverse strand, counting down.
TAAGAGTGATCTAAAAAGGTGGGCCCAATGTGGCAGTGATTTAGGTTTGGTGGTCTCATCTCCAGCACAGACTGGACTTCATTTCTAGCATTCTCAAAACCGTCTGACAGAGATTTCCTCCTTCATTGGGATAGGAAACTCAGTTGAAAAATTCCCAGGTGACATCTGAGGCATCCTGATGCCGACATGAATTTGCTCACTAGTGCTCTCCTCACTTTTCCTATAATCATTGGAATTTTTCCAGTGGGAGCGATGCCAATACTCTCTTGGTTGCGAACAGGGCCTGCAGATTGATAATTTTCGGCGTAGAAATGAGCTGGCTTTTGGTGTAATTTATCAGCCATCTGAATGTGATCAGAGTGGCCATGACTTTCTGCAAGTGGGTTTCCAGGGTTTCCTTCTCCTGAGATAGGATTAGGCTGTTGTCTAGATAAGCCTGAGTAGGGGACTAAAATTGCCACCATAACTTTTGAAAACATTCTGGGAGCTGTCGATATGCTGAAGAGTGGACACTGAAAACTGCAGGCGGAGTTCACCTACTTTGAATCTTAGGAAAGGCTGAAAGTCACAATGGATCGATATGTGTAAGTAGGCATCTCAGAGGTCAATGGGGACCATCTAATCTCCCAGTTGCATGGTCAGGATGACTGTGATGAGTGATTTCATCTTGAAATGCTCTAACTTAATGAATCTGTTTAATCTTTTCAGGTCTAGTACTGGCCTCAAACTGCCCAACCTTTTGCATACCAGATACACCGGGGAATAAAAGCCTAAGAACCTCTCCATTGCTGAAACTGGAATACCTGCTTGCTGTTGAACAAGTGTCTGGACTTACTGTAGTAGAATCTCTGCCTTTTCCTCTGCTCTCTGAATTCTGATGGGTAGGAAGTAGACTGGGGTGGATGGCGCATGAACCTCCAGAAATGGCCCTGCTGGATTGTGGAGAGCACCCACTGATCTGAACAGACTTCCACCCAAACCTGTGGAAATGCCCACCGGACTGGCTTGGGTGGGAAAGGAGTCAAAAAGACTGGATTTTCATGAGAGGAGGTTGTTGCCTTCTGCTTTCCCATTTTAAAAAAGATGGCTTGTAAATCTTTTCAGCCTGTTCTGTATTTTCTCCCAGGGTGAAATGTTCTGGTTGTCCTGGAATTAGGCCACATTTTCCTCCTGTGACTCCACTGATTGCAGTATCCCGCTTATCACCAAGCAGGGCTTTTCCATCATAGGGTATACGAAATAACGTTTGCTTGGAGGGTGGGGTCTGCCAACTATCATTTCAGCCATACTGCCCATCTCTTGGTACTAGAGTATAACATGGCCCTAGAGGAGCATCTCAAAAGGTGTCAATGGCTGCTTCAGCTATAAAATCTACGCCTAGCTTTAATTATTTGAACAGGCCCCATGTTCTGCCCGATAGCCAATTCAAGGTGAAAACATTGAATTGGCCATCAGGCAGAACATGGGGCCTGACTAAATAATTAAAGCCCTGGACGAAAGGTCCAAGTTCTTGCTGCCTGGAGACGGAGGTCAGAGCCACTGCCGGCTTGCAGGCTTCCCCCATCTGCTTGATAGGCTTTCTTCAGATCTGAGTCAATGCTTTCATTGAGAAAATCCCTAAAAAGAGACTGTTGGTAGAGTTGTGTTTTTTGGCATGTAAGCTTTTTTTTAAATGGCAATAAGCACTTTGGCCAAGTTCCATAGTGAAGGCCTTGTAGAGAGGCTCCTGGTGGTGCTGCCTGTCTGAAAGCAGCTACCATAATGGTCCCCGAGACCTTTATATATAGCCAGGTAATCCAAGATGGCCACCACGTGTCCTCCATTTGCTAACATGCATGCCCAACAGCCTGCTCGATTACGTCATACCACCCCACGCCTCCCGCCGCCGAAAAAAGGCCACTGCAAAACACCACCTCATTTAGGTGGAGGGAAAGAGGAGCAGTTATTTCTACATTTTCTCGAGGCTCTGGTAATAGCGGCCCGGCCCTGGGAAATCCACTGCTAGAAATAACAAGGTCACCAGAAGACTCCCCACCCACACTGCACAGGCAAACTTGCCTATGAATGTTGCCACAAAGCACCTTCAGGAATAAAACAAGTCCAGATGGAGAGGTACAGGGAGGTAAATAAAACCCAGACCCCGTGACCTCCATTTGCCCCCAAAAAGATCCACAGGAAAATGGGGCTCCCATACTTATTGGCGCATTTAGCAGCCCAAGTGATGGGACTCCATATACAGGCAAACATAATCCTAATTAGGAAGGGTTAGCTTAAAAGTCCCTCCCTGTGCATACTGAATAATGGGATTCAGGAAATCCTTTGCAGCAACTGGTATATTGAGCCTAGTAAATACAAAGAGTGCCAAACAAACTTATGAAACTCATTTATTTAAAAACACATTTGTGAATAGTATTGCATAAAGTCCATAAAACATATCTGTAGAGCTTGTGAAGTGCATCCAGAAGAAAGTGAACTACAACTGCACGCCACACCTCTGTGATTAGGCTGCTTACCAGAAAAGCACAGGGCCGCTGGTAAGGCAGTACAGCCAGCCCTCCTATACTGGGCCCAAGCCCCATCAAGGCAAAGGGAGAGTCTGGGCACCTGAGAGCCAGCTGTACTGTCCTATCAATGACACTGATCCTCTTGATGCAGTTGCAGGAACTTAAATGCTTCCCCTGGCTCCTCGGTGCTCCAAGTCATATTGCCTGGGCCCCATCAGCTCATTCACAGGAGCTCGGGGGGTTGTTTCAAGGAGGGATTATTTTTCCTAGATCGGCGTGCAGGCGATTTAACACCAGTCTACTCACATTTGTCAATAATGACAATAAAGTTCTAGTTCTGGCTCCGGTGGAGTGATATCGCCCACAGCAGCTTTTTTACAATGTACCCCATACTCATTCACAAGGGAGGGGGGGCAGGAACTGGGGACAAGGTGCTTTGGGGTGGGCAGAGTAGCCTGGTATGGTTCAGGAGGAGGTCCGGTGCTCGCTCGTCACCTCGCTTTCCTGACCTGCTGGGTTGCATGCTCAAGTAAAGCTCCATTCAAACTTGTCTTGTAACTAAGACCTCAAAATTGCATGACAAGTCGTTTCCCATGTTTTACAATGATAACTATTCATATACGCGTGACTTTAAGTTGCAGCAGTTTTAAAGTAGTCAATGCATTTTCTCTGGCCGATGCCGATATTTAGAAATCATGGCGGCCGATAGCCGATATATGATGCCGATTTTTTTGGGCCGATATGTTAGGCCGATTTTATTTTATTTATTTATTTTTAATCTCCCTTGATCTAACACACCTTTCCCACTGGGGCGTTTTTTAAGGCGCTTTTGGGCTAAAAATAGCGCCTGTAAAGTGCCTGCAAAATGGCTCCCCTGCACTCTGTGTGAAAGACAGAGTGCTTTCACACTGAGGCGATGCTCTGGCAGGATCTTAAAAAAAAAAGTCCTGCAAGCAGCACGTTTGGAGTGGTGTATACCGCTCCTCCACCACTCCTGCCCATTGATATGAATGGGCACCACTGCCGAAGCGCATGCAATGCGATTTGGCAGCGGTGCTTCATGGGCGCATTTAACCTCTTCCTTGGCCGCTAGCTGGGTTATATGTGCCCCACTAGCAGCCAAATAGCACCGCTAAAATGATGGTAAAGAGCCGCTAAAACTTGCGTTTTACCATTAACGTCTGCCCGCTCCAGTGTGAAAGCAGCCTTCATAAGTGATACAGAAAATGTCTTACACTTATCAGATTCCTCCCCCCCTCCGGCGCCACAATTGGCACCTTTCAGGGGGGAGGGGGGTGCAGTTACCTGGATAATCCAGGTAACTGCACCCACTTCCGGGCTAGCTCTCTGCGGAAAGGGGCGTACATTACGCCCCTTTCCGCAAGTGCCCGCCCCCTTCCGCAAGTGCCCCGCTGCCTGCTGGGAAACACACAGATCCCAGAGGCAGCGGGGACCGCCCTCATTGCGCAGCGCGGCTCGCGCATGCGCAGTAGGGAACCGGGAAATTAAGCCGAAAGGCTCCATTTCCTGATTCCCATACCCAAGATGGCGGCGGCGGCAGCACTCGAGTGTCGATCTAGAGATCGGCTTCGGGTGCCGACATCGCGGGCGCGCTGGACAGGTAAGTGTCACTATTTTAAAAGTCAGCAGCTGCAGTATTTGTAGCTGCTGGCTTTTAAAAAAAAAATAAAAAAAAAAAAAAAAACACGGACTTCCGCTTTAAACATTTATTAAACAAAACAAACCTCCAATCAGTTTACTTGTATGTATGATCTAGATTAAAAAAAAAAAAAAAAAAAAAAAAAAAACCCTATATATTAAATAAAAACGGGTAGTCAAAACTTTTGGACAAAAAAAAAAAAAAAAATGGGCTAACTTTACTGTTTTTATTTTATTTTTTAAATGGTGTATTTTTTTCCCAAAAAAATGCATTTGAAAGACCTCTGTGCAAATGCCGTGTGACATAAAATATTGCAACAACCGCTATTTTATTCCCTAGGATCTCTGCTAAAAAAATATATATAATTTTTGGGGGGTCTAAGTGATTTTCTGGCAGAAAATACAGGATTTTTACTTGTAAGCAACAAGTGTCAGAAAAGATTTAGTCTTTAACCACTTCAGCTCCGGACCAATAAACACCTTAAGGACCAGAGGTCTTTTTCCAATTTCGCACTGCGCTGCTTTAACTGGTAATTGCGCGGTCATGCAATATTGCACCCAAACTAAATTTGCGTCCTTTTCTTCCCACAAATAGAGCTTTCTTTTGATGGTATTTGATTGCCTCTGCGATTTTATTTTTTTGCGATATAAATGGAAAAAGAGCGAAAATTTTGAAAAAAAAAGATATTTTCTTCTTTTTGTTATAAGAAAAATCGAATAAACTAAATTTTAGTCATACATTGAGGGCAAAATTTATTCAGCCACATGTCTTTAGTAAAAAAAATATGTCAATAAGCGTATATTTTTTGGTTTGCGCAAAAGTTATAGCGTCTACAAACTAGAGTACATTTTCTGGAATTTACACAGCTTTTAATTTATGACTGCCGATCTCATTTCTTGAGGTGCTAAAATGGCAGGGCAGTACAAATCCCCCCCAAATGACCCCATTTTGGAAAGTAGACACCCCAAGGAAATTGCTGATGGGTATGTTGAGCCCATTGAATATTTATTTTTTTTGTCCTAAGGGATTGAATAATGACAAAAAAAAAACAAATTTTTTTACAAAAAGTTGTCACTAAATGATATATTGCTCACACATGCTATGGGCATATGTGAAATGACACCCCAAAATACATTCTGCTGCTTCTCCTGAGTACGGGGATACCCGAAAACCAATCACCACCTTCAGGATTTCTAAGGGTGCAAATTTTTGATTTAACTCCTCACTACCTATCACAGTTTCGAAGGCCATAAAATGCCAAAATAGCACAAAACCCCCACAAATGACCCCATTTTGGAAAGTAGACACCCCAAGCTATTTACTGAGAGGCATGTTGAGTCCATGGAATATTTTATATTTTGCCAAAAGTTGCGGGAATATTACAAACTTTTTTTTTTTTTGCACAAAGTTGTCACTAAATGATATATTGCTCACACATGCTATGGGCAGAAGTCAAATTACACCCCAAAATAAATTCTGCTGCTTCTCCCGAGTACGGGGATACCACATGTGGGGGACTTTTTGGGAGCCTAGCCACGTACGGGACCCCAAAAACCAAGCACTGCCTTCCGGATTTGAATATAAAATGCTACCAAAAAAACCTGTTAGCGATGGCAGGGATCAGGCCTGACTCTGCGATCGCTGCAGTTATGTGTTTAGTGTTTTGTAAGTGACAGTGATCGATCGATACTGCACTGGGGTGGGCTGGGCAGAGGGGCAAAACGCAGGTGCTAGCAGGTATTTGGGCTGATCCCACTAACAATGCGTTTTTTTGGAACCCTAAACTGCTGGGGACGCTAGTATAGATCTGATCAGATCAGATATTGATCTGTTCAGATTCTATACCACTACGGGAGGTGTATGCTTTGCATGTGGGTGTTAGCGGTACTGGCACTAACCTAGCGCTGCCTGGGGCGACGCAGACCCTGACCCTAAAACCTAATTGATATCACCCGCCGGGTGATCAGGGGGTTAAACCTTTATTGGGTAATAAATGGTGGGTGCCCTGATGCTATAAAAAACAAACTAACCAGAGTCACCCGTAACACTTATACAGTGATCAGTGGTGAAAGGGTTAACTAGGGGCAATCAGGGGGTTCAAATTTTTATTAGTTAGTATATGGGGGTCCCTGGCGCTATATAAAAACCTGACGGGGAACCTAAATAACTAACTGGCTAACCAGCGTCACCAGTGACACTTATACTGTGATCGCTGGTGAAAGGGGGTGAAAGGGTTAACTAGCAGAAATCAGGGGGTTAAAACCATTATTGGGTAGTATATCGGGGTACCTAGCGCTATAAAAACCTGGCGGTGAACCTAAAAAAATAACTAGCTACCTAGCGACACTAGCGACACTGATGCAGCGTTCAGAAAAATTATCGCTTAGTGACACTGACAAAAGGGGGTGAAAGGGTTAACTAGCGGAAATCAGGGGGTTAAAACCATTATTGGGTAGTATATGGGGTACCTAGCGCTATAAAAACCTGGCGGTGAACCTAAAAAAATAACTAGCTACCTAGCGACACATGCAGCGATCAGAAAAATGATCGCTTAGTGACACTGGCAAAAGGGGGTGAAAGGGTTAACTCTAGGGGCAATCAGGGGGTTAAATCTTTATTGGGGTGATAGGGGGCTACCCTGGACCTAACACTAACTGTCCTGACAGTTTTTACTGTCACAACTGACACTGAATGCATTGATCAGTAAAGAAATGATCAATGCAATCAGTGACACTGTGACTGGGGGGGGGGAGGGGGGGCGGGGGGGGTTTGTGTGCCTGTGTGTACCTACATGTCAGTGTAGTGTTGGTGCACACTTACTATTAGTCTTCTCCTCGTAGTCCGGTCAAAAAGACCGCCCCGAGGAGAATGACATCACTTCCTCCTTCCTGTGTAAACAATACACAGTGGGAGGAAGCTTCTCATTGGCCAGGAGCGATCCAGAGGGGGTGGCCGAAAACGAACGGCCATCCCCTCATCACGGAGCGCTCCTGGAGCTAACCGGACCGCCGTAACCAGCGGGAGGGGGTCCGATCGGACCCCCCACCCGCTGGAAGGCAATCACGTACATCTACGTGATTGTGCCTGCCTGTGCCATTGTGCTGACGTACATTGGCAATACGGCGGTCCTGAAGTGGTTAAATGGTTAAACTGAGAACTTCTACACAGAGATGACTTCATTCATTCAGAAGTGTAAACATTGTATCATTTAGTTCTTTTCTTGGCAGTCTGCCCAGAGAGGAGGAAAGTGTTGCTATGACGACTCAGGCAACTCACACTGACTTCTTACAGAAGTCATTTCAAAGTCCCGCTGTAGAATCGGCTTTTTATCAACACAATCGGCCGATGCCGATTATTTAAAAAACGGCAAATATCGGCCGATATATCGGTCGACCTCTACTCCAAAGTCGGTGCAACTTTGGGGTTGTACATACAAGTGTGAATGGAGCCTAGGGGTCTGGTATGGATTTGGAGGAGGACCCCACGCCATTTTGTTTACATTTTGGTGTGCAATTCCCATCCAGGTCCATAGCAGACCCAAAGTATCTGGTAACAATTGGGGGGGGGGGGGGGGGGTGCATGTCATTCCTTCAGCTGTTAGCAGGAAACCGCTGAGAGCTGAGGACTCACCAGTTGCCAAGAATGCGATGGCTAGCTTCCCGGTCTGCTTCATAGTAAAAAGCTATATAGTGTGTTTGAAGAGAGAAAATAAAAACGCATGAAAACTGCATGCAAAAACACATGTTTAAAAACCAAAACGCACCTGTAAACCGCACCAACCGCATAGGTGTGAACCTAGACTTAATGTCTAAAAACTTGTTGCATGTGGGTTGCCTGCAAACCATATTAAGATTCTGGTAAATCACTGTGTCCTACCAATTCCAGGAACTGGCCGAGTACATACTGATTATATAATAGCAAACACTCAGTGAAACACTCAGATTTTATCAGTGAACAAAAATCAAGATATGCTGTATTTTGCACTCCTTCACTTGAAGTGCACAATGTTGTTATGTAAGCCTTGAACTTTTCATTGTACAACTGCACAACGCTAGGATGGTAAAAGTACTAGTGTAAGTGGGTGGTAGTAGATTGTCTATGGATTTCTTCCAAAACATAAGCCATTCTAAGGCCCCTTTCACACATGCAGACATTATGTCCGTATTTCATCCATCCGTTTGCGGATGAAATACGGACATACATGCATCCCTATGGGATAGCGGGTGTCTGCGGATGTTCATCCGCAGACACCCACTATTGTCAGATTCTGCAGACGGAGGAAAATCCTATTTTTCTATCCGTCTGCAGAGCGGATCGGATGAACACGGACAGACGGGCCGTGCTCATTCGATCCCCGTAGAGGAGAATGGAGAGCTGACAGGGCGGTCCCTGCACAGTGTGCGGAGACCGCCCTGTCCGCCGCCGGCTCGGCGTGGACAACGGAGCGATCCCCGCTGAGCGAGCGGATCATCACGCGGCAGATCATTACTGATCCGTCCCGTGTGAAAGGGGCCTAAAGCCTCATATACACTATCAGATTTTCTGCTGATTTTTTCCTTCAGATTTACCAAAACCATGTAGTACAAGGGCCTGCTTGATTGCATACAAATTGAAACTCCTAAGGTGTGACCTCATATTATATGGTTTTGGTAAATCTGAAGGGGAAAAAAAAAAAAAAAAAAACACAGCAGAAAATCTGATAGTGTGTATGATGCTTTAGAATGGCTTATGTTTTGGAAGAAATCCAAAGAGAATCTACTACCACCCACATGGATTTATGAAGAACTGTTTTTGCTAGGGATGCACCGAATGGGTTTTTTGGTGCCGAAACCGATACCGAAAATGAAAAATACACTAGGCCAAAAACCGAAACCGATACCGAAAATGACTGTTTTTAAAAAATATTTTTATACAGGAGGTGGTCAGAGACTGGGGACATGGTACAGGAGGTGGTGAAAGACTGGGGACATGGTACAGGAGGTGGTGAGAGACTGGGGACATGGTACAGGAGGTGGTGAGAGACTGGGGACATGGTACAGGAGGTGGTGAGAGACTGGGGACATGGTACAGGAGGTGGTCAGAGACTGGGGACACGGTACAGGAGGTGGTCAGAGACTGGGGACACGGTACAGGAGATGGTCAGAGACTGGGGACACGGTACAGGAGATGGTCAGAGACTGGGGACACGGTACAGGAGATGGTCAGAGACTGGGGACACGGTACAGGAGATGGTCAGAGACTGGGGACACGGTACAGGAGATGGTCAGAGACTGGGGACACGGTACAGGAGATGGTCAGAGACTGGGGACACGGTACAGGAGATGGTCAGAGACTGGGGACACGGTACAGGAGATGGTCAGAGACTGGGGACACGGTACAGGAGATGGTCAGAGACTGGGGACACGGTACAGGAGATGGTCAGAGACTGGGGACACGGTACAGGAGATGGTCAGAGACTGGGGACACGGTACAGGAGATGGTCAGAGACTGGGGACACGGTACAGGAGATGGTCAGAGACTGGGGACACGGTACAGGAGATGGTCAGAGACTGGGGACACGGTACAGGAGATGGTCAGAGACTGGGGACACGGTACAGGAGATGGTCAGAGACTGGGGACACGGTACAGGAGATGGTCAGAGACTGGGGACACGGTACAGGAGATGGTCAGAGACTGGGGACACGGTACAGGAGATGGTCAGAGACTGGGGACACGGTACAGGAGATGGTCAGAGACTGGGGACACGGTACAGGAGATGGTCAGAGACTGGGGACACGGTACAGGAGATGGTCAGAGACTGGGGACACGGTACAGGAGATGGTCAGAGACTGGGGACACGGTACAGGAGATGGTCAGAGACTGGGGACACGGTACAGGAGATGGTCAGAGACTGGGGACACGGTACAGGAGATGGTCAGAGACTGGGGACACGGTACAGGAGATGGTCAGAGACTGGGGACACGGTACAGGAGATGGTCAGAGACTGGGGACACGGTACAGGAGATGGTCAGAGACTGGGGACACGGTACAGGAGATGGTCAGAGACTGGGGACACGGTACAGGAGATGGTCAGAGACTGGGGACACGGTACAGGAGATGGTCAGAGACTGGGGACACGGTACAGGAGATGGTCAGAGACTGGGGACACGGTACAGGAGATGGTCAGAGACTGGGGACACGGTACAGGAGATGGTCAGAGACTGGGGACACGGTACAGGAGATGGTCAGAGACTGGGGACACGGTACAGGAGATGGTCAGAGACTGGGGACACGGTACAGGAGATGGTCAGAGACTGGGGACACGGTACAGGAGATGGTCAGAGACTGGGGACACGGTACGGGAGATGGTCAGAGACTGGGGACACGGTACGGGAGATGGTCAGAGACTGGGGACACGGTACAGGAGATGGTCAGAGACTGGGGACACGGTACAGGAGATGGTCAGAGACTGGGGACACGGTACAGGAGATGGTCAGAGACTTGGGACACGGTACAGGAGGTGGTCAGAGACTGGGGACACGGTACAGGAGGTGGTCAGAGACTGGGGACACGGTACAGGAGGTGGTCAGAGACTGGGGACACGGTACAGGAGGTGGTCAGAGACTTGGGACACGGTACAGGAGGTGGTCAGAGACTGGGGACACGGTACAGGAGGTGGTCAGAGACTGGGGACACGGTACAGGAGGTGGTCAGAGACTGGGGACACGGTACAGGAGGTGGTCAGAGACTGCATGCATGGTACAGGAGGTGGTCAGAGACTGGGGACACGGTTCAGGAGATGGTCAGAGACTGGGGACACGGTACAGGAGATGGTCAGAGACTGGGGACACGGTACAGGAGATGGTCAGAGACTGGGGACACGGTACAGGAGATGGTCAGAGACTGGGGACACGGTACAGGAGATGGTCAGAGACTGGGGACACGGTACAGGAGATGGTCAGAGACTGGGGACACGGTACAGGAGATGGTCAGAGACTGGGGACACGGTACAGGAGATGGTCAGAGACTGGGGACACGGTACAGGAGATGGTCAGAGACTGGGGACACGGTACAGGAGATGGTCAGAGACTGGGGACACGGTACAGGAGATGGTCAGAGACTGGGGACACGGTACAGGAGATGGTCAGAGACTGGGGACACGTTACAGGAGATGGTCAGAGACTGGGGACACGGTACAGGAGATGGTCAGACTGGGGACACGGTATAGGAGACGGTCAGAGACTGGGGACGTGGTACAGGAGATGGTCAGACTGGGGCGTGGTACAGGAGATGGTCAGAGACTGGGGACGTGGTACAGAAGATGGTCAGACTGGGGACATGGAACAGGAGATGGTCAGAGACAGAGGACGTGGTACAGGAGGCATCCCCCATTGCAGCCAGTGTGCCCCATTGCAGCCAGTGTGCCCCATTGCAGCCAGTGTGCCCCATTGCAGCCAATTGCAGCCAGTGTGCCCCATTGCAGCCAATTGCAGCCAGTGTGCCCCATTGCAGCCAATTGCAGCCAGTGTGTCCCATTGCAGCCTGTGTGCCATTTTGCAGCCAGCCTGTGCACTGTGTGCAGGGAAGAGAGCCGCCTCCGCCGCCTGTTTGATAACAGCGCCGGGAACATCACAGCTTTCATTTCAATTGCTGTGTGTTCCCGGCCGTGCGCCGTCACACGCAGCCCCTCCCCCTTGTCCGGGCACTTTGATAGACAGATCATCCGTCCAATCCTGCGGATGATCTGTCTATCTAAGTGCCCGGACAAGGGGGAGGGGCTGCGTGTGACGGCGCACGGCCGGGAACACACAGCAATTGAAATGAAAGCTGTGATGTTCCCGGCGCTGTTATCAAAAAGGCGGCGGAGGTGGCTCTCCTGCGCTATGATGGCCGTCACCAGGGGCGGAGCCCCGCCCCCCACCCAGGCCATGCCCCATTTTCGGCCGTTTTTCTCTTTCGGCAAATTGCCGAAAAGGGCATTTTCGGCCGATATGTTTCGGCGGCCGAAATTTCGGTGCATCACTAGTTTTTGCCAGACCAAACTTTTACAATTCTATGAGGTGGCAAGTTGTAATTTGGATAGAGGAAGGCCTGTGGACGCAGCTTATCTGGATTTCGTTAAGGCACCCAAAAATTGAACTTCCGCTTTAAGTGCCCGTGATCCCCTGACATGCCACATTTGGCATGTCATTTTTTTTTGTGGGAACGGGAACCTAGTTTTCACAAGTACCCAGCTCCCACTTCCTCTCCCGGCGCTGCGGCACCGGAAGGAAGTTCATCTCTCCCCCTCCCTCCCTGCAAACCTGGGTTGCCCGGCTATTCATAACACATAGCGTGTGCCTGTCTATGAATCTACAGCCGTGCGCCCACACTTGCAATGCTGGCACTGCAGGGAGGAGGGGGAGAAAAGCAAGGCTTCGGGCTGCCACATCACTGGACCATGGGACAGGCGAGTGTCTTGTTTATTAAATGTCAGCGGCTACACATTTTGTAGCTGCTGACCTTTAAATGGGTGGAATTTTACTTTAATTTACAAATTGATGTCCTTAGGCATTGATGACATGGTATAGAAAAAAACTGGGTCCAGAGGGTGGTGAAAATAATGGCAGATTTTCTAAATGGTTTGGAGTTTTAAGCAGGGTACCCCAGGGTTCAGTCCTGGGATCAATTGTGTTTACTTTGTTCATCTGTAAAATGCAGAGGTTGGAATAAGTAGTTTAATCTCAGTGTGTTTGCTGATAGAACATTAAGCAGGGCAATAACTTCAAAACAGGATATACAGTGCCTTGAAAAAGTATTCATACCTCTTGAAATTTTTCAAAATTTAATTAATAAATGCATTTTATTGGGATTTTATGTGATAGACCAACACAAAGTGGCACATAATTGTGAAGTGAAAAGAAAATGTGAAATGGTTTTCTATTTTTTTTTTTACACATAAATATCTGAAAAGTGTGGCGTGAATTTGTATTCAGCCCCCTTTACTACCCCTTAACTAAATAACCCTTAACTAAAATCGAGTGGAACCAATTGCCTTCAGAAGTCACTTAATTCGTTAACAGAGTCCACCTGTGTGTGATTTAATCTCACTATAAATACAGCTGTTCTGTGAAGCCCTCAGAGGTTTGTTAGAGAACCTTGGGGAACAAACAGCATCATGAAGAACACACCAGACAGGTCATGTTGTGGAGAAGCTTAAAGCTCGATTCACACGTATGCATGTTGGTTTTGACCATTTCTGCAGTGCTTTTTGTTGTGCTTTCTGCGTTTTTTAGCACAATTTGTGTTTTTATACTTTTTATGGAAAATTTGTTGTAAGCCAGATTTAAAAACAAAAATTACTGCAAAAACATGGTAAAAAAAGGACACTAAATGCTTTTCTGCAGCTTCTCCATTAACCGCTTCAGCCCTGGAAGATTTTACCCCCTTCCTGACCAGAGCACTTTTTGCGATTCAGCGCTGTGTCGCTTTAACTAACAACGGCGCGGCCCCATGACGCTGCACCCAAACAAAATTGATATTGTTTTTTTCCCCACAAATAGAGCTATCTTTTGGTGGTATTCACATCTGCGGTTTTTATTTTTTGCGCTAAACAAAAAGAGGCACAATTTGGGGGAAAAATGCATTACTTTTTGCTATAATAAATATCCCCCAAAAATATATAAAAAAAAACAATTTTTTCCCCCAGTTTAGGCCGATATGTATTCTTCTACCTATTTTTAGTTAAAAAAAAAAAAATGTATATATATATATATTATTTTTTTTTGGGGGGGGGGGGGGGGGGTTTCGCAATAAGCGTATATTGGTTGGTTTGCAGAAAAGTTATAGCGTTTACACAATAGGGGATAGTTTTATGGCTTTTTTTTTTTTTTTTTTACTAGTGATGGTGGCGATCTGCGATTTTTATTGGGACTGCAACATTATAGCGGACACATAGGACAATTTTGACACATTTTTGGGACCATTGTCATTAATACACCAATCAATGCTATAAAAATGCATTGATTACTGTAAAAAATGTCACTGGCAGTGCATGGGGTTAACACTAAGGGGCAATCAAAGGGTTAATGTGTCCCCTAGCATGTGTGTTCTAAATGAAGGAGGGAGGGGGCTGTGCAGGAGAAAATGACAGATCACTGTTCACACTCTGTATGAACAGACGATCTGTCTGCTCTCCCCTCAGAGAATCGGAAACTGTGTTTACACCAGGGCTCGACAAAGCCCAGGCGCCAGGTCGCCAATGCGACCTGAAATCGCAACCTGGCGCCTAAGCTGCCACCAGCCCACTCACTATTGATGCCCCAGACATGCAGCGCATGAACACTGACTGCCGCCCTCCTCCACACTGAGTGGTGCCGCGCTAAGTGTGTGAAACCGACAAGCAACGGAGAGAGGAGGATCTGTCAGATGAGGGGCGGGACCCAGCCGCTATCAAACACCAGCCAATGGGATCTGGGCGGGCCGCTACGTGTATGTGGCCCTGCCCATTTTCTTAAGTAGCCCAATCGTTGGCTGGTGTTTGATAGTTGCTGAGTCCCGCCCACCCGGCCGGGTCCCGCCCATTCTGACATTAAGCTCAATTCTGACAGCTCCTCTGTTACATTTCAGTAACAGAGTGCTCCGTGTGAACCTGTCATCTGCCAACCAGTGCCACCGCCAATCAGTGCCACCTGCCACTGCCAATCAGTGCCACCTGCCAGTGTCACCACCAATCAGTGCCACCTGCTAGTGCCACCTCCAACCAATACCACCTGCAACCACCAACCAGTGCCACCACCAACCAGTGCCAATCAGTGCCACCTACCAGTGACAATCAGTGCCACCTGCCACTACCAGTGCCAACCAGTGCCACCTGCCAGTGCCGAGTGTCACTGTCAGTGCCATCTGCCACCGCCAATCAGTGCCACCACCAACCAGTGCCACCTGCCACCACCTACCAGTGCCATCCCCAATCAGTGTCATCTGCCAGTGCCACCTCCACCAATCAGTGCCAACTAGTGCCACCGCCAACCATTGCCACCGCCAATCAGTGCCATCTGCCAGTGCCAACTAGTGCCACCGCCAACCATTGCCACCTGCCACCGCCAATCAGTGCCATCTGCCAGTGCCAACTAGTGCCACCGCCAACCATTGCCACCTGCCACCGCCAATCAGTGCCATCTGCCAGTGACAACTAGTGCCACCGCCAACCAGGGCCACCTGCCAGTGCCAATAGTGCCACCTGCCAGTTCCAAACCAGTGTCACCTGCCAATGCCAACCAGTGTCACCTGCCAATGCCATCTGGCAGTTCAACGTGCCTGCCAGTGGCAACCAGTGCCACCTGCCAGTGCCACCGCCAATCAGTGCCACCTGCCAGTGCCAACTGCCACTACCAATCAGTGCAACGTGCCACCTGCCAGTGCCACCGCCAATCAGTGCCAACTAGTGCCACCGCCAACCAGTGCCATCTGCCAACACCAACCAGTGCCACAGCCAATCAGTGCCATCTGCCAGTGACAACTAGTGCCACCGCCAACCAGGGCCACCTGCCATCACCAACCAGTGCCACCTGCCAGTGCCAATAGTGCCACCTGCCATTTCCAAACCAGTGTCACCTGCCAGTTCCAACCAGTGTCATCTGGCAGTTCCACGTGCCTGCCAGTGGCAACCAGTGCCACCTGCCAGTGCCAGCCAGTTCCACCTGTCAGTGCCAGCCTTACTCTTTCTGGTCAGCCCATAACCCTTGACTGGGTGCTCCATTGTGAGTTAGGGATAGGGGGTGAAAATGAGTGGCCTTACCCCGGGAGCTGACAATCCATACCACTCAAAAAAAAACAAAAAAAAGAAATAAATAACTGGCTCCTAACTTTTTTAACTGGCTCCTAAATTCAAAGCAAATTTGCCAACCCCTGGTTTACACACACAGATCGTGGTTGTCGGTGTGTCAGCAGCGATCGCGGGAACCCGGCATTGATCGTGACCGCCGGCCACTCGCATCGGCTCAGGGATGCAAGTGCCCCCTAGTGGCCACAGAGCAAAGCGATGTTACATAACGTTGTTTCATCTAGCCATGCCATTCTGCCGCAGTACAACTGCAGCGGCTGGTCAGCAAGTGGTTAATGTCAAAAACGTAGAGGCACAAAAATGCATTGATGTGAACATGTTCCATAGGAACCCATGTTAAAAAATGTCCTGAATTTATACAAAAGGCAAAAAGCATGAAAAAACAAATTGGTGTGAATGGAGCCTACAGCAGGATTAGGGTATAAAAAAAATATCCGAAGCTTTGAACATCTCACCGAGCACTGTTCAATTCATCATCCAAAAAAGGAAAGAGTATGGCACAACTGCAAACCTACTAAGACATTGGCGTCCACCTAAACTGACAGGCCGGGCAAGAAGAGCATTCAGAGAAGCAGGCAAGAGGTCCATGGTAACTCTGGAAGATCTGCAGAGATCCACAGCTCAGGTGGGAGAATCTGTCCACAGGACAACTATTAGTTGTGCACACCACAAATCTGTCCTTTATGGAAAGTGGCAAGAAGAAAGCCATTATTGAAAGAAAGCCGTAAGAATTCCCGTTTGCAGTTTGGGAGAAGCCATGTGGGGGGCACAGCATACATGTGGCAAAAGGTGCTCTGGTCAGATAAGACCAAAATTGAACTTTTTGGCCTAAACACAAAACACTATCACATTAAATAACAATAAAATACATTTACATTTTTGGTTGTAACATGACAAAATGTGGAAAATATCAAGGTGTATGAATACTTTTTCAAGGCACTGCAGTAGCTTTACAAGAATACCTAGTTAACCACTTCAGCCTGGGAAGGATTCACCTACCGCCTTAATGACCAGGTAATTTTTTGCGTTACTTTAACCAACGATTGCGCAGATGTGCAACGCTGTACCCAGATAAAATTTCCTTTTTCCCCCACAAATAGACCTTTCTTTTGGTAGTATTTGATCACCTCTGCGGTTTTTATTTTTTAAGCTAAAAAAACAAAAAAAGAGCAACAATAAAAAAAAAAATTTAAATATTATATATACTGATTAGTTTCTGCAAAAATTATAGAGAGTCTACAAAATAGGGGAAAAATTTAGGGACTTTTTTTTCTTTTGTTCTTACTAGTAATGCTGGGGGATAAGCGATTTTTAGCGGGACTGCAACATTGCAGCAGTCAAATCTGACCCCAAGTGACACTTTTTGGTGACCAGTGACACCAATACAGTGATCAGTGCTATAAAAATAGATCACAGTATAAATGGCACTGGCAGGGAAAGGGTTAACACAAGGGGTGATCAAAAGGTTAAGTGTTCCCTAGGGAGGTGCAAAAGTGGTCTTAAAGTGGTTAAAATAGAAGGGTGGGCAGCTAAAAGGCAAATGAGGTTTATTATTGAAAACTGTAAAAAAAACTAATAAAAAAAAAAAAAACTTGGGAGCTAAAAATATAACCACTGGGAGAATCAAGGATGCAAAAGGATCTGGGGGTCTGGCTAGATCATCGACTCAGCAATTAATGCAATCCCAGGATGCAGCAATCAAGTATTAATTAACCACTTGCCGACCAGCTGCACAGTTATACTGCGGCAGGTCAGGTTTATTGTGCGAATCACTGTAGGTTTACGTCACTTCGTGCAATAGATACAGTGGGCCTGCGGTGCCGAAGATGATTCTTGTGGCAGATGGCCGCAATGTCCGCTGGCCACCTGCGATCGTGCCACAGCCAGAATGGGGGTCAATTTAAACAAACAAATCCCGTTCTGTCAGGGGAGGAGTAGAGAGTGATCGTCTGTTTCTAGGGATTGCTGTTCTTAATCACTCTGTATTCCTTGCCAGTCCACTCCCCCCCCCCCCCCCCCAGTTAAAAACACTGATCACTGCCATTTCTAGTAAAAAAAGGAAAAAAGGATTATAATGCAAATGCCATAAATCTACCCCCTATTTTGTAGACACTACAACTTTTGTGCAAACCAATCAATATACGCTTATTGGGGTGTAGACATGGGAAATTATTTGGTGGGATTTTTAAGGGTACCAACAAAAAGGAAAAGTAATTACAATACTCCATAGTAAGTATGTAAAATTACAAGATTTTTATTGTTACTTACAAAACATAATTAAAAAGTTCCGGTATAGATTATGCGCACATGTACAATGATACATCTAGAATTCAAAACAGATGATAAAATGTAATCACTCGATAATAGCGTTGGAGTGATTGTCCCGACATGTTTCACCACTCTGGGCTCATCAGGGGATGTCTTAAAGACAATTAGATGTAACACTGCATAGAACAGAACGAAGTAAAAAGCATTACATTGACTTGGAATACAAAACAAAATAATAAATAATGGTACAGTAGGGTATACTGTCGACTGCCAAGCCCATCATCAAAAGCTCACCCATATGAAGATCTTATGCCTGCGATTCAATGTTGAAGCAAAGGAAACCCTCACTGAGTAGTGCACTTGGAAAGTGCCGAATGAGGCCCAAAAAAGCTTTTCAGCTGGAATCTAGCCAAAAAAGTGATACAAAAATGGTCCCAAAAAAAGTCAAAAAAGTGTCCGATCTTCACAGTCTCGCTAAAAAGAAAAAAAAAAAAATGCTAATCACTACCATTTCTAGTAAAAAAAAAAAAAAAAAAAGAAAGAAAAGAAAAAAAAAAGAAGGATTATAATGCAAATGCCATGAATCTACCCCTTATTTTGTAGACGCTAACTTTTGTGCAAACGAACCAATATACGCTTATTGGGATTTTTTTACCAAAAATATGTAGAATACATATTGGCCTAAACCAATGAAGACATTTTTTTTTTCTTTACAATTTTTTTGGGGATATTATAGCAAAAGGTAAAAAAAAATATTTTTATTTTTATTTGTCAGTCAGTCAGTGTTTATAGCGCAAAAAAATAAAACCGCAGAGGTGGTCAAATACCACCAAGCTCTATTTGTGGGGAAAAAAGAACATTCATAAAAAATGTCCTGGTCATGGTAAATCCTTCTGGGACTGAAGTGGCTTAAAGGGTATTTACTCAAGAGGTATAACGAATTTGATCATTTTACAATACTGTGGTTCGGCCACCTCCTGAGTATGTGGTTCAGTTTTGGTCACCGATCCTCAGGAAGAATGTGCCTGAACTGGAAAAAAGGCAACAACTAAGTTACGATTATCAACTACAAACATAAACCACTGGGCACTTAAACCCCCTTCCTAACCAGACCAATTTCCAGCTTTTGGTGCTCTCACACTTTGAATGACAATTACTCAGTCATGCAACACTGTACCCATATGAAATGTTTTCCCTTTTTTTCACACAAATAGAGCTTTCTTTTGGTGGTATTTAATCACCGCTGTTTTTTTATTTTATTTTTTGTGCTATAAATCAAAAAAGACTGGTAAAAAAAGAAAAATTATTTGTTTCTGTTAAAATCTATTGCAGCGTATTGGCAGAGTATTGCAGAGTATTGGCACTGAGCAGAACTGTGGGCACTATAGATCCAGCCCACAGCGCTGCTGCAAACATCTCTTCCCTTCTCCCCTCGCACTGTAAAGATCGGTACAGAGAGGGGGGGGAGGGAGGGAGGAACTGGCGTCATGAGAATGGGCCCGTTTGTTATCAAGTGATCGCTCCGTCATTTGATGGAGCAATCACGTGGTAAACAGCCACTACCAGCGGCCATTTACCGTGATCCGTCACAGATTTTCCAGGCCTGCGCAGGGAGCAAGATTCTGGGAGGATGTCCCACGGACGTCCTCTGAGAATAAGCTGACCTGTAGCCGTCTTTCAGCTATGGCCCGGTCAGCAAGTGGTTAAACTTATTCTCTAGGATTGGGAGGAAACTTTTTAATCTTAGGTCTCCAAAGAAGACATCTTCTGTGTTTAGCTATGCTAAATGCGAGTGTGGATAAAGCCATGTAAACTTAGCTGGCTATGGGCTCCATTCAGAGATCCAGATCAAATGCGGTATGTACTGTAGGTGTCTATAGACACATTTTTCCTAAATACCGCATGCGATCCTGAAAATGCTCAGCAAATGCCGCATGAACAGGCGTTCAAGTCATATTTTTTAATTAAAATTGTTATACTTACTTGCACTGTGCAGTGGTTTTGCACAGAGGGGCACTGATCCTCCGCTTCTGGGGTCCCAGGCGGCGATCTTGGCCCCTCCTCTTATGTCCACCATAGCCAGCCGCTTACTATGGGGAGAAGCATCGGCGCATGTGAGGCATCGCCGCAATCGGTAGAGCGAGAGCAATAATTCTAGCCCTAGACCTCCTCTGTAACTCAAAACATGCAACCTGTAGAATTTTTTTAAAACATTGCATATGGAGATTTTTAAAGGGTAAAGGCTTGTCACCATTCCAAGAGCGGGCGCAATTTTGAAGTGTGACATGTTGGGTATCAATTTACTTGGCATAACATTATCTTTTACAATATAAAATCAAGTTGGGCTAACTTAACTGTTTAATATTGAATTTAAAAAAGTGTATTTTTTCCAAAAAAAAGTGCGTTTGCAAGACTGCTGCGCAAATACGGTGTGACAGAAAGTAATGCAACGACCGCCATTTTATTCTCTAAGGTGTTAGAGAAAAAAAAAATGTATAATGTTTGAGTAATTTTCTAGCAAAAAAAAAAAGTTTTTAACTTGTAAACAACAAATCTCAGAAAGAGGCTCGGTCCTTAAGTGGTTAAAATTATACTCAGTAGTTTGCATGGCCCCCACATGCTTGTATGCATGCCTGACAATGTCGGGGCATGCTCCTAATGAGACAACAGATGGTGTCCTCGGGTATTTCCTCCCAGATCTGGACCAAGGCATCACTGAGCTCCTGAACAGACTAAGGTGCAACCTGGGGGCGTCGGATGGACTGAAATATAATGTCCCAGAGGTGTTCCAATTGAATTTATTAATTTGAAGTAAATTTAAGTAATTTTCTATCATAAAAAAACTGTTTTTGCCCCCCCCCCCAAAAAAAATAAATCCATACCAGACCCTTATCTGAGCATGCAGACCCAAAAGGTAATTACTTTTGTTAAATTCAGCTGTCAGCCGGGAGCCTCGGACAGCTGTTCACTCGTCGCTTGTTAAGGACATGGCAGATGCCCCCTAGTTAACAACTATGACAGTTACTGGTTGTTAAAGCGGGATTCCGCTCTTTTTTTTTTTTTCTTACCTGTGTCACAGGTGGGCGAGTGCTACCTTCGATTGGCATCCACGTCCGGCGTTTATTTGACCCCCGGCGCGACGAATCTCTTCCTCAGGATGACTTATAAAAACCTGCTCTGGCGTTTTCCATTTTAACTGTGGGCGTCTGAAGCCCACAGGCATTTACTTTCTGGTATATGATGACGTCTGGCTCCCAGCATGCTCCGCTCCATCTTGCACATGCTCAGTGTGCAATAGTGGTAATGGCAGATACAGCTGCCTGCCCACTTTAAAAATGGCAAATTCGTACACGCCCTCGTCACGTGACCGGCGACCTAACGAAATCTCGCGAGATTTCGCAATTTCATTGTCCCCCATGGATTCTTGAGAAATAGCTTACAAATTTCCCAGGGACCATTGCGAGGACGATAGCCACGCCTACTCCCACGGGAGGACAACCCGGAAGTCAGCTGAAACATCAGAAATAAAAGGTAAGTAAATAATATTTTTTTTTTCAGGGTTCGTTTAGGTAAGTATGCTATCTGTTGATTTTAATAACATGAAGTTTCATTTTCAGGTACCAAACGGACGCCAGCGGCCACCCGCCCCTTAATAACGCAGTACTGCTGTTAATAAATACGTGTCGCATGTTTTCAGTACTAAAATACCACATGACTTGTGCAGTATTTTA
Organism: Lithobates pipiens; assembly: GCF_037356315.1. Lineage (NCBI taxonomy): Eukaryota > Metazoa > Chordata > Amphibia > Anura > Ranidae > Lithobates > Lithobates pipiens. The sequence goes on along the minus strand of NW_027507903.1, from coordinate 389,064,256 downwards.
GTAAATGTCAAAAAAAACTTTTTGAAAACCTCTTAGATATATTTCCTGAAAATTTTAAAGAAGAAAATACTGCTTTGTGAATGGAGCCATACATTTCTTCAGGGACTAGGCATTCCTCCTGATGTTTTAGTGCACCTCGGAGGTACAGGTGCAGCATTTAGCCCCATTCTGGTGCAGCCTGTCATAGACTGACATTCTGCAGGCAGCACCTGTTCCCCTCTAGGTTCCCCAAAATATTGAGAGGAACACACATCACCTAGACGTCCCCATGTGCAAGGGTACTTATGCATTGGTTTATCATAATCTCAATTTAAAATGCTTAACTTTTTCACAAGTCGACTTGAAAAAGGGGGTTGTATAAATACTGCAGCTGCTGACTTTGAAAATAGTGACACTTACCTGTCCAGCGCGCCCGCGATGTCGGCACCCGAAGCCGATCTCTAGATCGTCACTCGGGTGCTGCCGCCGCTATCTTGGGTATGGGAATCAGGAAATGGAGCCTTTCGGCTTCATTTCCCGGTTCCCTACTGCGCATGCGCGAGTCGCACTGCGCAATAAGGACGGTCCCCGCTGCCCCTGGGATCTGTGTGTTACCCAGCAGGCAGCGGGGCACTTGCGGAAGGGGGCGGGCACTTGCGGAAAGGGGCGTAATCTACGCCCCTTTCCGCAGAGAGCTATCCTGGAAGTGGGTGCAGTTACCTGGATTATCCAGGTAACTGCACCCCCCTCCCCCCTGAAAGGTGCCAATTGTGGAGCCGGAGGGGAGGAGGGTTCCGATGAGCGGAAGGTCCATTTTAGGGTGGACCTCCGCTTTAAACAAACATATACTTACCTCCACTGTGCAGTTTGTTTTGCACAGAGTGGCCCCGAGGCTTGTCTTCTGGGGTCCCCAAATGGTGCTCTTGGCTCCTACCTGCATCGGGAAGCCACCTAGGAGATGTGCCCTCCCTGGGGGTTACTGTGCGGGCGCGCTCCTTAGTCCAGCATTTGCGTCCATAGACACAGAATGCCGGACTCGGAATCAAACACACCCCGCGTTGTTGGATTTGATTGACAGTAGCGGGAACCAATCGCTGCTATCAAGCAATCCAATCTAGAGCCAAGACAACGGGCAGAGAGGATGAGCGCGTCTCCAGGCGTGGGAATTATGGGGCTCATGTGAGTAAAAAACGGGGAGGGGCTGGAGGACTGGTCAGTGACAGAAGTTTTTTACCTTAATGCAAAGGATGTATTAAGGTGAAAAAATACTAGGGTTTGCAACCCCTTTAACCACTTGCCCACTGCCTTACGCCGATACATGTCGGTAGAATGGCTCGTACAGGCAAAATCACGTACCTGTATGTTGCTCTTTAAGAGGCGCCCGGCGCGCATGCACGCCGGCGGCAAGCTCCGTGAGTCGGGTCGCGGGTCCCACGGACTCAATCGCCATGGAACGGGGAGATACTAATGTAAACAAGCATCTCCCCATTCTGCTTAGTGACAGTGTCACTGATCTCTGCTCCTTGTGATCGGAGCAGAGATCAGTGACGTGTCACAGTTAGAAACATGCCCCTAGGACACACTTAACCCCTACACTGCCACCTAGTGGTTAACCCCTTCACCCCTGGTTCTTGACACATAGTTGTCGATCTTGTTGTTGAACCTGGACACAAAGAGATCTACATCCGGAACCCCCCCCCCCCCCCCCATCTCTGGCATATGGCCAAGAATACGTCGGGTGAAGAGACCATTCCCCTGGGACTAGCTGCTGACGACTCAAGTAGTCCGCCTGCCAGTTCTCTACCCCCAGAATGAAGATTGCAGATATGAAAGGCACATGCTTTTCTGCCCAGATTAAGATCTGGTTTACTTCTCCCTGAGCTGCACAACTCCTGGTGCCTCCTTGGCCATTGCTGTGGTATTGTCAGACTGGATCCTGACAGGGCAACCCTGTAACCGGATTGTCCAGGCCTTTAGGGCTATATACGCCGTACGGATCTCCAGGATGTTGATGGGTAAAGTCCTCTTGGTCTTGGACCATCTCCTTTGGACAGTCGACTGTTCCAGGACTACCCCCCAACCCGAAAGACTGACATCTGTTGTTACCACTCTCCAGATAACTGGTAAAAAGTATTTTTCTTTTTGCAGATTTTTGGGCATCAACCACCAACTGAGGCTCTGATGCACTGTAGGAGACAGACGCATCAGAAAATCGAATGCCTGAACCTTCTTGTTCCAGGCAGACAGGATACTGTTTTGCAGCAGTCTTGAATGAAACTGAGCGTAGGGAACTGCTTCGAATGAAGTCACCATCTTCCCCAGCAGCCTCATACAAAGGCGAATAGAAGGACCCTTCTTTGCCCGGACTACTTGAATCAGTTCTTTTATGGCACAGATTTTTGCTTGGGGTAAAAATATCCTCTTCTGGCCTGTGTCTATGACCAGACCCAAATACTGTAGTCTTCTTGCTGGTTTTAAAGAAGACTTCTCTAAGTTGACGACCCAACCTAGGTATTCCAGGTAGTTGATTGTGGTGACCAAGTTTTGGCCCAAGAGGGGCTACCGACCGGTCTATCAAGAGCAGGTCATCTAGGTATGCTATTACCATTAAACCTTGGGCCCTTAATCTGGCCAGAGGCGGGGCCAAGATTTTTGTAAACACCCGAGGTGCAGTAGTTAGCCTGAAAAGGCAGAGCTACAAACTGAAAGTGGCATTTTTCTACTTCGAAACGCAGGTAGATGCACCAGAAGTTCTCCTCCTTGTAGGATGGAGACTACAATCAGATAGATTCCATGCAAAAAGGACCATACTTTTAGGAATCGGTTTAGATCTTTGACATCTAGAATGGATCCGACATCTCCATTTTGGCTTTGGTACCATGAAAAGGTTTGAATAAAACCCCAATCCCTGCTCTTTTGCGTGGGAACTACCACAATAACTTTTTGCAACAATAGTCGCTCCAACTCTAGAAAGAGTCTCTGGGAACATTTGATCTGAGGAAACGAGGAGAGGGAAATTCTCAGAACTCCAGTTTGTAACCTAGAGTTATTGTGGAGTCCACCCATCTGTCCTGAAAATCCTCATGCCAGAGCCTTGAGAACTGTAGCAGTCTTTCCCACCACCCAAGCGAGCGGGGGCATTCCTTCATAAACAGGCTTTAGCATTTTGTCTTGTAGACTTCCTCCCCCCAGGGCTTCTTTTGACCCTGGGGTTGGCTCAGATTTAGTTCTTGAGCCTGACGGAGGAGGCCGTCGTGACTGTCTAGAGACGGATGCTCCTGGCACTGGGGACAGAGCACATTTAAAAGAGGGATGCTTATTCCTCCTCTTAACCAGTAAGAGGGTGCTTTTCCCACTAGAGATCTTTTGGATATAATTATACAAAATCCTCCCCAAACAGCCTAGTACCCAGAAAGGGAAATCCAGCCAGAAGCTTTTCACATGGTGATTCGGCTGACCAATTTTTCAACCGTAAGGTTCTACACATAAGCACCAACCCAAGCAAAAGGCAAGAGGTCTGGGAGGATAGAATTTCTGATTGCATCAACTGAAAAGCACAAAGCCACTGGTAGGTTGGCCAACCCCCGGGCTTACTGCTCAGGCAAAACTTCCATCAACCGCCGGTATACCCCACATCTTAGTAAATGTTGAAAACTTTTTAGGAGGGAAAAAACGTTTATCTGGGTGATTCCACTCAGAATAAATAAGCTTTTCTGGTAAACTGTGAACAGGAAAGGCATGTGTAGTTTGAGGAGGCAGTGAATCCAAACAAGAGGAGGGTTCTTTGACTCAGATACGGGCAACTTAAATGTGGAGCGGACCAATCCAGAGAGAGTTTGCACCACGACTTTCTCATCCTGAGAAGCTGAAGAGGGCCCTTCTCCACTTGATTCCTCAGAAGAGGAATCATCAGTCTCATCCTGATCCTCTGAGGGGGATTCCTCTCCTTTTTCCCCAGAGTTCTTCTGTTTGAGGGTCCTGGGTGGCGGAGGGAGGCCTAGTACATTTTCTTCCACTGAGTGAAGATGCAATTACGGTCACTAATCTTTCCTCTAAACTATTTATGGTTGAGGAAAAAACTTCTTGCGTAATGTATACAGGGGCTGAAGTGCCAGAAGCAATTGCAGCCCTTGATCCCGACGGCTCACCCTCGCCAGCTTCCCCAGGTCCTTCAGGAGCGGAAGGTGCTGCAGATGGGGGGGTCCTCAGAGCCTGAGGGAGATCCCTTTGAGCCCCTACTCTTCAGGGTATTTGTACCTCTTCTGCCCATAGTGCCAAGCAACAAAAGAGATAACACAAAAATGCACTGACTGATGAGCACTGTAGTTCAGCAACTGCCGCTGCCACCAAGACCCAGTCTGGTGCTTGAGTAAATGCTGCCAGGGAATGCCTGTGTCCCACACTCACATGCGCCTGTCTGCTCTGTGTCCCTCCATAAGCTGTGTGCATCTGAAAAAGAGTGCAATTTATAGCTTATGTAGCCAGCGATGTGGGCATCTAACCACACTGACGTTGCGTTGACGCTCAGCCCCCTCCTTCGTCTGCCCCTTCGGCCCCCCTCTTTTCAAAAAAGACCGCTTTCCCACGTGAGCTGAGGCTCCGATCCTCTGCACCAGCTTGGAGGGAAGGCTGGGGTGGAGGAGAGGGGGAGGGCCGGTGGATGGGAAGCCGCTGTAATGGCGGAGGCGGGAAGTGCGGTATACTACCGCTTCCCTGTGCCTTGACCTAAGCCGTGGGGGGGAGAATCCCTGCAGGAGAAAACCCCCCTTCCCTCATCCTACCTGGAGCATGACTTGGAGAAGCTTACAGCATGGACACCGAGCTGACAGATCAGACATGAAAAGATATGTGCTCTTGGCAGCCCTCGGTGGCAACTTTAGGCATAGCATACATTTAACTTAAAAGAGAAACCTACTAGAGTTAGAAAAAGTCTTAAGGAGTCTCCCTTACCTTATCCATCTGCAGGGTTCTGTGTAACAGACCCAATCTTCACCTCTCATGGTGGGCTCCATTTAGAAAAAATCTTCAGAGACTGGGGCCCCCTTTGAAAAGGGGGAACCGCAGTTCTGGGCCTGTAAAGCACCCTGCCAGGAATATGGCTGAAAAACCAAATACTGGATCCCGGGGTCCAGCTCTCTAAAAAGAGAGAGAAAGATCCCGGGTGCCATCCATATCGGCCTGGAAAAGACACCCAGATCCGGTTGCATGGCTTGCCCCAGTGAGGATATTCCAGCGGAGCTCAGCACAGCACATCTTTACTCATGACCAACACCTAAGACACTGGGAAAAAAAAACCGGAGGTACTCCCAGTAAGGTGAGGGGTTATATAGGGGGTTGAACTTCCTGTCTAGGGTGTGCCAGTGTCCAATCACCTAGTGATACCCTATAACCCATCAGTAATTACTGAGACTCTGTGTCCCATGATGTACGAGAAAGCCTTTTTACTAGCAACTTAAATCAGGTATTTAAATCAAATCCACTCTGACACTAATTGACGTTAACATTAATTGATGTCACCCGTGACACTAATACAGTGATAAGAAAATAGATCTGTACACTATACTAGTGACACTGTGATAGGCAGTGAAAGGGTTAACTGGGGGTGATCAAGGGGTTAAACCTGTATTAGGAAATATATGGGGGGTACCCCAAACTAAAACCTAAGCGATCAGGGGGCAAGCAAATGTGTGCCTTTGTGTCCTGATGTCAGTGTACTCACTGTTGGATGCTTTCTCCCCACATGCTGGAACCAAAAATGGCTCCAGGAGGGGAGATTGCACAGACACAGGGGGATCTGTCATTCGCCAGAACTGATCAGACGGTCCAGGCCAGAAATCATTGGCCAGGACATGCACAGCGTACAGGTGTTTTGAGCATGAATTCCTCCAAAAAAATAGCAGTGCACTTCCTGATGTGCAACTGTGCCTATGCACTCCTGCACCCTAAAAGTATAACTATAGGCAAAATGTTTTTTTTTTGGGATAAAGCAGAGATGGGTTAGAGCACCTGACAGTTGTTATTGCTGTCTGTGCCCCTATTAGGCCTCATGTACACTGCTGCTGGTAAATGGACATTTAGGAGCAGTTGAGCCTTTTTTTCTACTGCTTCTGAACTCTCCTCTATGTTATCTTATCAGTACATGTACACAGGTTCATGTTTCTAAGCAGTTGTGTTTAGAGGCTTTTTTTGTTCAGAAGCTGTGTTTAGAGGCATTTCAAACGCGGTAACTTGCGTTTCGCTTACAGGCATTTTTCATTTTTGGCTATTTTGAAAAAAATACATACATTTTTTTTAAAAACACTTCTAGACGCAAACGCTGCTAAACGGACATTTTTAGACGCCTGTTTCTTGCTGTCAAGTTAAATCATTCAGGAGAGGTTGAACAACATCCCGTGTACATGGGAGTTCCATCCTCTCTATTCTATTTGTCCTGTTTGCCACTATAATTCAAAGTGAAAAAAAAATCCTAAGATTTTGGGTTGTTATTATTATTACACGATTTATATAGCGCCAACAGTTTACGCAGCGCTTTACAATGTATAGGGGGGGGGGCAACACAATTACAGTACAATACAAAAGGTACAGGAGGGCCCTTCTCGTAGAGCTTACATTCAAGGGAGGGGGTGGTGGTACAAAAGGTAATAGCTGCAGAGAATCATTTGGGTTGTCCCCAGAAAAGAAATGGAGGAGAAATCTTACATATTTGGTAAGGGTGAAAAAAGACAATAGTCCATCCAGTTCAACCTGTGTAGGTGCATGTGTTATCAGTGTCTATAATTATTTCCCATATCACTGTATGTTGTGTCTTTTAGGATGTACATCTAAGAATCTTAAAAATGACCATACTCCCTGCAGCCACTATAGGGACACTAGTTCTGGTGACCTGGGGGTCCCCAAAGAAAACCCTTCATTTACAGGGATATTCTCATACTTCCCGTTTTTCTATGGGACAGGAAGTGAAGGGAAATGTCCGTAATGGGACACAGATGGCAAAAATAAATCTGACAGAGTTTACTACCGTCCCTTGCTCTATCCAAATTGGGAAAAAAAATTATTATATATATATATATATATATATATATATATATATATATATATATATATATATATATATATATATATATATATATATATATATATATATAGGTAGATATCTTTGCTTATAATTCTACTTGAAGCCTTATAGCTGTAGATGTACAATGTGAGTGGTATAATTTAAAACATGTCATCTTATCCTTCAGTAATTGCAGAACAATTTAACAGTTAAATAGTTAAATAAAATGTTTAACATCGAGGCCACATTTTGAACAGGCTAGGGAAAAATCAGGTAATAGAGAAACAAAAGAAAAAAATTAAAGTAGCGTTCTCCGGAACAAGTCAAACATACATGAATACCCCCCCAAAAAAATATATATGTTTAATGTCCCATAATGTAATGTCTGGCCCTGAGAAATGGCTAGGCAGGACTTTCAAGGACTCTAAGGCTGGGTTCACATTGCAGCGGTTACGAGAACCGGATGTGATTCGCACCGCACTCACTGCAGTGCAAATCACATCCGATCTCTGTGCTATGCGAGTTCAGCCATACAGATAGTATGGCTGAATTTGCATCGCACACGGCCCAAACTCGCACAGGACCCTTTTTTTGGTCCGCAGCAGAATCGGATCGCATAAGTGTTCACACCATGTGATCCGATTCCTGTCAGAGTTTGCAGATCGCACTGCGATATGCAAACTGATCTGGGGGTGTCATTAACGTTTCACTGATACTCCCAGCAGTTCGCATAGGGCAGTGTGAACTGCCACCGGGAGGTATGCGATGCGGGAACCCGCCGCGGATTTGCAGCGTTCCCGCATCGCTGCAATGTGAACCTAGCCTTAAGGAGTAGAAGTGAGGGGGAAATCAATACGTTCCATCCACGGGGGCCATTTCAGCTTTCAGTGCTGTTGCACTTTGAATGACATCCATGAACGCCCTTCCAGAACTGGATAACCACGCTGTAGCAGTCTTTTGGCTTTTCAAGGGAATTTTCCCCAGAGTTTAATAAACGTTGTGAAGGTCTGCTGACTTCCATTAACCAATTCTGTGCCGGCAAAAATACTAATTTTGATTTTTGTTTTCCTTGCATGTAATAGGGTATTTGTAAAGTGAATTTTGATTACAATTACTAAGCAAAGTGTAAAAATTCCCTTTCAAAGTAAACAGCTCATTTGCCTTTAGTAAATTAGTCCCATTGAGAGGGTGTCAGCAATACTGGATCCCTAGCAGAGTTCTGTGGAATTCAGACACATGCTCTTTGGCAGCAACTTTCCTTCTATATTTTATCCTTACTACAGGTTTACTTTTCAAAGCAAAAATTAAAGATATGGCTTGTTACTTTGGACAATTCAGAAACATTCTCCAGTCTTTACACAAAGCCCACTTTCTGTTTCCTGTTGTATAGCCATTGCTGAAGAAAGCCAGGTAATCTACAGAGGTCAATTTGTGGGTGCTTCTCCCATAATTTCACAATTTTACCAAATCACAGGCTACACTGCGGCTCCATTCTGCAATGCAATATACGTGGACTACAAATGAAATCAATGAAGTCAAATAGCATGGCCCTAACAGAAAAGCCTTTAAAATATAAAAATCCCATCTTGGCATTGAATGCACCAATTACTTTTCTGTGAATGAAAGGTTGCTAACTGGCACTCTTTCATGGCATAAACAATAATTTTTTTAGAAGTTAAAAAGTAAAGATCTACGTTTTCCAATCTGCTTTCAATCATTTGTTAATATTAACATACTGTTATCTATATTGTATATCTGACAAAATCGAATAAAACATTATTGAAAAAAAAAAAAAAAAAAGTGTTACTAAACCCACAATAGTAAAAATCAATCTGTATATGTAGCATAGCATGCTTGTTATACTCACTGTGGAACTTAAGAGGTTAATCCTCTGCATTGTGTAAAAAGGCTGTTTTATCCTGTATGTATAGATTCTCCCCCTCCTGCACTGCCTATCTGGGGAAGACCAGCTAACACAGGCAGATTAGCTGCCTGCACATGCTCAGTTGTGTCTTTTATGCTGCAGAGAACAGTTAGTTGTTCTCAGAGATAGCCAGGTCACATGATATTGACATCACACATGTGGGCATGTACAGAGGCTGCAGTGGAAATCTACTCCTTCCTGAACTTTCAGCATTGGAGAAAGGATGCAGTTTACCATGTAACCGCGGTATAAAGTTCATACAAAAAAGGTATATAGTGGCAGGATTTTAATGTAAAAATAAGTTTTATAAGCTGTAGGCACTGTGGGGGGGCGGATGAACTATTGTCATATTACTGGGTTTAGTAACACTTTAAATACAAGACTGCAAAAGTTTCAAGCCGCAAACTAAAGCGGTTCTAAAGTCAAGACATTTTTTGCCTTGCTGCATTCCCTGCATTAAAGTAAAAAACGTCCCACTGCTTGTTCCCCCCCACCAAACACTTACCCAGATCCTCTCTCAAGTTTGCAGAAGTGCTGCTCTCTGTTCCTCTTTTCACAGGACACACAGGCAGCAGTAGGAGCTATTGGCCCGTTGCTGTCAGTCAAATCCTGTGAGGAGGGAGCAAAGGAGCATGGCCAGGCCGTGCCATGCTTCTCTATGGACACACACAGCCTGGCTCCGGAAAACGTCTACAGGGGTGCCCCCATACCACACAGCTTGCTATTGGAATACTTATGCCGCGTACACACGGTCGAACTGTTTGACGTACTTAGTCCGTTGAAACACAAACTGCTGGTTGCAAGCTGAACAGTGGAGCCTTGAGTGGAGTGTGAATAAGTTTTGCTTTTTGCCTGCTGGTGACTGCTGGGTTGCATTTTTAGGTTCTTTTCTGGCTTTTTCTTGTAGCTTTTATACCCTTTTCTGTCACTTTTTAAATAGTGTTGTTTTGTTTTTTTTTTCTTTCTTTCCTTCCTTCAGCCTACTAATTAAGGGGAGGGTTTAATTGGGCACAGGTGCTTGAGGTCTATATAAGCTTGGGTTGAACTCATTTGAGCCTGCTCATCTCGAGTTTGTGAGAACTCTGTCCAAGTGGAACTGGTCAAAGTGGTGAGTTAAAACCCAGAGTTTATAACAGGGGTCATAGTACCTGTGTAGGGTGAGTACCTGAGTGTTGTCTGAGTAGTGTGTGTGTATCATTAGTACTTGTGTATTGTGGGTGCACAGTGGTCTGTGAGTACCTGTGTACTGTCTTGTTGAGTATTAGTGTCAGGAAGCTAGTTGTTATGTAATTTGGACTGGGTATAATCTCTAATCCTCATTAAATTAATAGGTACGATGACTGGCGGGTGTGGAGAGGCGACTCGGTGTACATCTTGCGGCATGTATGCGTTCCTTGATCATCTGATCGAGGGTGAATACTGCTGTGCAAAATGTAAGCACATTGTTTCCCTGGAAGCCCAGGTTCTGAATCTGGGGAAGCAACTGTCAGCACTGAGAGGCCCCTCCACCCTAAATGAGAACCAGGATAGTACACGGCAGGTGCCGGCAGGGGCCAGCACAGAGGTGGGTGGAGACAAGGAGGTGCAGGCAGTAGCAGAGAGTAGATGGGTGACAGTCAGGAAGGGTAGAGGGGCAAGTGCCAGGGAGGCCGATCCAGGGCTGAAGCATCCCAATAAGTACGCTCCATTGAGTGACATTGGTGATCCCAGTCAGGGACCAGCACTGCTGGAGCTGAGGGATTCTCCTAGCTGCCAGGAGAAGAACTCCTCCAGTGAGAGTAGGGGGGGAGAGAAGGGAAAGGAAAGACAGATTCTGGTGGTAGGGGACTCAATTCTTAGGAGGACAGAGAGGCCAATCTGTAACAACAACCTGAAGTGCCGAACTGTATGTTGTCTGCCGGGCGCTCGGGTTCGGCACATCACGGATCTGGTGGACAGATTACTGGGAGGGGCTGGGGAAGACCCAGCTGTCATGGTGCACGTTAGCACCAATGACAAAGTCAGAGGCAGATGGAGTGTCCTAAAGAATGATTTTAGGGACTTGGGAGCTAAGTTGAGGAAAAGGACCTCCAAGGTAGTATTCTCAGGAATACTACCAGTACATCGAGCCACACCAGAAAGGAAGAGGGAGATTAGGGAAGTAAACAAGTGGCTCAAAAGCTGGTGTAGTAAGGAGGGGTTTGGGTTCCTGGAGGACTGGGACGACTTCTCAGTCGACAACCGGTACTATAGAAGGGATGGACTGCACCTAAATGAGGAGGGTGCAGATCAGCTGGGATTGAGGATGGCCAAAAAGTTAGAGGGTTTTTTAAACGAGGTGATGGGGGGGTGGGTTCAGAGATAGAGATAGTCAGCGTGGAGCATATTCCAGAGGGTAATATTAGGGGCATTAGTGGTGGGGTAACAGAAGCACATAAACCCAAGGTAAATATAGTAGCAAGTCCTAGTTGTAATCTTGGAACACCCAAGAGGATAGTGTGTGACCGGTCAAAATATATTAATACATTAAAATGTTTGTTTGCCAATGCCAGAAGTCTGCCAAGCAAAATAGGCGAGTTGGAAGCTCTGGTGCATCAGGAGAGCTATGATGTAATCGGTATTGCTGAAACTTGGCTTCATTCCTCACATGACTGGGCTATTAATATTCCTGACTTTGCACTCTTTCGGAAAGACAGAGTAAAAAGGAAAGGTGGAGGGGTCTGTCTGTATGAGAGAAATAATCTCAAAGCGAGTGAGAAATAGGACCTGGTGGGCGGAGAGTGTGATGAGTCTGGAGGCATTATGGGTAGAACTGCATACAGATGCGCGTAGTTCAAAGTTAATCATTGGAGTTTGTTATAGACCACCCAATGTTAATGAGGAGGTGGAGACTCGGCTCCTTGCACAGATAGAAAGGGCTGCAAGGGCTGGGACAGTGATAATAATGGGGGATTTTAACTACCCAGAAATTGACTGGGGTAATGGCACTGCTGGGACAGTTAAAGGGCAAAAATTTGTAAACCTATTACAAGACAATTTTATGGTATAGTTTGAGGCCCCAACTAGGAATGATGCTCTGTTGGACCTGGTAATCTCAAACCATGCAGAACGTATTACTAATGTTCAGATAAAGGAACATCTGGGTAGCAGTGACCATAACATGATTTCATTTGATGTTAGCTGTAAGCAAAAATCACATACGGGAAAGATAAAAACACTTAATTTCAAGAGAGCAAATTTTCCAAGGATGAGGGCTGCTCTCCAGGACTTAGATTGGGAGAGAATATTGGCACCAATGGGCACAGAACAGAAATGGGAATTCTTCAAAAAGCTTGTTTGTGATCTCACGGCAAAGTATATTCCCATGGGCAATAAGTTTAAAAGGTAAAAAATAAAGCCGATGTGGCTCACGGCCAAAGTTAAAAAAGCTATAAACTATAAAAAAAAGAGCTTTCAAAAAATATAAAAATGAAGGAACACTAGTGTCATTTAAATGTTACAAGGAATTTAACAGAATATGTAAAAAGGAAATCAAGGATGCAAAAATTCAAAATGAAAGACAGATTGCAAAAGACAGTAGGACAAACCCCAAAAAATTCTTCAAATATATTAATAGTAAAAAGGTTAAGTCTGAGCATGTAGGCCCTTTGCAAAATAATCTGGAGTGGGTGACTGGGGACAAAGAGAAGGCTAACTTATTAAATACGTTCTTCAGCTCTGTGTATACAAAGGAGCATGGGGGAGCTCATGTCCACAATGAGGGTGGTACTGACGCAGCCCCTAATCCACAATGGCTCATAAGCGATATGGTCCAGAAATATTTGGACAGAATAAAGGTGGAGAAAGCACCTGGACCTGATGGCATCCACCCACGGATCCTAAAAGAATTGAGCTCTGTAATTTCAAAGCCATTGTATCTAATTTTTAGGGACTCATTAATGACAGGAATAGTACCACTGGATTGGCGCAGGGCCAATGTGGTGCCTATATTTAAAAAGGGAACAAAGTCTTTACCAAGTAATTATAGACCCGTTAGTTTAACTTCTATAGTTGGGAAGATACTGGAGGGATTAATAAAAGACCACATAGATGAGTTCTTGCAGGAAAAAAATATTTTGAGCAACAGACAGCATGGATTCATGAAAGACAGGAGTTGTCAGACAAACCTGATTTCTTTTTAGGAGGTGGTAAGTAAAACCTTGGACAGAGGGGTGGCGGTGGACGTGATATATTTGGATTTTGCAAAAGCATTCGATACTGTTCCGCACACACGGCTCATGTGTAAGGTAAAGTCTACAGGTTTGGAAACATCAGTTTGTAGATGGATAGAAAACTGGCTAAAAGACAGAATTCAGAGAGTAGTGGTTAATGATTCTTACTCTGAATGGTCTAAGGTTATGAGTGGTGTACCCCAAGGTTCAGTGCTGGGACCCTTACTTTTTAATATCTTTATAAATGATATTGGGTCTGGGATCAAGAGTAACATTTCCGTCTTTGCAGATGACACCAAGCTATGTGGTGCAATAACGTCCTTAAACTGTCGCCAATTTACAAGCAGACCTCAATGCTCTGTCTAATTGGGCGACTATGTGGCAGATGAGGTTTAATGTTGAGAAATGTAAGGTTATGCACTTGGGGGCTAAGAATATGCATGCATCATACACGCTAGGGGGAGTACAGCTGGGGGAATCCATAGTGGAGAAGGATCTGGGGGTTTTGGTAGATCATAAGCTCATGCAAGCCAATAATAGCATGCAATGCCAAGCTGCGGTTTCCAAAGCGAGCAAAGTCCTTTCCTGTATTAAGAGAGGTATGTACTCCAGAGAGAGAGATATCATTTTGCCCCTGTTCAAATCATTAGTAAGACCTCATCTGGAATATGCCGTTCAGTTTTGGGCACCAGTTCTCAAAAAGGATATCGGGGAACTGGAGAAAGTGCAGAGAAGGGCAACCAAACTGATAAGAGGCATGGAGCAACTCAGCTATGAGGAAAGATTAGAGGAACTGAATTTATTCACTCTTGATAAGAGGAGATTAAGGGGGGATTTGATCAACATGTACAAATATATAAGGGGTCCATATAGGGAACTTGGTGTCGAGTTATTCACTTTAAAGTCAACAAAGAGGACAAGGGGGCACTCTTTACGTCTAGAGAAGAGACTTCATCTCCAAATACGGAAAGGTTTCTTCACAGTAAGAGCTGTGAAAATGTCGAATAGACTCCCTGCAGAGGTGGTTATGGCCAGCTCAGTGGATTGCTTTAAGAAAGGCCTGGATTATTTCCTAAGTGTACGTAATATAACTGGGTACTAAAATTTATAGGTAAAGTTGATCCGGGGAAAATCCGATTGCCTCTCGGGGGATCAGGAAGGAATTTTTTCCCCTGCTTTAGCAAATTGGATCATGCTCTGCTGGGGTTTTTGCCTTCCTCTGGATCAACTGTGGGTATAGAATTGGGTATATGGGCTGGTATATGTATGTGTGTATATGTATGTATGTATGTATATATGTGTAATATATATATATATATATATATATATATATATATATATATATATATATATATATATATATATATATATATATATATATATATATATATATATATATATATATATATATATATATATTTTTTTTTTTTTTTTTTTTTTTTTTTGGTTGAACTGGATGGACTTGTGTCTTTTTTCAACCTGACTAACTATGTAACTACTATGTAACTATGTAACATTTCAGCGGACAATACGCTCGTGTGTGGGCTTCAGCTGACTTTTTCAGCGTGCAGTCCGGAGTACTAAGAATTTCGGATTTTCCAAAAATCTGTCCGTCGTACTTTGGTTTCAGCGGACAATACGGTCGTCAGTATGCTAGTTCGACGGACTAAGAATGGCGCATGCCCAGAAAGGATTTACACGGCGGAAGGGTGCTTTGCTGTGTCTTGGACTTCCTATTTCTAGTCCCGTCGTACATGCTGTACACGTCATCGCGCAAGCTTTCGACGGACTGTTTGTGCATCTGTGTGTGGTCAAGTCCGTTCAGTGGAAAGTACGACGGATTGTCCGTCGGATTGTATGACGGACTAAGTACGTCAAACAGTTTGACCGTGTGTACGCGGCATTAGAAAAAGAGACTAAGAGGACAACGCCTGTGAAGGACTGCTAAAGAATAGGTAAGGGACCGCTCTGTACAAGAACATAGCAGATAATGGGTAACTGGGTAATGGAAAGGGGGGAGGGGGTTAAACCCCATCACATTGTTATTACTGTGCTTGTAGCCGCTAGGCCTTGTTTACACTTGAGGGGGGGGGGGGCAGTGAAAATGCACGGGCCGTCGGGCTCTACCCACCCAACAAGTGCGGCGGGCATGAATACGAGTTGCAGGTTAGGCAGAGCCGATGGGAAACTCTGAGACTAGCTTCCCAACAGGTCCACTTTGTGATTGAGATGACATTAGGCAGATTAGAGACCAATAGCAGCTTTGGAATCTGCCCAGTGCCATCCACTGTTAATCACTGGCAAGGTGGACCTCACAGGCAACTGGCCCCAGAACTCAAATCGCCTGCTGCACCTGTTGGGTGGGTGGAACTTGATGGGGAACTCAGATTAGTTCTTCATCTGGTCCGCCTTGCCTGCGATTGATAGCGCATGCAGTAGGCAGATTCGAAAGCCTATTAAGACTAAATAATGGCTACAGATCCACCCACTGACATGAGGGGTGAAGCAAGAGTAGGGAGATGGGGTACTAGTCTCTCCATTCACCATCAGGCTTAGCCCTCCTCAGTACCAAAGTTCTTGGCCACGCACCTGTCAGCGTGACAGATGCAGTGACCTGGTAGGGAGGGCACTGAGGAAGAAGAGACACTGACACTTTGGGTGCTGCGACATAGTGTCTAAGAAAATTTACACAATTAGGTATATTTACTAAAGGCAAATCCACTCTGCACTGCAAGGGCACTTGGAAGTGCAGTCGCTGGAGATCTGAGGGGAAGATCTGATATGAGGGGGAATGCGGATTTTATTAACCAATCATGTGCAAACTAAAATGCTGTTTTTTTTTTTTGTTTTTTTTTTCCTTGCATGTCCTCCTCTACAGCGACTGCACTTCCAATTGCACTTGCAGTGCAAAGTGGATTTGCCTTTAGTAAATAATAACCCCCACTGGCACACAGATGGCAAAAGAAACCTTAAAGCGGGAGTCCGCCGGGAGTTCCGCCGTTTTTTTTTTTTTTTTTTTTAAAGCCAGCAGCTACAAATACTGCAGCTGCTGACTTTTAAAATAAGGACACTTACCCGCCCAGCACGCCCGCGATGTTGGCACCCGAAGCCGATCTCTCGATCGTCTCTCGGGTGCTGCCGCCGCTATCTTGGGTATGGGAATCAGGAAGTGGAGCCTTTCGGCTTCTTTTCCCGGTTCCCTACTGCACATGCGTGAGTCGCGCTGCGCAATAAGGATGGACCCGCTGCCTCTGGGATCTGTGTGTTTTCCCAGCAGGCAGCGGGGGACTTTCGGAAAGGGGCGTAATTACGCCCCTTTCCGCAGAGAGCTATCCCAGAAGTGGGTGCAGATATCTGTACTGTACAGGTACCTGCACCCCCCTGAAAAGGTGCCAATTGTGGAGCCGGAGGGGGGGGAGGATTCCAATGAGCGGAAGGTCCACTTTAGGGTGGACCTCCGCTTTAAAAATATAATATATATAAATAATAATAATAATAATAATAATTAAAAAAAAAAAAAAACACACACACACACACACACACACACACACACACACACACACACACTTTTTCTTTAGCTATACTAGAAGAAAGGACATGGCTAGGACAATACTCAGTGTAACCCTTTTTACACACAACTATAAACATTTAAGAATCCTAACATAAGACAGTGTTAAATAATCGTTATTATATAAATAAAACATTTGTTCTACCTTCCTAAATACACCAGAATTTTTTTTTTAAATGTTGAATCCCAATTAATGAACATATTAAGGGTTACTATAGATGCCCTAACTCAATCCATAATAATACACCCCTTCCTAACCAATGTCACCACAAAGCTTTTAACCCACTCCCTGGTCATCTCTCGCCTTGACTACTGCTATGGCTACTAGGCTATCCACCATGAACGCTGCTGCCAGGCTCACCCACCTTACAAACCCGCTCTGCATCTGCTACACCCCTCTGTCAATCCCTCCATTGGCTGCAACTCAACCAATGAATTACATTCAAGATACTATCAATAAGTTACAAAGCCAACCCCAACCTGGCCTCCACCTACATCACTAACCTGGTCTCAAAATTCAGGATCATCATCTATCATCAATGTGCAAAAAGCAAAATGTAGTAAGCCATGGCAATCAAGCAGAAGCAGTTTTTATTCTTCTGTATGAAGGTTATTTCACATAATCATCATTGTCTAGCTGCAAAAAAAGCATCTCTTGTGCGACTGAAGTGACAGATGTTTGCGCCCAAACATACCTATCAGGGTGAAGATCCACTTTAATTCTAATTGTGATAATAATAATAGTAATCGTAAAACCCTTTTCTCTGAAGTTCATTGACGGACACAGCACCTTTAATCTTGACCTTAGGGTTATAATAGCCACCTTTAGGAGAGGACTAGGCAGAACACATAAAAACAGCAAAGCTGTACAGTACCGCCCAAGGGGTGGTCCTACTGGCTATAACCCCTCACTCTGCTACCAGCAGCTCAGTTTGTCAAAATGCAGTATAAACATAAATGGGGGGGGGGGGGGGGGGAGGGGGAGGGGGGTGGTTGCTGTGTCCGTCAATGAACTTCAGGGAAAAGGATTTTATGGTGAGTACGAAAATACTATTTTCTCTTTTGTTCATTGACGGATACAGCACCTTTAATGTAGACCTTAGGGACGTCCACAAGCAGTGTAAAAAACGAGGGGTGGAAACAGAAAGAAAATAAACTCCACCCATAACAAAAATCACTCAACAGAGGATTTGCAACCTTAAAAACGGCCGCCTGGAAAACCTTGCGGCCGAAGCACACATCCAAAGATGCGCTGACACATCAACCTTGTAAAATTTAGTGAGAGTGTGAACGGACGACCAGGTCGCCACTTTACATGCCTGGGAAACGGACGCTTAATGTCAGAAAGCCCAGGAGGCACCAATTGCCCTGGTAGAATGTGCCGTGACAGGAAAGGGGGGGCGCGGACCCCCTTATGGCATAAGCCTGAACCCACGATCTGTCTGATCCACCTAGAAATGGTGGCCAATGAGACCGCCAGGCCCTTCTTCGGACCAGCCACCAATACAAACAGGGAGTCCGACCTCCGAAAGGGAGCTGTAGCAGATACACCCGCAGAGCCCGGCCCACGTCCAAAGAATGCAAGTAACCTCTTTGGGATGTGACGGCCGAGGAGATAAGGACGGAAATACAATGTCCTCATTTAGATGAAAAGCCGAAACAACCTTTGGAAGTAACGAAGGCTGCGGGCGCAGCACCGCATTATCCTTGTGGAGGATCAAGTAGGGAGACTTGCATGACAAGGTGCCAACTCAGAAACCCACCTCGCAGATGTAATAGCCACTAGAAAGACTACTTTCTGAGAGGAGTGTCAATAAGGGGATCCCCCTAATGTTTTCAAACAGCGGTTTCTGAAGCACAGAGAGCACCAGATTCAAATCCATGGTCATACCGGAGGCGCCACATGTTGAACCCCCTGAACAAACATACTCACCAATGAACGAGTCGCCAAAGGTCGCTGAAAAAAAAAGACAGCCAAAGCTGATACCCGCCCCTTGATGGTGCTTAATGCAAGTTTCTGATCCACTCCCCGCTGCAAAAAACAGCAGGATCCTGGAAACTGAATATGTACGCAGACGCCACCCTATCTCCTCACACATGGAGATGTAGGCCTTCCACGTATGATGATAAATCCTCAGAGAAGAGGACTTCTGCGCCCTCAGCATAGTGGAGATTCCCAAAGCCGACAGTCCTCGGTTCCTTAGCACCTGGCTTTCAACAGCCATGCCGCTAAAACCAGCAACGGCAAAGCGGGATGAAGTATTGGACCTTGCGACAGAAGGTCCTCCCGCATCGGCAGCTGCTAAGGAACATCCGCCACCATTCTATGTCGGCATACCAAGGACTTCAAGGCCAATCTGGGGCAATCAGAATCCCCTCGGCCTCCACTCTGTGTAGCAGACGAGGTAGGAGTCTGGGGGGGGGGGGGGGGGTCATAAATCAGTCGATAATGCCCCCATGGAGCCACCGTGTCTGACACGTCTGCCCAGGGATCTCTTGACCTGGCCACAAACCTCGGTACCTTCTGATCGACCCGGAAGGCCAAGAGATCCACATCTGGCATGCCCCACTTCAGGCAAATGAGCCAAAACACTCCTGGATGCAGTGACCTTTCCCCCTGGTCCAGCAGCTGACGGCTGAGGTAGCCCGCCTGCCAGTTTTGCACGTGCGGAATGTATGCGGCTGACAGAGCCGGCACGCGCTGCTCTGCCCACTGTACGGTGTGAGTGACCTCCAGCACTGCAGAGGAGCTCCTTGTCCCTTCTTGATGGCTGGCATACGCCACCACCATGGCATTGTCCGCCTGGATCCTGACCGCTAGGCCAAAAGGGGAGAGCTACAAATTGATAGTGCTCGTCCCCGACCACAAATCGTAGAAACCTCTGATGCCTGAGGCATATGGGGACATGCAAGTATGCGTCCTTGATGTCCAAAGACACCAAGAAATCCCCCTGATGGAGTGCCGCGACCATGAAACAAACCGATTTCATCCGGAACCTTTGCACCTTCACGAAGCAGTTGAGGGCCTTGAGATCCAGGACTGGACGGACACCTTCCTTCTTTGGGACTACAAACAGATTGGAGTAGAATCCCTGAAACCTTTCCGGCGTCGCTACAGGTACTATCACCCCGCGCAGCAGCAGGTCCTGTACTGCCCCAAACAGGGCCTCCGGACGAGCCGGAAGAAGATGAAGGTTGGAGGGAAAAAAATCTGTTTGGCGGACAAGAAAGAAACGCTATCTTGTAGCCTGATGAAACCAGTTTGCAGATCCACTGGTCAGAAAGGAGGCAGGTCCACCCAAAGGCGACCCCCCCACCCGAGAGAAAAATCTGTTTCTGAGCGGAAAAGGAGGGCCCCTGCCTACGGCGTGGCTCCTTACCCTTTCTGGACTGTGGGAGCAAAGTACTCTTTCCCCCAGTAACATTCTTAATGTCATCCAGCGAGGCTCCAAATAGCCTCTCACCTTGGAAAGGAAAATCAGCCAACGCTTTCTTAGATGCCTGGTCTGCAGACCAGCATTTTAACCAAATCAGGTGACGCAGCACTACTGCTGATACCGAGGCTCTAGAAAGCAAAAGGGGCTGTATTCACGGCTGCATTACATACTTAAAGTGGTTGTAAACCCTCTGGGACCACTTTTACCTACAGGTAAGCCTAGATTAAGGCTTACCTGTAGGTGCAACAAATATCTCCTAAACCAGGGATATGCAATTAGCAGACCTCCAACTGTTGCAAAAGTACAAGTCCCATCATGCCTCTAGGTATCATGCTTCTGGCTGTCAGGGTCTTGCTATGCCTCATGGGACTTGTAGTTCTGCAACAGCTGGAGGTCCGCTAATATCCCTGTCCTAAACCTACATGGTTTAGGAGATATTTGCAAAAGACTGGCACCGATGTCTACAGCATATGCACCGATACCCGGAAGTCACTCTGGGATAGATGGTGGCGATGTAGGAGAAGAACGAGGGTCATTTCGGGGGCTTCCATCTCAGGTAAGTTATTCCTAATGAACTAGTATGCTATGCATACTAGCTCATTATGCCTTTGCCTTACAGGGTATTTTTTTTTTTTCTCTTTTTCCTGCCTTTACTTCCTCTTTAAGGCCCTGCACCAACTGCTCTGTCAGTTCCACGCAGACCGGGGAAACCTGTTCCTTCCCCAACTCGCGGTGCAACAACTTAGCCCATTCAGTAAGCGTCTGTGACGCCATGGCTAACACTGGCCGCAATGCAGACTCAACCACCATAAACATGAACTGGGCAACCGCCTCTGCTCTTCTGTCGGCAGGGTCCTTGAAAGAGGGGGACCCTTCGACCGGAATTGTGGTTACCTTATTTAACCTGGATACCGGGGGGGGGGGGTCAAAAACTGGAGGAGATGTGCATTTTTTCAGGAAACTCTCCTCAAAGGGGTAACGCACCGCCATTTATCTTGGGACAAAAAAAGGCCCACTGCGGGCTTCCCCACTCCTTCTAAAAACTCTTATCAAAAGAAGTTAAATACGGAAACACCTTAGCAGTGCGGGGCGCCTCGTGGGACCCAAAAGGAACAGATACCTCTGCAGATGCCCCCGTATCCTCTATCTTTAAAGTATCCCGCACCGCTGTGATAAGTGCTCCTACTAGCGCTTTTTCCTGCGCTGACCGAGACACGGAGTCATCCTCACTGTCCGAATGGTCCTGGTCCGCATCCTCTGAAACGTCAGAACAGTGGTCCCCTGCCATAGCGGGACCCGAGTCTGAATTAGTGCACCACACCCCCTATGCCCAGTCACACAGAGGCCCCTGCCGGAACTGCTGGATGCATTCCATGGACAGACCCATCACCCAAGCAGTACGGGGTGTCTGTTGGCCATGGCACACTGATATGGACAGCAGTAGCCCGGTCATATGTGTACCCCTGAGCTTATAGTTCACCAGCCACCCCTGGACCAGACAGGGCATGTCGTGGCTGACCCATCGCTTAGCTAAGGCCTGCACATGCTCGTGGCAAGGCTGGGGAGACTACTAGGATCTATATTATCCAGCCTGTCACCCAGCCCTGCTGTTGATTGTAGCTCACAGGAATAATAAAAAAAAAAAAAAATTCCAAGGACCATTGGTCCCCACAGGGAGCCAGGTCCTTCTCCTAGACTTGGCAGAAAAATACTGAGCTGCTGGTAGCAGAGTGAGGGGTTATAGGCAGTATGACCGCCCCCTGGGCGCTACTGTAAAGCTTTGCTGTTTTTATGTGTTCTGCCTAGTCCTCTCTTAAAGGTGGCGGTCAAGATTAAAAGGTGCCGTGTCAGTCAAGGAACGAAAGAGAAAATAATCTTTTTAGTTTGCTGAGGATGTTAGATTTAGGTTTGTGCTGAGCTTGAAGCTACTGATTACAAGTAAAGTAATATTAAAAACAAATTATAAAAACAACCACAAAACAATAAAATGATCACAAACACAACCCATTTCCCCAAGAACCTGAATTTTTGAACATCAAAACTTTATTTAAAAATCGTAAACAAAGTTCAGACTTAAGCAGTTGAAAGCACTGCCAGTTTATAAACAGTTGTGAAATCACTGCAATACAAGTGTAATGTGTTTTCTGACAGCCAAATCCAATTTGTCACAATAACTATGTCATTTAACATGCCTTAATTCAATAGAGCGCTTGACAACTGTGTACAAGAATCTGGAGTAATAAACGCTTCCCCTTAACACACCTTCCCCCTTCTAGCCAATGGCTGAATTGTGTGTCCTCCACCAATGATAGCAGAGATCCTCCAATGCTCCAGCTACAGTTGGCTTCGTATTGCACTGTGTGAGGGCCAAGAAAGTGCAATCATCTGCTACCCAAGAGGGGGGGATTCCATGATTTGCAAGCGTGCAAATTGGGGATTGTTATAAAAACAAAGAGCAGCCGTAAAAGGGTCCTAGGACCATGTGTATGGAGGTAGGTGCTGGATAAATCAGATAACAGAAGACCCATGGGAAGTCAGCTTGCAGCTATGGACCACCTGCCTCACAGCTGTTTCAAATCCTCTTATAAAAGCATCAATACTGCAGACTTCACACTGATAAATAATTCAAAGCCAACAATAGCTACTCTTCCAAGCAGGTTTTAATAGTCCAAACTCCCAAGTTACTTCATCCCAAAACACGTGGAATTATCGGAGCAGAAGAAATCATACTACTGATGTCAATCCAAGACTATGTATGGCACATCAGGACTACTGGCACTAGTTCACAACTATTGATCGCAAATCAGGACTACTGATGCCAGTTAAAAATGACTGATTTCAGATCAAAACCTGTACAGGGTATTTTTATTTATTTCGGATATTTCAAATAGAAGAAAAACAAAACAAATGAAGGAAATTTACTACGACTGGAGCAGCCTGAATCTGGAGTACCTGTTCATGGCAACCAGCTTGTAGCTTTCATTTTCAACGCTGAACTGCAGCTAGACACTGATTGGTTACTATGCACTTCTGGTCAACCCCCCACCATCTACCAAAAAACACAAGCCTTCCTCTCCCCTGTAAACAGGCTGTGTAGATGGGGCCTGTAGTGCAGGAAGTGGCTGCTGGTGGAGAATAGGCTGTAATCGCATGTTGTGAGTGGGGAGCAGAAATGTTTCTAGAGATCCGCTGATCATCTTGTACAAAACGCCCCCAGAGGCGTCCGATGGGAACCGTGAGTTTCAGAAGGTAAACAACAGCCACGCCCCCTACAGACCTCTCCTTCAACGTGCAGCACAGAAGCAGCAGTACATTTCCATTGCACTCAGTGACATGACGGTACATCTCGCCCCATCCACAATGCGATCTCAGGCATAACATCACGTTCCCTCTCAATCCTATGTGACAGCTCTAGCCCGATCGCCTACTATACCCCCCTCTACGATCAGAGGCTGTAATCCTCATCAGAAAGGCTGCACATGCCTGGGAGAACATCAACAACATGGACCCATGCCTCCACCCCCACCCCCTTGCAGCGTGCCAACCAAAGGGCATCGGCAGCCGCCCTAGGAGGTGACCGCTCGGGCTGGCCCGGTGCCGCAGTCATTAGTAAGGCACATTTTAGGGCCAGGTCCGATGGCAGGTTGATGGAAAAGTTGTTGTTTCTGGCTCTTCCCCTCCCTCTTACTCTTTTAACATGACTGCCCAACATGCGCAATGCCTGCGCTGCCCCCTCCTCCCCCCCCCCCCCCCCATGGCACAGCCGGGGCTGCCTTTACCTTGCCGCTTGTCGGGTGTCCTCAGAGTGGAATGAGCCCAGGTTAGGAGAGGAGGAGGAGGGGAGGATCCCACGACAAGCACAGCAGCACCAGCCTCGTCCACAAAGTCCAGCAGCGGCTCATCGCACACCAACTAAGTGCTTCTGTGTCCTCCGCACAACATCCGGGGGGCAATGGCTGCAGATCGCTCACTCCATAGTCCTGCAATGTATGCTGCCTGGGCTGATCTGAAAGGGGGTGGGTGCTGGGAGGCTTTACTTTGCACTCAATCCTATGGCAGGCTCATGCTGGAGGGCTGTGGGGTGGTTTTCTCTCTGATCTCCAGGTAGGGAGGGGGTGTAACCCATGGAAGTCCCTTCACATGGAGGGGGTCCTTTGCTTCTGCTGGCCTTGGGACCCAGATCAGGTAGATTTCGTAATGTGCCCCCCACCTCCTTCTTCCAGACTTTTTTTTTTTTTTAAGCAGTGCCCTATTTGGTCAACCCTCCCTATCCTCGGCGATCGTCCATCTTCTGTCACTTTGTGCGATCATCAATACTTATGTACCTTTCACTTTGGCTCCCCCTTCCTCTATCTTGTCCTTCTAGAACTATTCCTCCCCCCACCTCCCTCCTATATTTTTTTCACATACACAGCCGCCAACAAGCTGCAGTTTAGGGGCTCACAATGATTAGTGACGTACTTCGGATCTGGATTTCTCCTGCGTCAAAAAAGAGGTTTATGAACAGAAGAGATGGATTTGGGTTGGCGAGGGGGAGGGGCCGCTCCATCTACGCCCCTTGCAAGTGCAAAGGAAGTGAGCCTGGACTCGGCTCTAATACAGTGTACAGCGGGCTGGGGGCTCAGGGCCATCTCATCCTATACTTTACCGCCCACAATCATCGGACATTTACTATACCACGCATGACATCCTAGTGTTAACGTGATCACACACACAAGCCTATAGCTGTCACACGGAATCCCCCTACAGGGGGCTAAATGGCGACTTCTGATTGGCTGCTCCGAAATCTAGCACAACAACAGCCTTATAGTGACCAACACACACTTTACAAT
Source organism: Lithobates pipiens (assembly GCF_037356315.1). Taxonomy (NCBI): domain Eukaryota; kingdom Metazoa; phylum Chordata; class Amphibia; order Anura; family Ranidae; genus Lithobates; species Lithobates pipiens. Next base: position 389,039,272 of record NW_027507903.1, on the reverse strand, counting down.
GTGACTGTACAATCCTATTGTAATGCAACAACAATCTGTAATATAAAAATAAATAGAAACATCCCATTCAATTTGTATTGGAAGGTTTCATGACCAGGCCATTTTTTGCAACATGGCACCATAACTGACAATTGCACGGTCGTGCGCAAATAAAATTGATGTCCTTTTTTTTCCCCCACAAATACAGCTTTCTTTTGGTGGTATTTGATCGTCTGAAGTTTTTATTTTTTGCGCTACAAAAAAGACAATTTTGAAAAAAAAAAAACAGTATTTCTTACTTTCTGTTATAAAACATACCAGTAAAAAATATCGAATTTCTTCATCAGTTTAGGCCAATATGTATTCTGCTACGTGTTTTTGGTAAAAGAAAATCCCAATAAGTCTATAGTATTATTATTCAGGATTTATATAGCGCCAACAGTTTGCGCAGCGCTTTACAATATGAGGGCAGACCATACACTTACAATACAAATCAATACAGGATGGGTCAAGAGGGCCATTGATTGGTTTGTGTAAAAATTAGTGTCTACAAACTTACGTGCCCCTGGGTGATGCAATTTTGTTGCAAAACGCGTAGGGCTGAGCGGTACGCTATACATCACCTCGTGTTTGTGACGGCTTCCAGGAGAACGGGTCTGTCTGTGTGCGTCCGGCCGGCGCAACGGACTTAAGGCTTACTTTCTTCTATACATTTGTAAGTGTATTTTTACTTTTTTATCGTGAGCAATAAAGGGTTTTACACTATTTGGAGTTTTTTTTTCCCTTTATGGTTTCGGTGTCCCCATTTTTGAGTCCTCTTTTGGGCCTTTGAGGAAGACGTCTGGGAACAGGTCTCCTTCCCAACCCCCACTGGAGTGGTGAAACCAGGAGGACACCGAGGATCCCCCCTTGGCTGGAAGTTATATCCATTCTTACAAGTCTCGTGTGACCCTCTGTAGTTGGGGGTCATGTCTTTCTGGTAAGCGGCAAATTTTATCACATGCTGGTGGTGGATTGAACATTCCTTTTTCCCATTGGACTGAGTGGCGGATTCTTTTATGAATATTGTGGTCTATCTTTGGAGGACTTTATTCATAATTTTGCAACAATTCGTTTTGTGGTTCATGTATACGGACTCATTGTTCTTTGTCCTATCCTCTTTTATGCTGATAAGAGGCTTATATACCGTATATACTCGAGTATAGGCCGACCCGAATATAAGCCGAGGCCCCCAATTTACCCCCAAAAAAACTGGCAAACTTATTGACTCGTGTATAAGCCGAGGGTGAGACATGCCTGTCCATCCCTGTGTGTGTGTCCGTCCATCCCTGTGTGTCCGTCCATCCATCCCTGTGTGTGTGTGTGTCCATCCATCCATCCATCCATCCCTGTGTGTGTGTGTCTCCATCCATCCATCCATCCATCCCTGTGTGTGTGTGTCTCCATCCATCCATCCCTGTGTGTGTGTGTCTCCATCCATCCATCCATCCCTGTGTGTGTGTGTGTCTCCATCCATCCCTGTGTGTGTGTGTGTCTCCATCCATCCGTGTGTGTGTGTCTCCATCCGTGTGTGTGTGTGTGTGTGTGTGTGTGTGTGTGTGTGTCCAGCCTACCTGTGTCCCGAGCCTCCGTCCCGTGTCGTGCCTTGCCTTCGTCCCGTCCCGTCCCGTGCCGTGCCTTGCCTCCGTCCCGTGCCCTCTTCGTCGGCGGCCATTGTAAAATTCAAAAGCCGCGCCTCCTCCTTCGCCTGTGATAGGCGGAACACTGAATTTCCCAGCAGCCTGTGTTCCGCCTATCACGGACGTCGTATCATCCTCGTCCGTAGTACGAGGATGAGCGGATGCCCGTGATAGGCGGAACACAGGCTGCTGGGAAATTCAGTGTTCCGCCTATCACAGGCGAAGGCGGAGCCGGAGGCGCGGCTTTTGAATCATAGAATGGCCGCTGTCTGTCTGCTCGACACGCTGATCGAGCGGGCAGACAGCGATGACTCGAGTATAAGCCGAGGGGGGCACTTTCAGCCTCAAAAAAGAGGCTGAAAATCTCGGCTTATACTCGAGTATATACGGTAACAGGAATTTATATTGCAAGGGTTAAGCTCTATGTTCTGAGTTTTTCATGTGTTTTTTTATGCCCGCTATAAGTAACACTAATCCACATATGGTCGCTATATTTTGTTTACAATTTTTTGCACAATCAGTTGTTTGTATAAGTTAAGCGCGGCTTAGTATTTTTCAATTTTTGTTCTATATTTATGTGACACAGTGAAGCCGCAGCTAAACGTTCATTCCTATAAGTATTACATGAATATATATAATTTACACCTTGTTTTTGCACCTTAGCGCAGTTTTTTCTCCTTTTTTCTCTACAAACTATAGGATGGATTTATTTTTTTTCACTAGTAATGGCAGCGATCAGTGACTTCTAGCAGTACTGCCACATAGCAGCGGACAAATCGGACACTAAGTACAGTGATCAGTGCTAAAAATATGCACGGTCACTGTACTAATGACACTGGCAGGGGTGATCAAAGGGTTCAATGTGTTCCTAGGGAGTGCTTACTAACTGTGTGCAGGGTGCTTTTACTGTGGGAAGGCAGAGATCTGTGTTTCTGCTTTGTAGGAACACAGGATCACAGCCTTTCATTCTCACAGAACAGCAATCTACCTTGTTTAGATCGCCGTTCTGCATGTCTCCCGAACAATCAGTGGGTTCTGGCATACATCGCATCCGCCGGACCCGCTGATTGGCTCCCACTGTGTCCAATCACAGCAAAAGTAGGACGCCAGTGGCTCGCTTGCACGCCCCAGATCCAAAAGTGCATGATCAGGTACGTGATCCTGCCCAGGGGAGCCGCTTTGCGGCGGTATATTTACTGTATACGATCAGCAAGCGAATAAAATAAGAAGTTTGGGTTACATAATTTTTTTTTTTAAATCTACTCATCTCAATGCTGCAGCTGTCCAACATCATCTCAATACCATTAATCAAGAACCGATTGATCACGTAACTGCTGATCCCTGGGTTCTCAGACTTCCCAAAGCAGACAGCAGTGACTGTCAGTCGCTGCTTTCTGCCCCTCCAGCACTCACTGAAGTAACAAGCTGGAGAGGGTGGGCACAGCTGGCTTTTGCTGTCAGCTGTGCACTGAGAGGCAGAGCCAGCTGTCAACCAGGTGGATTCCAACAATATGGTTGGGACCTTTCCAGAGCCTGGAGCTGCTCTGTGACATCGGTCAACAGCAGTCCTTAGCCGCTGTCAGCTGACCCTGGGTCACAGGAGAGCACAAGTAAGCGTACTTCTGTGATCCAGAAGAGAAGTATGCCCATACTTCTCTATTAATGTCAAGAGCCTTATATTACATAGTTGGCCTTCGCACTGCTGTGCTGCAGTTTGGCCTTGGTCCCATACACTTTCTATTAGGACGTGTGTCAGCTGAAAGCGCACCAAAGATGCAGCATCCAGTACTTTTGCTGCGTCTTTATAGAACATGCCAAAAAATGTGCAACCTGATAGAAAGTATATTGTGCAAAAACCTCAGCTACACGTGTGCTGTAGCCAAACCACAGTGCAGCAGTATGAAGCCGGCCTAAGGCTCTGTTCAGCATGTTCATTTCAATGGCCTTCCCTACCCACATAAACACAAGAAAAACAAAAAGTCCCCAAGCCTTTTTTTTTTTAATTGCACAGCTTGTGACGTTAAAAAAATAGCATCCTCACACATTTTCTAAAGTGCAACGCGTTTGAGTCAGGAGCGCATGCGTTCCTCACCCGCAGATGTTAAACATTGCAGTTGCCAGTAGCAACAACACTCACATGCCTTGTAGACATCTACCCTGTACTGTACAGTATGGCTGAGCTCTATGAATACCTGCCTGCCTAGAGGCTCCCTGTTATTACTATCACTGCTGTCTTGCATCGCCTCTCCAGCTCATTACAGAACACCGCAGGCAGCCATTAGTTTGCAGTAACCCACAGCAACCGGGTTTACGCTATACTGGAAGCGGATTGGCCGAGGTGATTTTTTATTTTATTTCAGAGCCTTCCAAAAGGGACCATTACCACTTAATGAGCTGTATATGTAGAAATGAACATGCTTCATGCGGTCTTCCCATCAACAACACACAGCGCCTCTCCATTCCACGCCCAGTGAGGGATTCGGTCACCTCCAGTCTGTAAAATGACATAACATACAGGTGTTTCCTCCCTCCCGGGACGCGCAGAGTTAAGCTGTGAGGAGATGGCGGGGGTCACAGTGAGCTCGGCTCACACGCAGTTAGAATTAGAAGACGGCGGGACTCGCACTGGGAGCGTCTCGTGCACACACTGGGGGCGGGGTCATGTTTACATGTACTTGCGGCTCCAGATTATTCCACCACATCGATGCTTTTTAGCTGCGTGTTATGAGGCTGCGAGCTGTGTGTCGGCCGCACTCCACACACCTCCTCCCCTTCCCTCCTATATTTCCCGCCTCATTGCCTGGCCTTACGGCCCGCCTTCCGATAGCAAAGACATTACGGATGCAGCTGCCTCCCAAGCAGATAGCAGCCGACCACGCCCCCTCAACCTGACAGCGCACTGGCGATTGCCATTCTTTCAATGGGGCTGCCAAACATGGCGCCCGCGTGACGCCAGCGGTCCCCGCCCAGACAGGGTTTCAAGAACTGTGCTCTGTTTTGAAAGTAGCAAAGCGGGAAAGCTGAGGTGCTTTATTTGACGGGTGTTGTCAGCGTGTGACACTGGAACAGTGGCAGGAAATTGTAGCTTGTTACATAGCTCTTTCTGAAGCACGGTGTTATTTGAAGGACTGTTGGCAAAGTTCTGGTCCTTGTTTGAAAACCGATATGTAAATGTTTTTACATTGGCAATGGAAGATGTTTATATCGTAAACAGTGTAAGACCCGTGTACAGGGGAAGTGTTTATTGAGATTACCTCATTTAAGACCCCCCCCCCCCCAGCTCAAAAAACATTGTAAGTTAACTATTTCAGCCATTTTGACCAGCGTGAGTAGCAGCAGCAGAAAGAGCAGTTGTCTACTTGTATTTGCTTTTATTTCTGTGCTTTTTTTTTGGAAATGGATCCCATAATGAGCATATGTGAGGAAATGCTCCTGACATGGCTTTTGATAAGGCTAGAATAAGGTGACCAGATTTTTAAAATGAAATCCGGGCAGGGCTGTCATTATCATTGATTGGACCCCGGGCAAAAAAATTTTTGGGGGCCCCCTCCCATGCAATTTCACTCTCCACCTGCTCTGAGACATACAATAAATAGAAGCTGGACTTAAAATCAGTTTACTGTATTAGGTCAGGCAGCAATTGTGATTGGTTGCCAGAGATTACAGCATATCATTACTGCTTACTGACTGGTTGCTAGAAGTTACAGCACACATTACGGCTCACTGATTAGTTGCTAGAGGTTACAGCAAATGATTTCTGCTTGTTAATTAGTCACTAGAGATTACCGTACAGTAATACTGCTCACTGATTGCTAGAGGTTACAGCACATCATCTTCTCACTGCAGAGGAGCATGATATACATATCAATGCAGATGGCCACAGCTATTTGCTTAGTAATGCTGCTGCTATTTACATATGAATGCCAGTTATTTACATGTAAACACAGGGTCTGCAGGTGAGTCATCTGTACACAACAACAGGGCTCAAACTTCAATGGACAAGGAAATTTAAACCAGGATAGTTGGCAAGTATGAGGCAGCTGCTTTGGGCCCCACAACAATGACAGGGCCCAGGGCAGCTGCCCCTTTTGCCCTGCCTTAAAGACGGCCCTGAATCCGGGTACATACTGTAATGGCAGCAATCAGTGACTCATAGCGGGACTGCCATATTGCGGTGGACAAATCGGACACTAATACCCTGTACACACAACCGGCTTTTCTGACAGTCAGTGGAATTCCGTCTGAAAACTGTCTTGCCTACACACGATCACACTAAAGTCTGACCGTTTAGAACGCGGTTATGTACAGCATGTACGACGGGACTAGAAAAAGGAAGTTCAATAACCAGTAGCCAATAGCTTCCGTCTAGTACTTGCTTCAGAGCATGCGTCGTTTTAGGTCTGTTGGAACAGCGTACAGACGAGCGGTTTTCCTGATAGGAAATGGTTCAGTCGAAAATATTTAGAACATGTTCTGGGCCAGTCAGAATTTTCGGAAAAAAAAAAAAGTCAGATGAGGCATACACACAATCGCAATATCCGATGAAAAGATTCTGTCCGACTTTTTCTGTCTGACATTCTGCTTGTGTGTACGCGGCATTAGTGTCACTTTTGACACTTTGTGGGAACCAGGGACACTAATACATCAGTGCTAAAAATATGTACTAAAAAAAAAAAAAGAAATAAAGTGCAGCGCTTGGCCACTAAATGTGAAGGTGGCCTAACAAATATAAATATAAAGCCCAAAAAATTGTGAAGTCAAATACACAAATATTATAAAAAAATCTTAATGAAAAATACTGAAAACCAAGTGTCCAATGAAATCAAAAACAAACTGTGAAATCAAATAACCATATATAAATTGATGCAGCAAAATAACATAAATAATGTCCCGTGTGAATATGAAGCAAAAGTAGCTGAAACTTGTTTATGCAAACGAAATACTTGTCCACGTGGACCCTTCACCTCTAAACACCACTAATAGATGGAGGCTTACCAGATCCTCAGTGACCCCCTGTTAGGGGAGGTCAAACTGCGCAGATTCGATCATGAATCACATAGACGTCTCGATACCAGATGCCGGAGATCGTCCCAATCGTTCGGATGTCACGTGATCTTCAGATCCGCTCGGATACTAGCAGCACACCTCCAAACTGTATTACCTCCCCTCCAGGATTGTTATTTTTATGCAGATCAGATTAATTCTCTCTGCCTGACCCAAAACTCTCTTGTTGCTCCTGAAACTGCATGCAAATGACCCCATACAAGGGACGGATCCCTTGTATGGGGTCATTTGCATGCCGTTAAAAATAACAATCCTGAAGGGGAGGTAATATTTACCTAGGCAGACCACTAGGCGAGTCTGCTGAATCTGCTGATTGGCTCTGATACCCAGAAATACAGGATCACGTATATAAGTGATCCTGTGCAGCGCGCCCGCCCTGTACCAGTAAATCTGGCACTCTATCACGGCTCTGGCTGGCTCTGTCACAGTGTGTCACATAACATGGCTGCCGGGTACTGATTTTGTTAACTTATGACCAATAAGTGCCTGCTGCCTATGAGTTCTGATACCATCCATTATGCCAGAGAAGAGACAGGCACAGTGCAATGTAGTCTATTCACAGATACTCCCAAAGCACGCCTGTGTTGAAGCCTTGAAGGCACTGGCAGCTAGGGATGGCCGAACGGTTCGCCCGGCGGTCGGTTCGCGGCGAATTTCGGCTGTTCGCGGTCTGCCCGATCGGCGGACTATTGCCACTGTTCGCCTGGCGGACTTACGTGTTTACTGTGTAAAAAAACTTTGACCTATGATGACACATCCATCATGTGGTACAGGACAGCCAATTGAGACATTACAGCACATGGACACTTGGACATTCCCCCTAACTTATAAATAGACCCGATCCGGTGGCCATTTTACATTCTTTCTACTGTCACTATAGGGAGAGGTTGCTGTGTGGAGCAGGGAGAGACTGCAGTGACCCAAATCGCTAGCTATTAGGTCCACAAGTTTTTTTAAGGACTGGTATGGTATAGGTGTAGTTCAGGATATAGGTTTGAGGCACTGCTATTCAAGTCATTGTTGCAGCAGATTGTCTTTTCTCAGTGCAGATAGGGACAGACAGGACGCTGTGTGTTGCAGAGAGGGACAGTCAGTTTAATCATTAGCTGTTACTATTAGGTCCACAAAGGTCCTTTTCAGGCAGGGGCATACCTAGAGCATTCGGCACCCGGGACGACTCCTATATCTGGCACAGAGGCAGCTCTCTAATTAGGCATATTAAGCGGTCGCCTTAGGCCCCGCAGTGGGAGGGGCCTTGCGGCTGCCTGATCTGTCTAATTAGGGAGCCGCCTCTGAGGCTGACAGCTCCGGATCACAGAGAGAGACACACAGCAGGGCTGGCCGCTGGCGTTAGTATAAGGCCACCTTAGGGGGGCAGGAGGGTGGGGGCACTGAAGCTGATGGTCCTTCAAGTGCTTATGCTGGCACCGCCCTGCTCAGCAAAGCAGACATCAGACCGGTAACATGCAGCGCCAGGCACTGCGAGCTTCAGCTTCCACACTAACTTTCATGAGCTTCCGCTGCCCCTCCTCCTCCCACATGAAAGGCAGATGATGGCCTTTCATTTGAGCACATCGATCAGTTGCTGCTTCTATCCAAGAGAATCTCCTCCCACGTGGGCGGTACCAGAACCTCCTCCATTCCAGCAAACTCGTTGGTGAACTGAAAGTAAGTGAGAGGAGGGGGAGGGGCCGAGTGAGACCAGGGGAGTGGCCAGCAAACACAGTAGGAGGAATGGCATGGATCCTAAGAGGAGGGTAGAGGTAAGGTGCTGTATCATGTCGGACTGTACTGATTACACAGCCTGCTGCATGTACATAATAGGGACCATCTAGAGATAGAGGGGGGATAGATTGGGCGGAGAAGGGGATATAAGGACAGAGCAAGGGAATAAGAGAGATGATGACAGTTAGAGAATACATGGGGACAGACAGAGCAAAGGTGATGGGACAAAACAAGACATCAATGAGGCCCCTTTCACGTGGGACAGACTCTGCTTTGCTCAGCGGGGAGTCTGTCTGCTGACTACCCTCCGAGCAGAGCAAGAGGTTAACAGGTCTGTATCTGTTCCACTTATGCCAAGTGGACACAGACACAGCCCATACTGCTCTATGAGCGGTCATACTGTCTGTTTATACCCAACTGACATTCATGCTGATCAGCCCAGACAGAGGGTAATGGATCCCCCTTCAGTTTGTTTTTGTTGGGTCGGATTGAAGGTAGGTGGGTGTAAGTGGACAAAAGTCCATTTACATCCACCGCTCCATAGAAGAGAATGGAGGGTCCGATCAGGTCTGCCTGAAAAAATTACAGGTGGACCCGATTGGATCCTTCATGTGAAAGTGCCTAAAGTGCAATGTGATAGATGTCAAGAATTATATATATATACAGACACACACACATACTCCAATTGTTCTGTGATAATCTTGTGCATATCCATTGCCAGCTGTTTGCACAGACTTCGGTGTGCCATCACCAAAACAAAGCACATACCATTTGCTTACCAAAAAATGTGATTCCTTAAATTTTTGAAGTTACATGCACTTGTCATCTGCAGGATATTTACAGCCACTTCACTCAAAAAGTGACAAGGCAGTTATAATAACTTTCTCCCAGAAACGTCATTTCACCACTCTGCCTGGTTAGGTTCCAACCACAGCAACCCCGTGTATGCAAAGAATAAAACATATTGTATGCATTACCAGGACATTTATTATCTGCTTTATTAAAGTAATGTAATTACAGCAAATTTTCTGGGATAAAGCAACAAATTGTTTACTTGTCCTGGTGTTGCTTTATTCTTTGCATTTACGGGGTTGCCTGTGGTTGGTACCGGACCAAGATACTATGCCTGTAGTGTTGTTTTTTGAGTGAAGTGGTTGTAAATATCCAGCAGATGACAAGTGCATGTGACCTAATAAGTTTAAGGAGATTTTTTTGGTAAGAAAATGGTATATGCTTTGTTTTGGTGATGGTACACTGAAGTCCGAGCAAATAGTTTGCAGTGGGTCTGTACAAGTTTATCACAGCACAGTTTTGTTGGATTTTTTTGTGTGACATGTATGTTTTATGCTTATTATTTATTGTACCAGCACTTCGGAATGTACATATATTAATTATTCTTGACATCTCTATCACACTATATAACATTTTACTGTGGTACACACTTATATGATGGATGTTCTTTTCTTTCTTTCCCCAGTGACAGCTTGTCAGAATAGCTAGGATCTGTGAGAGCAGCTCCACATTATACATTACTGTCCCTATACTAGACATGTGCATTTGTTTTCGTCTGAATGCATTTTCGTCCGAATTTCAGCTATTTTCGTTTTGACAAACGATAACGAAAGCACAGAATCCAGCACAGAGATTTGACGTGACTGACAATAACAATCTGTGTCTATAGAACCTGTGGTCGAATGTGCCCAACCTTACCTCTATTAGTCCAAGATTATATAGAGAAAATGTTGTGTGTTTCTCTTAACAATTTTTTACACTTTCTTTGTGAAATGGTAGGGGTACTTTTGTACCCCCTTACCATTTCAAACAGGGGGGGTCGGGATCTGGGGGTCCCCTTGTTAAAGGGGGCTTCCAGATTCTGATAAGCCCCCCGCCCGCAGACCCCCACAACCACCGGCCAGGGTTGTGGGGAAGAGGCCCTTCTCCGCATCAACATGGGGACAAGGTGCTTTGAGGGGTCACAGACCCCCAAAGCATCCTCCCAATGTTGAGGGCATGTGGCCTGGTACGGTTCAGGAGGGGGGCCGCTCTCTCATCCCCCCTCTTTTCCTGCGGCCTGCCAGGTTGTGTGCTCGGATAAAGGGTCTGGTATGGATTTTTAGGGGGACCCCACGTCAATTTTCTTTTTAATTTGACGCGGGGTTCCCTCTAATATCCATACCAGACCGGAAGGGTCTGGTATGGATATTTAGGGGGAACCCCACATCAATTTTTTTTTAAATTTGACGCAGGGTTCCCCTTAATATCCATACCAGACCTGAAGGGCCTGGTAATTGAATTTGGGGGACCCCCACGCTTTTTTTTAAAAAAAAATTATTTTTTATCAATGACTTTCAATGAGTGTTCTCTGTATTACGGATCCAACAATTCATAATAGCTGCGAGTGATTTTAAAGGACTTTTTTTCCTGCATAAATGACACTTTGTGCAGGGACAGTTCTAAGCACCAGAAACATGCGCCCCTTCACAGGCATAATATAGACAACCCCCCCCCCTACGAAATTTAAAGGAATATTACACTTTTATTGTTTCACTTTAATCATTATTAAGTGCCGGTTCACACTAGTGCGATGCGAGAACCCTGCAAATCAACTGCGGGTTCCCGCATCGCACTCGACACACGGCAGTTCACACTGCCATATGTGAACTGCTGGGGAGTGTCATTATGTGTTAACGACACCCCCATTTCAGCTCACATATCGCACTGCGAACTGACAGTTCGGACATGAATCGGCTCGCATATGTGTGAACACACATGCGATCCGATTCTGGTCTGAACAGAAAAAAGGGTCCTGTGCGTGTTTGGACCGAATGTGGTGCGATATCAGCCATACTATCTGTATTGCACCCGCACAGACATTGCATGTAATGTGAACAGCAGTGCGCTGCGAATTACATGAGATGTCTGGCATCGCAAAAGTGTGAACCGGCACTCAAATTACTGCTCCCGAAAAAACGGCCGTTTTTAAAACTTTTTTTTGCATTGATACATGTCCCCTGGGGCAGGACCCGGGTCCCCAAACACTTTTTAGGACAGTAACTTGCAAATTAGCCTTTAAAATTAGCACTTTAGATTTTGAACGTTGGAGTCTCATAGACTTTAATAGTGTTCTAAAGTTCACACAAAGTATGATATATACTAGCTCCATCGAATCTTCTTTATACATTCGACAGACACCATAAGCCTTCAAAGACAGATTCGACCGTAATTCATGTGGATTTTCGGACGAATGCAATTTTTGAACGAAAAACGAAATAAATAAAAACGAATTTCGGGAGTAACTAAATAAATTAATTTTTCGGACGAAAACGAAATTTCGAAACAAAATATTTTACTCTGCACATGTCTACCCTATACTATACTCTCCTGCCCCCTGTACTGTGCCTCCCTTACCCTCCCCCTTGTACTGTACCCTCCTGCCCCCTGTACTGTGTACACTTACCCTCCCCCTGTACTGTACCCTCCTGCCCCCTGTAGGGTGTCCACTTACCCTCCCCCTGTACTGTACCCTCCTGCCCCTGTACTGTGTCCACTTACCCTCCCCCTGTACTGTACCCTCCTGCCCCCTGTACTGTGTCCACTTACCCTCCCCCTGTACTGTGTCCACATACCCTCCCCCTGCCCCCTGTACGGTGTCCACTTACCCTCCCCCTGTACTGTAACCTCCTGCCCCCTGTATGGTGTCCACTTGCCCTCCCCCTGTACTGTACCCTCATACCCCTGTACTTTGTCCACTTACCCTCCCTCTGTACCCTCCTTATACAGTTAATTTTTAGCGCTTGAATTATTTGTCCTATTATGGGCATGAGGGGGGTCTCATGTTTAAGTTTTGCCTAAGGCCTCACAAAGCCTAGAGCCGCCTCTGATCTGGCACCCCCCCTCACTTTAACCACTTAAGGACCGCCGTATTGCCAATGTACGTCATTACAATGGCACCGGTAGGCACAAGCACGTACATGTACATGCCTGCCTTCCAGCGGGTGGGGGGTCCGATCGGACCCCCTCCCGCTGGATACGGCGGTCCGTTTCGCTGCAGGAGCGATCCGGGATGAGGGGATGGCCGTTGGTTTCTGGCCATCCCCTCTCGATCGCTCCTGGCCAATGAGAAGCTTCCTCCCACTGTGTATTGTATACACAGGCAGGGAGGAAGTGATGTCATTCTCCTCGGGGCGGTCTTTTAAACCGGACTACGAGGAGAAGACTAAAAGTAAGTGCACCAAACACTACACTAACACATAGGTACACAACCCCCCCCCGATGCAGCGATCGCAGAGTCAGGCCTGATCCCTGCGATCGCTAACAGGTTTTTTTGGTAGCATTTTATATTTAAATCCGGAAGGCAGTGCTTGGTTTTCGGGGTCCCGTACGTGGCTAGGCTCCCAAAAAGTCCCCCACATGTGGTATCCCCGTACTCGGGAGAAGCAGCAGAATTTATTTTGGGGTGTAATTTGACTTATGCCCATAGCATGTGTGAGCAATATATCATTTAGTGACAACTTTGTGCAAAAAAAAAAAAAATTGTAAAATTCCTGCAACTTGTGGCAAAATATAAAATATTTCATGGACTCAACATGCCTCTCAATAAATAGCTTGGGGTGTCTACTTTCCAAAATGGGGTAATTTGGGGGGGGTTTGTGTTATTTTGGCATTTTATGGCCTTCGAAACTGTGATAGGTAGTGAGGAGTGAAATCAAAAATTTGCACCCTTACAAATCCTGAAGGCAGTGATTGGCTTTCGGGATGCCGTACGCGGCTAGACTCCCAAAAAGTCCCACATATGTGGTATCCCCGTACTCAGGAGAAGCAGCAGAATATATTTTGGGGTCCAATTCCACATATAACTATGGCATGTGTGAGCAATATTTCATTTAGTGACAACTTTTTGTAAACTTTTTTTTTTTTTTGTGTCATTATTTAATCACTTGGGACAAAAAAAAAATATTCAATGGGCTCAACATGCCTCTTCACAACTTCCTTGGGGTGTCTACTTTCCAAAATGGGGTCATTTGGGGGGGGGGGGGGGGGTTTGTACTGCCCTGCCATTTTAGCACCTCAAGAAATGAGATAGGCAGTCATAAATTAAAAGCTGTGTAAATTCCAGAAAATGTACTCTAGTTTGTAGACGCTATAACTTTTGCGCAAACCAATAAATATACGCTTATTGACATTTTTTTTTACTAAAGACATGTGGCTGAATAAAATTTGCCCTAAATGTATGACTAAAATTGAGTTTATTCGATTTTTCTTATAACAAAAAGTAGAAAATATAATTTTTTCTCAAAATTTTCGGTATTTTTCCATTTATATCGCAAAAAATAAAAATCGCAGAGGCAATCAAATACCATCAAAAGAAAGCTCTATTTATGGGAAGAAAAGGATGCAAATTTCGTTTGGGTACAACATTGCATGACCGTGCAATTACCAGTTAAAGCAGTGCAGTGCGAAATTGTAAAAAGACCTCTGGTCCTTAGGCTGTTAATTGGTCCGGGGCTGAAGTGGTTAAAATGTAAAAACACCGCACTGTGTCCCCTGCATACCTCTGCATCCCCCAATATCTCTTTGTCACTACTTTGTACCCCCTCTCCACAACTGGATTCCTTTACATTGCACAGCCCCCCACAGCTCTGGATCCCTTTACATTACACACCTCTGGACCCCTTTACATTACAAAACCGGTGAACCTCTGGACCTCTTTACATTACACAACCCCCTGTACCTCTAGGCCCCTTTACATTACACAACCCCCGTACCTCTAGACCTCTTTACATTGCACAACCCCCTGTACCTCTAGACCTCTTTACATTGCACAACCCCCTGAACCTCAGGGCCCCTTTACATTACACAGCATCCTGCACCTCTAGACCCCTTTACATTACACAACACCCTTCACCTCAGGACACCTTTACATTACAAAACCCTCTGCACCTCCTGGACCCCTCTACATTACACAGCCCCCTGCACCTCTGGACCCCTTTACATTACACAGCACTGTGCACCTCAGGACACCTTTACATTACAAAACCCTCTGCACCTTTGGACCCCTTTAAATTACACAGCACCCTGCACCTCTGGACCCATTTACATTACACAACCCCCTGAACCTCAGGGCCCCTTTACATTGCACAGCACCCTGCACCTCTAGACCCCTTTACATTACACAACACCCTGTACCTCAGGACACCTTTACATTACAAAACCCTCTGCACCTATGGACCCCTTTACATTACACAACCCCCTGCACCTGTGGACCCCTTTACATTACACAGCACCCTACACCTCTAGACCCCTTTACATTACACAACACCCTGAACCTCAGGACACCTTTACATTACAAAACCCTCTGCACCTCCTGGACCCCTTTACATTACACAGCACCCTGCACCTCTGGACCCCTTTACATTACACAACCCCCTGCACCTCAGCACCCCTTTACATTACACAACCCCCTGCACCTCAGGACCCCTTTACATTACACAACCCCCTGCACCTCAGGACCTCTTTACATTACACAACCCCCTGCACCTCAGGACCCCTTTACATTACACAACCCCCTGCACCTCAGGACCCCTTTACATTACACAGCACCCTGAAGCCTTTGGGTTCACACTGGTGTCTTGGAGTTTGTCGCAGTGCTGGGGTATATGCAGTTTTTCTGCATATAATCCTCATTTTTAGCTGCAGTCCCACAGACGTCTATTAGCTTGGGTAATTTAACTGTGTTTTCTGAAAGATTCAGTATAGAGGACATTTGGTGCGCTTTCAGAAAATGGTGCAAAAATGTGTAACCTAATAGAAGTCTGGGGGACTGTCACTGTAGTGAAAATTGAGGCAACTGAACCACAGCGCATCAGTGTGAACCCACTTGAGTCCTGGTTCACATATATGCGATGCAGGAACCAGCGAGATTCCAGTGCAGATTCCTGCATTGCATGTTGCTTGTTGGCTGTTCACGCTGCCCTTTGCAAGCTGCTACAGGTGTCATTGGAAAATTAATGACATCCCCAGATCGGTTTGCAAATCGCAGTGAGAACTGTGAAATGGTGCAAGAATCGGATTGCATAGGTGTAAACACCCATCCAATCCAATTCCAGTGCAGACCAAAAAAAGGGTCCCTCACTATTTTGGTGCAAATGTGATTTCAGCCATACAGTTTGTATGGCTGAATTTGCATCGCACAGACAATGCATGTGATTTACACAGCAATTTGGTGCGAATCACATGCAATGTCTATGAACACACTAGTGTAAACCCTGGTAAAGGAACATGATGGGAACATGATGGAAAGACTCTGGAGGACCTCAGAGGAAAGAGGGGGAGTGAATGAGATTTGGGAGAAAGAGGGCAGAGTCTGGATACAGGGACAGTGCTGATAACTTACTTGGATGTTCTTCCTCACACTGTTTAAATGTTCCCGCCCCCACATTCCTTTCAGAGCAGCACAGCTCAGCACAGGGGCTGCATGGAGCATGGATGGGACACGCAGGGGAGAGAGGGGGCAGAGCTAATGCAGACTCTTCCATCTCTGTGGAGGGAGGGGGAGTTGTACTCACTAACTGGGCTGTTATAATTAAACAGAGAGTGAGAGCATTGTGACAATGGGTCAGTCTGCCTAAGGTCTCCCTGCTCAGCATGTCACATCAGCTGCACTACCAAGCCTGTCCCACTCTCACTGTTTCATACAAGGGAGCTGCCTGACACCCCCCTAATGTGTGGCACCTGGGGCGGACCGCACCCCCCGCCCCCCGTTAGTACGCCACTGTTTTCAGGACTGGTATGGTGTAGTAGTACAGGATATAGTTTTGAGTGCTATTCAAGTTATTGTTGCAGCAGCCTGTGTTTTGTCAGTTTAAATAGGGACAGACAGGAAGCTGTGTGTAGCAGTGAGGGACAGTCAGTTTAATCAGTAGCTGTTACCATTAGGTCCACAAAGGTCCTTTTCAGGACTGGTATGGTAATAGGGTTGTACACGTATAATATTCTTTCTTCCAAATATAGAAAGAATATTATACTTGGCTGCTGCCCTTCTGCTGCAGTAGTCCTTTATAAATTCTTTATTTTCATAATATAGTGATACAGTCTTTCATTTCTAGACACATACACATCTACATCTTATATTTAAACCAAGCTGTTCATAATTTCATCGTGCTAGATTTCTCCTATTACATTACCTATTTCCTTATATTCACTATTATTATTTTTTCTTTTTCTCCCCCCTTAACCTGGTATAGCCCTGGTTATTTATCTTTAAAGAGAAAGAAGCAAATAATAAAACAACAGAAAATAAGAAAACGAAGAGAGAGAGAAATAAATAGATAAATAAATAAATAATAAAATGTTCTCCTTTAACCTCCTCCCCCTCTCCCATCCCCCTCCTCCCCCACCCCTCCCCAAGACAGAAAAAAAAAAGAAAGAAAAAAAAAAAAAAAAGAAAAACCGAAAACATGCAGGGATCAGCATCTACTGGTTTTGTTCCCTATATGAAATATAGGGTTTCCATACTTCATGATACCTATCTTCTTGCTCTTTCAGTATCATAGTCAGATTTTCCATTTGTTGAATCTCCGATACCCTGCTCATCCATTGTGATTTGGTTGGAGCCAGCGTCGTTTTCCATAAAACTGGAATGCATGCTTTTGCTGCTATAAGCAAATGCCTTAAGAGAGATTTTTTATATTTTTCTATAGATAACGGAACATCGTGCAATAGAAAAGCCGCCGGATTTTCCCCAAGAGACACATCTGTTATTTCCTTTACTGTTTCCGATACCATCTTCCAGAAATCTTTTACCCCGGTACACTCCCAGAATATATGTAATAGGGTACCCTCGGCTCTCTGGCAGCGCCAGCACAAATTTGATACTTGTGGGTATATCCGGTGCAATACTTCTGGGGTCCTGTACCATCTAGACAAAATTTTGTAGCCCCCTTCTTGGTATCTAGTTGCTATCGACGCCTTATGTGTGAACATGAAGATCTTATTTTTCTGTAAGTCTGAGAAAATGACTCCCAGGTCTCTCTCCCATGCTCGTATAAAAGTTAGGTCTTGTGAAGCTTCTTGTTCCATCCGCAATACGTACATTGATGAGAGGGAATGTCTCAGTGGTTCACCTTTTAAGCATATCTGTTCAAACTCAGATAATGTCCTGATCACCGGTATTCTCTGCCTACTTATTCGCAGAAACGCGTTTAGCTGTACTCGCCTAAATGGGTCCAAATCCTCCCTAAATTCTTGTTCAATCTCTTCCTTATACATGACATGATTATCAATTGAGAAATGTATAATCCTACTGATTCCCTTTCGTCTTAAATCCCTAAAAACCTTATCTATTAGACCTGGCTGGAAACCAGGAGTGCCCAGTACTGGTATCATAGGGCTTGGATATTCTGATATCCTGGTTTTCTTAAATAGCTTTTGAACTACCTGTAGTGTGGCACCCACTGTCGGATGTCTCCGTACTTCCTGTGGTATTTCTACATCTGAGAGCCATACTATTCCTTCCAATGGTATCGGGATTATTGCTTGTTCCATATCGATCCAAGGTTTTTCTTTTTGAATTCTACACCAATCTATTACCCGTGTTAGATGTGATGCCTCATAGTAGCCTACTGGATCTGGGAATCCTACCCCTCCTCTCTCTTTAGGTAATATCAGAATGTCCCTGCGTATTCTCGCTTTTTTACCTGCCCATATAAATTTTATGAATCTTGATCTCAAATCTCTCAGATATCTTCCCGGGAGCTTTATCGGTAGAGTTTGGAACAAATATAACAACCTCGGCATTACGTTCATTTTGATTATATTGATTCTCCCAAACCATGTAAAAACCGTTTTGTCCCACCGTTCTAGATCTAACTTAATCTGGCGTATTAATGGGATAAAGTTTAGTTCCAACAGTCTGTTCACCTTGTTTGATATTTTAGTCCCTAAATAACATATATGGGAATCCGTCCATCTAAACGCGAAATGTGCCGCTAGCTGAGATTTCATTTCATTATTCATTTCTACTCCCATCGCTTCCGATTTGCTATAATTTACTTTAAAGTTAGATATCTCTCCATATATGCGAAGCTCCAGTAACAAAGAAGGTAAAGAAATCCCTGGGGAGGTTATAAAAAACATCAGATCGTCCGCATATGCGGCCAATTTGTGTTCATCATTTTTTCTTATTGAAATGCCCTGAATATCCGGATTAGCCCGGATTGTTCTCAAAAAGGGTTCTAATGTAAGAATAAATATGATAGGGGAGAGTGGACATCCCTGACGCGTTCCATTCCTTATACAGAATGGTTCAGACATTGTCTCATTTATTTTTACCCTAGCTTTTGGGCAGGAATATAAACTATCAATCCAATTCTGTATCCCCTTTTTCAATCCTATATGCTGTAGCGTTGCTCTCAGGAATGTCCAGTCGACCCTATCAAATGCCTTTTCCGCATCTGCCGATATAAGTACTAGCGGTTTTTGATGGTGTTGTGCTATATATAGAGCATCAATAACTCTCTGCGTATTTTCTCTTCCCTCCCTGCCAGGGGTAAAACCTACTTGATCTGGATGTATTAATGCTGGAATAAATGGCAAGAGTCTATTCGCTAGTATTTTTGTTAGAATCTTAAGGTCTACATTTAATAAGGAAATTGGGCGGTAACTGGCACATTGAGTTGGGTCTTTCCCTTCTTTTGCAATCACTGTTATATGAGCCATTAGTGTTTCTGGTCGCATCCTTTGCCCCTCTCGTATTGAGTTATAAGCCTCTATGAATTTTGGTGCCAATTTTTCAAAAAAGATCTTATAATAAAGTAATGTATACCCATCCGGGCCAGGGGCCTTTCCGGGTTTCATTTCTTTAATGGCTTCTGACAGTTCCTCTACTGTAATTGGTCCATCTATGTTTTCTGCTTCTTCTTCGAGAAGCTTAGGCATACCCGATGCCATTATATATTCTTTTGCCTTTTCCCCTCTGGAAGGTAACCCCACCTTTGGCCGTCGATCTTCAATTTGATATAGGGTAGTATAGTAATCTCTAAATGCTTTCGCGATAGCCTGTGATGAGTTAACTAACACATCTCCTTGGGTTTTAATTCTCTCAATATAATTTCGTGCTCTCGTTTCTCTGAGCGCATTTGCCAGCACTCTGCTGGGTTTATTTCCATATTCATAATATATTTGTCTGCACCGAGTTAATTTTGCTTTTGCTTTATCCGTCAATAACAAGTTCAATTCTTCCCGTAACCTCAATAATTTTTCTTCAGTTTGTTGCAACTGCGATTTCTTATGTACTGATTCGAGTGTCCGGATCTCTTCCAGCAGAGTATCTAGTTTAGCGCCCAGAGCCCGTTTCCTTTGTGCTCCTAAAGAGATAAGAATTCCCCTGATATAACATTTGTGTGCCTCCCATCTACAAAGCGGGGTTACCTCCTCTGATTCATTTGCTATAAAAAATAGTTCCAATTCCTGGGCTATCTGGTTCTCGTACTCTGGTTCTCTCAGGAGTGTCTCATTCATCTTCCAGTTCCATTCTCGCGGGACTTTCTCTCCCCATTCCATAACACTATTGGTTGGTGCATGATCTGACAGCGTAAATGATCCTATGGACGCCTCCTTTACGCAGGTCAATGCGCTTTGGGATATAAAAATATAGTCTATTCTAGTGTATGTTTTATGTTTCGCTGAAAAAAAAGTATAATCTCTTTCCTGTACATGGAGAATTCTCCATGTATCTATTAACTGCAAATCCTGTAACATTTTCTTCACTCTGCGCAATTTCACTGCAGATAGATGAGAGACTCCCTTTGATACATCCAGAGCCGGGTCTAATGCGATATTCAGGTCCCCTCCCAGCATCAAAATCCCTTCCTTATTTTGGTATACCAGATTCAGATATGCCTCAAGTACCGCAACCTGGCCCTCGTTCGGTAGGTACATATTCACTAGTGTTACTTTTTGTTCTTGTAGAATACCTTTAACAATCAGAAGTCGTCCTGCCTCATCAGTAATTATCTTACATTCTTTCCATGGTATTTGATTTGAGATCATAATTGATACTCCATTTGCCTTTGTAGTCTGAGCCGCGCTATGATATACTGTAGTAAATCTCCTATTTCCCAATTTTGGGATTTTATCCTTTCTAAAATGTGTCTCTTGTAGGAAAACAATTTGGGTCCTCAATCTTCCTAGTTCCGTTAACAGTCTAGTACGTTTCTCTGGGCTGTTTAACCCTTTTACGTTATAGGAGGTCAGTTTTATCCTAGTCATCTTTTATCGCTTGGCTACAACCGAATCTCAACACCGAGAATCCAAATAACTGGGAGGAGGGGAGGGGGTGATGAGGAGGAGGAAGAGAAAAAAACAGAGAGGCTGAGAAAAAGGAAAGGAAAAAAAAAAAAAAAAAAAAAAAAAAAAGAAAAGTATCCCAGGACCAGACAGACTCAAGGCCCTAGGTAATGTAAAATCTAGGCGTTAGCAGGCTCTCTACTGCTAAGAATCTACCCGCCAATTGCCTAGTTGAAAGAAAAAAATGTAAGACGCCTCTGGCTATCCTCCCCTAGAAGGAGAGGCGTCTAACTTATGGAAAGTGAATAAGCAAGACAGCGATCTGAGCTCTGTTAGCAATCCATATGCACCCTTTAACCTGTCATACCATCAACCCTTTTTTAATGTATCGAAATTTTTGGCTATTCTATCTTTTGCATTTTAATAACCTCTTTACATCCCTATCTATCCCAGCCCTCCCCTCCCTTCTCCTTTTCTTCTTTCCTCTTTTCCTCTCCTCCCATTACCCCCATTACTTTATATTTATTAGATTCCGAGGGAGAGATAATAAAAAAAAAAAAAAAAAAAAAAAAAAAAAAAAACATATATTTATATGGGGAATACCTCCAAGCGGGTCTCTATATTATTATATTTTTCCTGCATTACTATTCATTTTTTCACTCTCTGCTCTTAATTTCAGCATCTCCCTTTTTCTTTTTTCTCTTTTTTCCCTTTCCTCTCTCCTCTCCTCCTTACCTCTCCTCCTCTCTTTCCTCCCTCTTTTCTCCATATCTCCCATGTCCCGTTGCTCAGTCGGATAGGGAGATTGGTCCCGTCATCAGGGCGCTAAGAAAACTCTATTTCCCCTATACCCCCCTGCCCTCCCCCCTCAATCCGTATCCAATCCGTGAATCCCTCATCTCTGTATTATACCCTTATCCTAGTGATAATATATCATATTTATTAACCTTTTATTCCCCCTACGTGACCTTCTGGTTGAGAGGGGTTGATTCAACCAGAGCAACCCCCAAAAAAAAAACAAAAAAAAAACAGAAACAAAAAAAAAAATAAAAAAAAAAATAAAAAGATGTTTCCCTTTAAACACCCAATCGTGTACTCATCCAATATCCAATTTTACAACATCAATCACAGTTCAAAGACATACCTCTCTATGAGAGGAAAAGGAAAAAAAAATGTTATATTTATATACCCAAAGTATATTATTATCAACCTATATATGGTGCAATATTTTATTTTATTTATTCCTATACCTTTTAATATCTCCCCCATCCCTTAAACTTTATTATACTATATTTAATTTAATTATAACACCTCTTAGTGTCTCTTATCCCCCCTACCCTCCTCACCTCCCCCCTTCCCGGCACCCCTATACCTGGGCCCCACTCCCCCCCCTCTTCGCCTCCTATTCGCCTCCTATTCCCCTTCATGGGATATATTCCGTTTTCTGTTTTCTTCCCCCCCCCTCAGAGGTCCCCCCCCCCAAAAAAAAAAAAAAAAAAAAAAAAAAAAAAAAATGCAATAAAAAATTCCATGGATAACTAATCTCAAAAATGCATATTCCCAAACCCAGACTTAATAAAATTCCATTTATACTAGGATCCAAAAGTAGGTCCTCATTACGCCTTCCTGATACTTAAACACAAAATTCATACGTATAATAAATTCTTTTTTACACTTTAACAAATCATAATACTTTAAATCTATTAATTCCCCCAAAAAAAAAAAAAAAAAAAAAAAAAAAAAACATTTTTTCTTTGTAAGTTCATTTTGATTTATCTCGATCAGTCCATACTGATTTCTTCTTCCTATGATGGGCTTGGTCTAGATCTCTCCCTCTGCCATAAATTTTGTTGGGATGGTCGTTCCAATAATTCTGTCCAATCTGGTACTTCAATAGCCTCTGCGCCCAGAAAAAAGAAGAGGTCTGGGAGTTGGGTCGTTTCCCTTAAATTGAAGCTTTGCCCCCCCTTTTTCACTACTACTGCCAATGGGTGACCCCATTTATATGTAGCTCCTTGGCTTATCACATAGTCTAGTAGGGGCTTTAGCATCCTTCTCCTCATTTTAGTTTGTCCACATATATCCGGATATATTTGTATTTCACTTCCTTCAAACTCTACTGTTCCCTCTTGCCAAGCCGCTCTTAGTATGTCCTCTTTTACCCTGTAAAAGTGTACCCGGCACAAAACATCTCGTGATTTAAACCTTGCAGGAACATGCATCCTGGGAATCCGATGCACCCGGTCAAGCTCAATCTGAGTGTTCGGGGGGTTGTGCAGCATTTGGTTTAGGATAGTTATCACTATATCTCTTAGGGTGTCCCCCTCGCTTCCCTCAGGGATCCCCCTAATCCGGATATTGTTCCTCCTACTTCTATTTTCTGTTTCTTCAGAATGCAGTTGTATCATAGCCATTTGCTGATGTTGTTTATTTAATTTGTCCTCCATAGCCACCAGCCTTATGTCAGTCAAATTATTTATCCTTTCTAGATTGCACACTCTACTATCAACCGCTATGATATTCTCCCGTGCCACCTTAATTTCTTCTTTCAGTGAACCCACTATGCCAGCCAGAAGTTTTTGTATATCTTCCTTCGTTGGGAGAGCCTGAATAAGCTGTCTAATATCCGGCTCAATCCCCTGCTCCTGTGTATTACATATGGCATATGTACATACCTGCTCCTCTCCTCCTGAGGCTATAGGGGTCACCATCATATGTACCGCGCCAGCCGTCTCAGGTATTGTCTCAGATAGTATCTCTGATGTTGTAACCGATTCTCTCCGCTGTACCTGTGATCGTAATTGCGAGGTCACCGTAGCTCCACGCTGTGTCAGCTCCACCGCCGAAGCCTGTGTCAGTACCTCCGCAATAGGCTCCTGTGTCCGCAGCATACTGGTGTCCCCGTCTGCCGGCTGTTTAGGGTCCCGCTTTACCGCCAGATATCTAGTGATATATGAGCGGGTTGGAGTATGTGCTCCGGCGTTTTTCCCTCTCCTCGGCATGGGTTAGATAGGGTGTGCGTACAGGTACTGTCGGTCTCCTTAGAGGTGCAGCTGTGCTACCAAACTCTCACGCCGCCATGCCTAGGCCACTCCCCTTCCGGTCCTCTCCTGGTGGATCGTCCGCCCGGCCCAGTAGTCCTTTATGAGTTTAGGGACTGAGGTAAAGTCTGCTAATCACAACCTACTAGTTCCACAAAGGTCCTTCTAAGGACTGGTAAGGTATAGCGTACTAGAGTGTATAGGGTTGAGTGAGGTACAGTCGGCTAATCCTTAAGGACTGGTATAGGTCCACAATATATAGGGTTGAAGTGCACTACTGCTGCCCTATTCTGCAGCAGTCCTTTATCAGTATAGGGACTGAGGTACAGTCTGCTAATCACAACCTCCTAGTTCCACAAAGGTCCTTCTAAGGACTGGTAAGGTATAGCGTACTAGAGTATATAGGGTTGAGTGAGGTACAGTCTGCTAATCCTTAAGGACTGGTATAGGCCCACAATATATAGAGTTGAGGTGCACTACTGCTGACTGCTGCCCTATTCTGCAGCAGTCCTTTATCAGTATAGGGACTGAGGTACAGTCTGCTAATCACAACCTACTAGTTCCACAAAGGTCCTTCTAAGGACTGGTAAGGTATAGCGTACTAGAGTATATAGGGTTGAGTGAGGTACAGTCTGCTAATCACAACCTACTAGTTCCACAAAGGTCCTTCTAAGGACTGGTAAGGTATAGTGTACTACAGTATATAGGGTTGAGTGAGGTATAGTCTGCTAATCCTTAAGGACTGGTATAGGTCCACAATATATAGGGTTGAGGTGCACTACTGCTGACTGCTGCCCTATTCTGCAGCAGTCCTTAATCAGTATAGGGACTGAGGTACAGTCTGCTAATCACAACCTACTAGTTCCACAAAGGTCCTTAAGGACTGGTATAGGTTTACTATTTGGTGTGCAGTATATAGTTGTGTAATACACGTATAAAATACGTGCACATATAGAAAGCATAGTATAGTGCGTTTCTACTGTGCAGCATTGTGCCTGCTGAGCGATCTGCAGCGATACTACAAAGAGTGACAAACGCAATCCAAAAAAAAGTATTGTAACTGGTGTGATAGACCAGTGGCCCCCAAAAACAACAGATTGAAGCGGGGTGTTATATACCTTCTTCCACATACATACTGCACTTCTGTAGAGAGTTTTGTCACAGGGTAATTTAAAAAATGACAGGCAGAGGAAGAGGCAGGCCCTTCCGCAGGGGTGGTAGGGGTAGGGCAGGAGCAACAGGCTTGAGCCAAAGTGGGAAATTGTAGAAGGTGCGAGCGATTACATCAAAGGAAGCACCAGAATTGGTTGACTGGCTCACTCAGCCTTACTCTTCTGCACCCTCCTCATCCTCTCGATCTGCACCCTCTTCTTCACTCTCTGCTATGTGCACCCCCAAAGACACTACCACCAACAACACCACCACCACCACATACCTTCCGCTTGAGTCACAGGAATTATTTTCCGATCCATATCAAGACATTTCTGATGCACAGCCACTCTTGGCATTGGATCAGGAATAGGAGGTAGCAACAACCGCCACTCAGCAGTCTGTCGACAGTACCCAGATCAGCCCAAGAAGGAGGTTGGTCCCCGGTGTTGCTGCCTACTCTGAGATCTCTACTTATAGCGGTGGGGAAGGTGACGTCGATGATGACGTGTCTAGTGATGTCACGTGGGTGCCCACAAGAGAGGAAGAGGAGGGGAGTTCAGAGGGAGATATGGACCATCAGATAGGGAAGAGAAGCAGGAATAACTTACATTGCACAGGAGGGACAAAGCAGACTGCTAATGTATCAGGAGCGAGTCATCGACCATGTACGGTCACATCTGGCGCTCCCAGGACGCCGGCACATGGCTCCGCAGTGTGGGCTATTTTTAACGTGTCCGCTGCTGACGATAGTGTTGCCATCTGCAATCTTTGCAGTCAACGCATTAGTCGCGGTAAGCCCAACACTCACCTATGGACGACCGCCTTAAGAAGGCACATGAGCTGCCATCACCGAGCCCAGTGGGAGCAATGGAACACACAAAGCCACACTCCAGGCTCTCACCGTCCAGCCTTGTCTTCTACTTCTCCTCTCTCCTCACAATTGTCCTCCACTCCACCTTCCATCACGCCAAGCTCACGTTTTTGTGCAAAAAGGCAGCTTCCGTGTGCCTAATGTTCGAGCGTAAAAAAATGATGACGCCGGATAACCCTATTGCCCAACGGTTGACGGCTGGCTTGTCAGAACTGATAGCCCGCCAACTACTGCCATATAAACTAGTGGACTCGGAGGCCTTTAGAAAATTTGTGGCCATTGGAACACCACAATGGAAGGTCCCAGGAAGGAAGTATTTCTCACAGAAGGGCATCCCAGAGCTATATGGCCATGTTCAGTGGCAAGTGAATGTATCTCTGGCACACAGTGTCGGTGCCAAGATACATCTGACCACAGACACGTGGTCTAGCAAACACGGACAGGGAAGGTATATCACTTTTACTGCCCACTGGGTGAACCTTCTGACGGCCGTGTAAGCATGTAACCCGTGGCACCCGTGTAGATTTGGTTTTACCGCCACGGATTGCATGCAGGCCTGGCTCTTCTTCACCTCCTACTCCATCCTCCTCCCTCTCCTCCTCGGCTGACTCCTCCTTTTCCGCTGCTAGTGTCTCTTCCGCTGCGCCGCCCAAGCTCCCCAGAACCTATTCGACATGCCAAGTGAGACGTTGCCATGCCGTGCTGCGTCTGTTGTGCCTGGAAGCCAAGAGCCACACTGGCCCGGCACTCCTTTCAGCTTTGCGTTCACAGGCAGATCAGTGGCTAACACCGCTCAATTTGACAGTTGGTAAAGTGGTGTGTGACAACGGTGCCAATCTGCTTAGCGCATTGAAACAGGGCAAAATTACGCACGTGCCATGTATGGCACACGTCTTAAACTTGGTCGTGCAGCGATTCGTTGTCAAATACCCTGGGGTCCAGGACATGTTGCGGCAGGCAAGGAAAATCTCGGCCCATTTCAGAAGATCTTACACGGCCATGGCTCGACTTGCTAACATTCAGCGGCGACACAATCTGCCGGTCAGACGTCTTATCTGCGATTGCCCGACGCGATGGAACTCAACCTTCTATATGCTTGATAGGCTGCTCCAGCAGAAACGTGCAGTTAACGTCTACCTGTATGAACTCTGCGGCAGAACAGGTTCTGGGGAGCTGTTTTTTTTTTTTTCACCGCGCCAGTGGCTGCTCATGGGCGACGCATGCAGACTTCTGCAGCCATTTGAGGAGATCACCACACTGGTCAGTCGCAGCTATGGCGCCATCAGTGACATGGTACCTTATGCCTTCTTTATGGAGCATGCATTGCGTTGTGTCATTGATCAAGCTGTGGAGGAGCAGGAGCGGGAAGATGAGGAAGTCGCAATGCTGGATGAATTCCCAGGGGGGGCTACTCTATCTGAGACAAGTCAACAACAGGAGTCTGAAGAGGAGTCAGAGGAGGATGATGCCGGGGCGGATGAGGAGGAGCAAGAAGAGCATGCTTTAAACCTTTCTGGGATCCCTGTTGTGCGTGGATGGGGAGAGGAGAATGAAGAGGACGACATTATCCTGGATGATGAGCAGGAGCCAGGCCACCACACCGCTTCCAGTTTAGTGCAAATGGGGGCCTTCATGCTCCAGTGTTATAATAGGGACCCCCATATAAAAAGCATAAGGGTCAAGGACCAGTACTGGGTGGCAACGTACTTAGACCCCCGGTACAAACACAAAATGGCGGAAATGTTACCGCCGTCACAGAGGGCTGTCAGAATGGAGCACTTCCAGGCCTTGCTTCGAGAAATGCTGCATTCTGCTTTTGCGTGCACTGGCAGAGGAGCAATTCCCACTCCCAGAGAAGGAGTTGCGGGTACCAATCCAACAGCGCCTGCAAGAAGAGGCCGGTTTGAAGATGTGTTGGTGACTTCTGATAAGAGGTCATTCTTTCAGCCGACCCATCAACAGGTGTCATCCGGATCCAGCATCAGGGAACGCCTAGACCGTCAGGTGTCCAACTACATTGGGTTAACGGCCGATGTGGACGCTCTGAGGAGTGATGAACCCCTGGACTACTGGGTGGGCAGGCTTGACCTCTGGCCAGAGCTTGCCCAATTTGCAATCGAACTGTTGGCTTGCCCCTTTTTCAGTGTCCTGTCCGAAAGGACATTCAGCGCAGCAGGGGGGATCGTGACCGATAAGCGTACTCGCCTAGTTCACGACAGTGTTAACTACCTCACATTTCTAAAAATGAATGAGGCATGGATCTCGGAGGAATTCAACACATGTGACCAGTAGACCATGTATATATCTATAAACAATTTTTTAAATCGAGCACACAGACCTTCTTTCTTCATTTGGCTCACTTCCTTGTCCAAAAAAAGCACACCGTACTATATGCCCGTACCCTCCTGTTTGAAGAGGTTGAGCGGTGTCATATTTCTACTGGGGCTGCTTATTATGAGGGGCTCCCACCATCCCTGTGCTGTGCTGAGTTCCTCCTGGGGCTGTACCTCTGCTGTGCATATTATGAGGGTCTCCCACCATCCCTGTGCTATGCTCATTATGAGGGGCTCCCACCATCCCTGTGCTATGCTCATTATGAGGGGCTCCCACCATCCCTGTGCTGTGCTGACTTCCTCCTGGGGCTGCTTATTATGAGGGGCTCCCACCATCCCTGTGCTATGCTGACTTCCTCCTGGGGCTGCTTATTATGAGGGGCTCCCACCATCCCTGTGCTATGCTGACTTACTCCTGGGGCTGTACCTCTGCTGTGCATATTATGAGGGTCTCCCACCATCCCTGTGCTATGCTCATTATGAGGGGCTCCCACCATCCCTGTGCTATGCTGACTTCCTCCTGGGGCTGCTTATGGTGCAGGTGTCAGTGCTGTATATCACGGTGCTGGTGTCAGTGCTTTATGTCACGCTGCTGATGTCAGTGCTCTATATCACGGTGCTGGTGTCAGTGCTCTATATCACGGTGCTGGTGTCAGTGCTTTATGTCACGCTGCTGATGTCAATGCTCTCTATCACGGTGCTGATGTTAGTGCTCTCTATCACGGTGCTGGTGTTAGATTACTCTATCACAGTGCAGGTGTCAGTGTTGTATATCACGGTGCTGGTGTCAGTGCTTTATGTCACGCTGCTGATGTCAGTGCACTCTATCACGGCGCTGGTGTCAGATCACTCTATCACGGTGCAGGTGTCAGTGCTGTATATCACGGTGCTGATGTCAGTGCTCTCTATCACGGTGCTGGTGTCAGATCACTCTATCACGGTGCTGGTGACCATCTCCTGCACCCTCTTCTTTGCCTACCCTGACCTTCCCTCTCCTCCATTGCCTTCATGCGCTCCACAGTCCTGAATTGTCAGAATTTCACATATAAAAAGAGAATGCTTGTAGTTGTCGATCCCAGATTCACCTCATAAATGTGTTATGTCATTGGCCATGTGGTGGGACTATGTGTACACAGCTAGTAATTATTTTGTGGCTGCAAATATGACCTGTAGGTTTGTAAAGTTTGCCTCCCATTGAAGTCAATGGGGCCCGTCGAGAACGTTACGGTTCACGAACTATCGGCCGCGTTCGCGGTTCGCAATCGCGAAACATCCCGTCGGAAGTTCATCCATCACTACTGGCAGCCCCATGTTTGGATCTGCTTCCCCTCTATTCCTGCTGCTGGACATTGTCAGCTGCCTTTCCCTGCCTATCGCCGCCCGCCTCTCAGGTCTCACTCTCCGGGCTCCGACTACTACTGGGTGGGGAGCGGAAAAAAATTACTCTGCCGGGGAAGGCAAGGAGATAAGCAGGCAGGCCGAGATTTGAGCCAAGGCAGAAGAACATGTGAGCGGAGCTGAATGGGCATGTGCTGGAAACTGAAGAAATAGTCCATCCGCTCTGACCAGCACATCATCATCCAGAAAAGGGCACAGATAATGGAAAAATACACCCCCTAAGCTAGTAGGAGCGGGGTGTGCAATTCAGATTTTTTTTATTTTTATTCTGCACTGTTTTTAAAAATTGCCGCAGCTCCTGTTGAAGTCAAATTCGGGGACAAAACCAGGGACAGACTTGGTCACCCTAGGCTAGAACAACGTAGAAAATTGCGTGAGAGAGTCAGAGTTTGTCGCAATTGGACCCATCCTTTGATTGCGCAGCGAATGTCGGCAGGATATTTTGTAAACATGTACATACAGCTGAGTAGCTACCCTGACAATTTTTTTTTTATTTCACACGCATGTCCATTGCCACATTTGGCCTTCTACTTGAAAAAGTATGACCCAGTCTGACACACATGGACACCAACATGAGGAAGAGGTGTGTCACCAGAGGAACGTCTCTTGGTGACGATCAGGTATGTGCATATATTTATATATAGATGTATTATTTTTGTTTTTTCAGGTCTAAAATATAGGGTACCTTTAAAAATGCTTATAAACGTAAATGCCGGTACCATGTTTAGCTGCGTTTGGCATCTGAAACTTTGAAAACTTCGGCGTCTGAACCCATTTTTTTTGCTTCCAAAGAAGCGCTGTTAAATGCAACTGCATAAAAACAGCCATAAACGGGACTGTGTACATGGTCACATAGGATAACACTGAATGAGTTTGGGCAATTGAAAAAAGCTTCCAGCTGCCTCTGAACATACATTTACAGTGTCCCGTGTACATGGGACCTAAGGCATAACTCCCAACTTTCCCTGATTTCGCGGGACTATCCCACATTCTGAAACAAAGTCCCTCTTTCCTCCTCATTTTGGTCTGATCTATATCATATATAAAATGCACTTTTTATCTTTCATAAAGTATTTCCCAGTGCTAAACCTTTCATCCAATTTCTAAATTGCTGCATTTGTAAAAAGCAAAAGCTAGTAAAGGAATAGCATCGGTAGAAAAAAAAAAATGGCACTGATCCTGAGTTTGGATGCACAAAAGACCTTCGACAGGCTGAGTTGGCCTTATATGTTTGCTACAAGTTTATGGTTTTCAAGGTTCCTTTTTAAAAGCTCTAAACTAAAGGCTCTTTACTCTGCGGTCTCAGCCCAGGTACAGATGTCATCCCTCCTGTCGCCTAGCTTCCCCATGACAAATGGAACTCGGCAGGGGTGTCCTTTGTCGCCACTGCTTTTTATCTTATGTCTAGAACCCCTAGCCGAGTCCATACTTACTCACCCAGATATTCGTGGGGTGGTGATGCGACAGGGGGAGTATAAATTGTTGCTTTTTGCGGCCAACGTCCTACTTACTATCACTAACCCACTGATATCCCTTCCCTCACTGCACAAATTATTGTCCTCCTTTGGTGCCATTTCAAGATATAAGGTCAACACCTCAAAAACTGAGGCTCTTCCCATACACATCCCAGAACCCCACACTATTGCAACTTAGGGAGGCATACACTTATAAATGGTGCAACACTTCTCTTAATACTTAGGGGTCCTCTTCACCCCTTCCTACTCCTTCCTCTACCCTGCTAATTTCCCCCCTCTAATCTTAGACATAAATAAATCCTTGTCAGCCTGGTCAAAGTACCCCCTATCACTGTTAGGTAGGATTAATGTCCTAAAAATGTCTATTCTACCTAGGCTGCTTTACCATTTCGAAACACTACCAGTTGCCATGCCAGTCTAAAAGCGCTCCAGAGGACCTTTCTGAGGTTTGTTTGGGGTGGTGGAGCCCATCGTATAGCGAGCTCGGTGGTGATGGCTGTAAGGTCCAGGGGGGGGGGAGGTTTGGGAGCTCCGGATATTACCAAATACTACTATGCCACACACCTGAAGGCTTTGGTCTCATGGTCCTCTCTACATGCACCCAACCAGTGGACAGCTATTGAAAAGGGAGTATTGCACCCGGTTCACCCTTGCTCCTTAATTTGGGGAACTCCTTCACCCCTGGACCCCATTTTTAAACGCCAATGTACCGCTCCAATGAACTTCACCCTAAGTGTTTGGCATAAATGTCTCAAAAGCTATTCCCTTGCTTCTCCATGCCCTCCCCTTATAAATGTGTTGTTTAACCCAGCCATACCGGACAGCATGTGTGTGGGTAGGGTCCTTCCTTGGCTTACCGCTCTATCTTTAAATCCTCCAGATGTGTAACCCAGAGAGAAACCTCTATAAAGATCCTTATGTTTTGGTACCGGACCCCCGATGTTCTACACAAATTTAACCCCTCAGTTTCACCCCACTGTTGGTGGTGTGGAGTTGAAATGGATTCTTTGTTTAACATCTTCTGGGAGTGCCCTCTGATACAGCCCTTCTGGCAGGATGTGGAGCAGCTAATTCAGGGGGTGATGGGCGTAGCACTCCCACTGGACCCCTTGAACTGTCTACTGGGGTTTCCTGTTAAGGGCCTACCCAAAAAGGTTAACAGATTGATCTCGTATATCTTACTTGCAGCCAAAAGAATTATTTCAATGTACTGGCTCTCTAACACATCACCCTCTTAGCTTAGATTTTTACATTTGGTGGCCGAGATCCGGAGGATGGAATATCTAACGGCTTTTGTACACGATTCTATTCCCCAATTTGATAAAATATGGGAGCCATGGGATCAATCGGAATGTGGGTCTCATAAACCAGTGGAAACATTAGAAAATATCTTAACCCATAATTAAGTATTGTTTTTCCCTCTCCACCCTCCTCCCCTTTTCTTTTTTTTTCATATGCTATTTTGGTGCCTGTCTGATTACTGTCTTAGTCTTTATGTACCCTTCACAATATTGTTTACTGTTTCATTAATATATATGCTCTTGCATTCTATATTTTATTACTCAAATGTGAGTTGTTTATGTCATACAACTTTTAATAAGCTGTGCGGAACACCCCTATGTTCTGCACTATGGACATTGTTCACCTGTTCTCTTTAATTCCATTCTAACTATCTGTAGCCATTATGCTTATAACACTAATTTAATGTGCATTGTACTTTGCCTTTTGTAACTGGTTCTACTCTTATAACTTAATAAAAATTACAATTTTTTTATCGTACATCATAGGACACAGAGTCTCAAGTAATTACTTGGTGGGTGTCAGAGAACTCACCATGTGAAGATCCATCCCCGTGTAGCAGCAGTTCACCTTCGTCCCAAGGATCATGCGCGGTGTCCCCGTCAGAGGCATGCGAGTTCCGGTACGAACGGACGCATGCCAATATGAACACGTGGACGCACTCGCGCCAACCGAACGTTTGCACGTAATTACGCACGCATGGCCACGTCCACCAATC
Source organism: Lithobates pipiens (assembly GCF_037356315.1). Classification (NCBI taxonomy): domain Eukaryota; kingdom Metazoa; phylum Chordata; class Amphibia; order Anura; family Ranidae; genus Lithobates; species Lithobates pipiens. The sequence continues at coordinate 389,006,253 of NW_027507903.1, read as the reverse complement.
CGGGCACATCTCGCCCTATATAAACAGGATCCTGACTTGATACCAGTGCTGGATCGTCTTCAGCTTGTCCCTGGAATACCTGATCGTTCTTGTACCTGTGACCTTGTTCCTGACTACCGACTTGCTCGACTATTCTTTCGGATCATTCCTGTTTACTGTTTCCTGGACTATTTCTGATCTCGGCTTGGACTTCCTACTTCGGTTTGCTTCCTGATTTTGTACCTCATTGCCAGCACGTTACCAGACCCCTTGCTCGCCCCTGACTACGCACCTGCCTTCCGGTGGTGTACCTCGTTGCCTGCCAGTTGCCAACCTAGCCTGTTCCTGACGTGCAGTGTCTACCTCACACCTGCTTGGCTCCCGCTGTATTCCACCAGTGACCGGCCTACACCTCTTCATCCGGGAGGACCCAGTATCTTCAGGTCTTCATTTCCAAGCCGCAGGCACCTGTACCCTTTCGCTGCCTCCACACTTCCTGTTCCCACTTCCAGGGGTGTGGAGACAGGAACCATGCTAGAGGCCACCCCCAGCAGTCTGACTCCGCTGTAAGGTACGTGACAGTGGGTTATAGGCCTACCTTCAGGTGATGACACTGGTATAACCAATACAGGAAGTTGACTCCCCTATATAACCCCTCCTCCTTCCAGGAGCACTCCGTTTTTTCGCCAGTGTCTAAGGCAGGGGTCTCAAACTGGTGGCCCTCCAGCTGTTGCAAAACTACAAGTCCCATAAGGCATTGCAAGGCTGACAGTTACAAGCATGGCTCCCACAGCCAGAGGCATGATGGGACTTGTAGTTTCGCAACAGCTGGAGGGCCGCCAGTTTGAGACCCCTGGTCTAAGGTGTTGGTCACGAGTGAAGATGTGCTCTGCAGAGCTCCAGGAGGGATCCATGCTGAATTTAAAGAAACCTCCACAATCAGATCCATCCTCACCACTGAGGCCATAGGATGGTACCTGGACCTCGATACAAGAACGACGCTTTGCCTGTAATGCTTCTCTTTGAGAGCTGGACCCTAGGAACCAGGACGCTTTTTGGTCTTGCTACATTTCCTAAAGTTGTCCTGAGGGGAGCTATACAAGGCCCAAAGGAGCGGAACCCCTTTTAAAAGGGCCACAGTCTTTGAGCGTGTTTAAACGCAGCCCGCCGTGATGGGTGAAAGTTGGATCTGTCTGTTAAATCAGCAGTATTCTGCAGCGAGGACAAGGTAAGGGAAGAAGCTTTGCTTTTTCCTTAAATATACCTTATATGCCTTATAAATGTCTCCTCTGTAAGGAGTAACTTACACTACCTATGATGTGTCTTAGTGCAGCTCTGTCTCAGAACATGTGTGGTCCCAGCGGCAGAGGGGGTTCTAACTATAGATCTTGTGGGATTTGGTAAAAAATACAACAGTTGCCAATACAGAGATGTGTATAAACTTCTATATGGGTGGTAGCTGATTGGTTGACGCAGCTGCTTTAGCTGCATGGTTTAATTACAACCCAGCACTTCCACCTAGTAACATTGGGAAACGCCCTATGCTTCTGTGGTTTAAAAACTATAAATCTGCTGATCAGAACCCCTCTTCCCCCCCCTTCCCCTTGTAGAGGTGTATAGTACGTTCACCTTTGTGTTGGCCATCCGGGTCCCTAGCAGGGCCTGAGAACGCAGAGGGGCATGTCCGCAAGGTCACATGGCGCTGTGTATGGATGTAACGTCCACACACACACAGCACTCGCCGCATAGCTGAGGGGAAGTGCTGAGGATGCCAATCAGGTTCCACCTGAGGCTTTATAGCACAGACACTCTCATTTCAGAAAAACTTTTTAACTGAAGAGAGGCAGTCTGTCACTCTAATGCCGCGTACACACGTAGCGGACTATCCGACGGACTTAGTCTGGCGGACTTCCCGCCAGACTGTCCGTCGGACTTTCCGAACGAGCTACTTGCCCACACACTGCACTTTTTCAGCGGACTAATACGGCGTACTAAGTCCGCCGTACTATCCGCCCTACTTTTGAAATGAACGGACTCGCCCACACACGCGGAGGAAAGTCCGCTCATTTCGAGCGCGTCTCCAGGTAGGTGGGGCCCGCGAAGGAGACGTTGCTGGCCCCGCCACCTGGTATGGACTTAAAGGGGAACCCCAATGCAGAAAAAAATCGGCGTGGGGGTCCCCCCCAGGTCCACATCAGACCCTTGTCCGAGCACGCTACCCAGCCGGCCAGGAAAGGGGGGGACGAGTGAGCGCCCCCCCCCCCCCCGAGCCGTACCAGGCCGCGTGCCCTCAACATGGGGGGTGCCTTGTCCCCATGTTGATGAGGACAAGGGCCTCTTCCCGACAACCCTGGCCGTTGGTTGTTGGGGTCTGCAGGCGGGGGGCTTATCGGAATCCGGGAGCCCCCTTTAATAAGGGGGCCCCGGATACCGGCCCCCCACCCTATGTGAATGAGTATGGGGTACAATGTACCCCTACACATTCACCTGTAAAATAAAGTACAAAAAAAACACAACACACAAGATAAAATAGTTTATTGCACAGCTCCGTGGGTCTTCCGTCTTCGGGGGTCTTCTCGCCGGACTCCTCCGCTATCTTCTTCTAGCTCTTTTGTTTGATCGTGTGTACGCACGATTGTTTGATCGCTTGTACGTGGCATAAGAGACACCAGAGCGCTGTAAGGATGTAAACAGGCATTTCCAGACAGATTGTTACTTAGTAGCAAAAGAACTGTTATTTTGTGTGTACCTCTGCTTGTGCTTTACACTATGTCTTCCAGACCTACCGTAGAGGTACCTAAGGTGTCGCCCCCTGGGGCTGGGAATCCCAGTTATTCCTCCATACTGTCTTCCTCTTCGGATAGATCAGACATGGCAAGCCAGGGTGAGTCATTGAAAGTTAGCGGTGGTGCAACTGCTTCACACACTTCAACCCCTGTAGAGGTGAATGAAGATGCATTTTCCTCTGCCTTGCAAGGCTTAGAAGGAAGATTAGCGGCTTTAATTGCATCCTCCATCCAGTGTATAGGAAGCGTCCTAGATCCCCCTCCCCCACCTTAGACTCTTTACAGTCAGTGGAGGGTCCAAGAGAATTTTGGGGACAGGATGGGGTATTGCCCTTACATGATTGGGAGGAAAGACATGCGATTATTACTCTGCAGAGGAAACAATACTTGAAGTTCCCAAGGATCCCTACTTCACAATCTGAAGTACAGAGGCTTGCAAAGATGGTTCGCTCTACTTGCATGCTACCCCTAACAGAGTTAGCTGAAGGGCCGGTCTCTTCCTTGGGTTCTTTGAAGCCTTTACAGCCTTTGCATGCGTTTCCCGTCCACGCATTACTAAAAAAAGCTTATTTATACCGAATGGGATCATCCGGATAAGCATTTTTTCCCTTACAAAGAGACTCGCAAAGCCTTATCCCATGGAAGAAAGATTCACTAAAAGATGGAAAGTTCCAGCAGTTGATGCTGCGATTTCCAATGTGAAAAAAAAAAAATACCCAGTGGACAATGCGCTTATGCTTAAAGATCCAACAGATAAGAAGTTGGAAGGTCTGTTAAAATCCTTTTTTTCTTAGCAGGTACTGTTGCTCAGCCTGCAATTGCAGCTATAGGCATCTGTCAGTTCTTAAAGGACCAGTTCACAGATGCTCTCAGATGAGCTACCTGCACAACAAGCACAGGAACTGGCCGAGCTACCTAAAGCATAATGCGTTGCTGTAGACGCTATGAAGGATTCTATTCACCAGACATCACGCCTTGCGTTTGTACTTGTACATATGAGAAGGACCCTTTGGTTAAAGGGTTGGTCAGCTGAGACGCCTTGTAAGAACCTTCTAACTAGTTTCCCCTTTAAGGGAGAACGATTATTTGACGATAGTTTGGATAAATACATTCAAACAATTTCCAGCGGAAATAGTACTTTTGCCAGTCAAAAGAGAATATAAGCGTCTTTCATTTAAACTGTTTGGCCTCTGCCATCAGACCAGGCATAAAGGAAGACCTGGGGCTACAAGTCTGCAAAGCAGAATACAAGACCTCCTTATGAAGAGGCATCTCCCCTCACCAAGGTGGGGGGGAAGACTTCTGATGTACTGAAGTCTGGCAAAGGGAGATTCAGGACAAATGGACTCCCTCCACAAGCTACCTCCCTGTTGCAAGCATTAGACTGATTATTGGCTCAAGGGGTGATCAGACAGATTCCCAAACAAGAGCAAGGTTTGAGGTTTTACTCAAACCTAATTACGGTGCCAAAGCCAAATGGGGATATCAGACCAAGTCTAGATCTACATAATCAAAATCGGTTCCTGAAAATCCGCTCCATTTGCATGGAGTTAATCAAGTCAGTCGTTTCCATCCTGCAAGGAGAAAAACTTCTGGCATCCATCGACATCAGAGATGCATAGCTGCTTGTCCATATATTTCCTCCTCACCAGAGGTTTCTGTGGTTCAAAGTAGAACAGAAGCATTTTCAGTTAATAGCCTTGCCCTTCGGGCTTGCTACAGCACCTCAGGTATTCACTAAGGTATTAACCCCACCTCTAGTCAGGTTAAGGGCACAGGGCATAACTGTATTGGCTTACTTAGATGATCTATTGTTAATAGACCAGTCAGTGGCTTGCTTGAAGCAAGGTGTAGCCATCACAAGCAGTTACCTGGAAGGTTTGGGTTGGATTCTCAACCTAAAGAAATCCTCCTTAAAGCCACTAAGAAGGCTGAAGTATCTGGGCCTGATCATAGACACAGCCCAGAAAAGGGGTGTTCTTGCCTCCCACGAGGATCAGCTCCACACAGGAGCTGGTGAGGATGATCAGGTCGAAGAGAAATCCTTCAATTCGCCTTTGCATGAGGTTGTTAGGGAAGATTGCTGCTTCATTCGAAGCAGTTCCCTATGCTCAATTCCATTCGAAACTGAAAGCAGTATTCTGTCTGCTTGGAACAAAACGATTCAAGCTTTGGACTTGCCAATGTGGCTGTCCCCATGAGTGTCCCAGAGCCTCAGTTGGTGGTTACTATCTTGGAACCTGCTGAAGGGAAAGTCCTTCAGATCAATTATCTGGAAGGTAGTAACGACAGATGCCAGCTTTTCAGGCTGGGGAGTAGGAGCCTTGCCCATCGACATCCTAGAGATTCTGGTAGTTTTATCTGGCTCTAGAAACCTGGACCTCCAGGTTAAAGAATTGTCCTGCCAGGATCCAGTCCGACAATGCCACGGCTGTGGCATATATCAATCACAAGGGGTCACCAAGAGTCTCTCAGCTCAGAGAGAGATGAACCAGATTCTAAGTTGGACAGAAGAGAATGTCCCATGCATATCGGCAGTTTTCATTCCAGGAGTAGAGAATTGGCAGGTGGACTATCTAAGTCGCCGGCAGTTATTCCCAGGAGAATGGTCTCTTCACCCCAAGGTGTTTCAGGCTGTTTGCCAAAGATGGGGGACTCCGGACGTAGACCTTCTAGCGTCCAGATTCAACACTAAGCTAGTCAACTTTGCATCCAGGACAGGGGACCCACTTGTATACGGAACAGATGCGTTGGCGACCCCGTGGGATCAGTTTTTACTGATCTATGCACTTTTCCTCGATTCAGTTGCTACCCCAAGTTCTTTGCAGGATCAAGCTGGAAAGAAAATCGGTAATACTGGTAGCACCAGCATGGCCCAGAAGGTCATGGTACGCAGAGATCGTAAGGATGGCAGTGGAGGGTCCAGGGCTCTTCCCACTAAGGCCAGACCTGCTATCTCAGGGGCCGATATTCCATCCTACTTTACGAACGCTAAATTTAACAGCTTGGCTATTGAGACCCACATTCTGAATAAATGTGGGCTTTCCAGGTCGGTTATCTCTACTTTGATTAATGCTAGGAAGCCAGTTTCTAGAGCTATATATTATAGAGCCTGGAAAGCTTATGTTTCCTGGTGTGAGTCCAAGGGTTGGTACCCTCGGAGATATATCATAGGCAGAATTCTTACCTTTCTACAATTAAGCGTAGAGATGAAGTTGGCCCTGAGTACTATTAAAGGCCAAGTCTCAGCCTTATCTGTTTTTATTTCAAAGACTGCTTGCTATGCATTCTTTAGTCCAGGGTTTCATGCAAGGAGTGCTGCGGATTAATCCGCCAGTTAAATCACTCTTAAGCCCTTGGGACTTAAATTTAGTTTTGTCAGTGTTACAAAAACAGCCATTTGAACTGTTGCAGCATGTTCCCTTAGTCCTTCTGACTAGGAGGCTGAAATTTTCGTTTGCTATATCCTCAGCAAGGAGGATTTCAGAATTGGATGCTATTTCTTGTAAGGAGTCATATTTGATTATTCATGAGGACAAAGTGGTGTTACGCCCTCGTCCAGGTTTTTTGCCAAAAGTGGTTTCAGGCTTTCATCTGAATGAAGATATTGTCCTGCCAGGGTTTTTTCCCCAAGACCTTGTTCCAGGGAAGAAAGGTCACTACATTGTCTTGATGTAGTGAGAGCAGTGAAAATGTATTTAAGAAAACTGCTCCAATTCTTAAGACTGATGTCTTATTTCTTCTGCCAGAGGGTCCTAAGAAGGGACAGGCAGCGTCAAAATCCACTGTCGCTAAGTGCATTTGGCAAGTTATAATTCAAACTTATGATTTAAAGGGAAAGATTCCCCCTTTTCAAGTTAAGGCGCACTCTACCAGAGCGGTTGGTGCTTCTTGGGCAGTGCATCACCAGGCCTCCAGGTCTCAAATCTGCAAGGCCGCGACATGGCCTTCAGTACATATATTTGCAAAATTTTATCAAGTGCATGTAAGATGGAATGAGGATATCGCCTTCGGGCACAGTGTGCTGCAGGCAGCAGTATAAGTCCTCAGGTCTGGGGGTTACCCTAAGGGTTGTGTCTCCCTCCTCTCAAGTAGCATTGCTATGGGACATCCCACCAAGTAGTTACTTGAGACTCTGTGTCCTATGATGTATGATAAAGAAAATAGGATTTTTAAAACAGCTTACCTGTAAAATGCTTTTCTTGGAGTACATCATAGGACACAGAGCTCCCGCCCCTCTGTTTTATGGGGTGAGAGTATATTACTTATATTTCTTGACTACAAAAACTGAGTGCTCCTGGAAGGAGGAGGGGTTTTATAGGGGAGTCAACTTCCTGTATTGGTTATACCAGTGTCAACACCTGAAGGCAGGCCTATAACCCACCAAGTAATTACTTGAGACTCTGTGTCCTATGATGTACTCCAAGAAAAGGATTTTACAGGTAAGCTGTTTTAAAAATCCTATTTTTTAAAAAAAAATAAAAACACTTGTGGGCTTAAAAGGGAAAGTGTGGGTTTTTGTTGTTGTTTGTTTTTAATTCATACTTAGGTGGATGCAGCTTCTTTCTGAAGCCTCTACACTGAGAACCGGCAATTGAACATCTCCGATCGCTTGGTTCTCGCAGCTCTCTGCTCTGCCCCCTCCTAGCTCACTGGAGCCCTGAGCTGTGGATGGAGGGGTGGGAGAAGCTGGCTCAGGCTCTCAGCGGTTCGTCCAGGTATCTAGGCGGATTCCAACTCCATGGTCGTGGTGACGTGGCACCTAGACCAATTCTGTGATGAACAAACTGAACTCCTGTGATCCATAGGCGAAGTACAGCCAAATAAGCTTTACTTCTCCTTTGAGGAGAGAGCTGTACTTCTCCTTTTGATGTATACATTTTTTGTACAATTCTTCTTTAAGGGGGTAGTGGCAGGGGGTGCACACTTTTGCTAATAGGTGCCCCTCATTCCCATCTCAGAAAGTTGGGAGGTATGATAAGGCCTCACGAACACAGGCAGCAATGAAACACAGACACTTCTGGGTGCCCAGAGGGCACACGTGCAGCATACAGCCTATTGCTAGCTGTCTAGCAAAATCTTCAATTTGTGATACTGTGTATGTAGCATACTATTCCCCAAGGCTTTATGGGGCTATGGAGTTATTTTTAATGATTTTCTCAATAAATATGTGATTTTATTTATTTTTTACATTCTGAGGGTACCACAAAGTCCAATATCTGACCTTTGACCCCCTGTGTGGGTTCCAATACAGGGAAAGCCTGTTTTAAGGCCCCCCTTTTCCTTATGGAATCGCGACAGGGGCAGTTTCAAGGCCTCCCTTTTGCTGTAACTAGTGAGTGTGTTCATTATAGGTCAACTGGGTCAGAGGTAAAACTGGAATATTTTAGTTTTAGGGTTCTGGGTTTTATTTCTTAAAAAAGATCACATGACACATGGAAGCTTCTGGAACCCTATTGGTACCCTATAAAAAGGGCTTCCTCACGGGGTTTGTGGCCAGTCACCTGAGGGAGAAATATCCAGCAGAGCTTGGGGCTATAATACATTTAGCCCGCTGGATTTTTTCCTGTCAGCAACATGAAGACTCTTTTGAGGCAGCTTTTGGAACCAGCGGAAGCCGAGAAGGGGGAAGATCGGCGGCAGCAGTGCTTAGCCTCACCTTCAGATCAAGTGGCCGCGGTGGTGAATACCGGGTCGACCTCTGGTGAGACGACGGAGCCGACAGATTTAGTTGCCATCCTGCAGGAAAAATTGTCCGAAGCGCAGTTTCCGGTTCCTGGTCAGAGGGGTATCGATGTCACAGAGGGTGAGAAAAGGAGCAGTAGGCGGAACGGGAGACCAACATCGGGCTGAGCAATGGGAGGAGCCGAAGTCAAGCAGCTGAGCAAGGGGCAGCATGTGAGGTGCCGAAGATTCTCTCCTTCCCCACCCAGCCATGAGGCGGCAGTCAGAGAGGAGCCGGCCCATCGCAAGAAGCGATGGCTTGCGCAGAGTGAGGTGGTGGGTGGAGCCAGCAGGGGCAGAGGCGTCAGACGGTTGCCTAGCGACAGGATGCCTTCTGTTCAGTGGCAGATTTCTAATCCCTTTTCCACAGGTGCAGCACAGCGGAGAAACGGGGACATCAAGTGGTTCAGCAGGGAAACATCCCAGTTGGGTGCAACATCCCAGTGATTTGTTCACCTTAGCAGCCAGATCCAGCTGAGAATTTGGTTCCTACTAATGCTGGTGAGTCTCAGCAACTACGTTTGTTATGTGAATTATCATCTTCTCTCTCTAATCTAGTTAAAAAATTACATTCCAAATCTGCCAGTTCATCTTACCCAGCAAAGGGGTCTTCTGACCCTGCTGCTTCAGTTTGGGCAGCTGGCTCAGGTGGTAATAATGAAAATTTACATCAAGGTTTAATTTTTCCCACTACTAAAAGTGAAAAACTGATGTCCCTGAATCTCGTTTGAAAGAAACAATACCCTGTGTATTATCTCCTTTAGGTTTCCACCTATCTTTTAGGGATGAAAGAAAAAATATGGAAGGGTGAATTTGTGGATATTTAATCTCCATTACCATCAGTTAAGGAATTAATTTTAAAATTGGAGAAAAGGATGATAGAAATGAGGAAGATAGACACAGGCCAGTGGCAAAATCATTTGCTAATAGGTTATAGGGGATGTGTATATATACTAGTGTTTTGTTTTATGTGAGAGATTTCTGGAAAAGAGTCCGGGTATCTTTCAGCATATAGATATTTTACAAGAAGCTTATAAGAATTTTGGTGGCTTTTCTTGGTACACTTATGATGAAGCATTCCGCCAAAAATTGGCAGTCTAGTCAGGTTTACAGTGGGGTTCAAAGGATGTTGGTGTTTGGCTGAATCTGTTTGTTCCGCCATGGCCCAGTTTTCCTAGATCATTACCAGTTACCAATATACTAGCACAACTATGCAATACAAAAAAGGCATATGTTTTGCTTACAATGATAGAATGTGTAAATGGCATTCCAATTGTAAATATAAACAAGAATGTTCCTTAAGGCGCCGGTGCACATCTAGTGGCTAAATGTTTTCGAAAAGTGTCATACAATCATTAATCACAGTCTAATAGAGAGCTTTTTCTTAAAAGCAGCCACCCCAGTGAATTTGGAAAGCATCCTCCCCTGGCTCCAATGTTACCCAAATCAGCAGAAAGCAATGTTATTGATAGATTTTCAAATGGTCTTCCTCTTCCACCATTTGAAGATTTGGGTTGTTCTATGGTAAAGAATCTTTCTTCAGTTTCAGATCTATCACAAGTAGTAGCAGAAAAGTTACAAAAAGAGCTCCAGGAGGGCAGGATTTCAGGCCCTTTTGATTCCCGGCCCTTTAAAGATTTTTGATTATCCCCTCTGGGGCTGGTACCAAAAAAAAAAAAAAAAAGCCTCATTCTTACCGTTTTAATCCATCATTTATCTTTTCCTCTGGGTTCTTCTTTAAATGATCAAATTGATAATGATATTTATTCGGTTACTTATACCTCTTTTGATACAAGGAATTAGACTATTGGGTGGCAATGCTTTATTAGCTAAGGCTGATGTAAAAGCAGCTTTTCGATTGCTCCCTATACATCCCAGCTGTTTTTAATTCCTTGGGTTTTCATTTTGCCTGTAAGTTTTATTTTGACAGATGTCTTCCAATGGGGTGCTCCTTTTCTTGTTTTTATTTTGAATCGTTCGCTACTTTTTTAGAATGGGTTGTTTCGGTCAAGTCGGGTTCACCTTTTTTAATACATTACCTTGATGATTTTTGCTTCTTGGGGGGGGCGCGAATTCTGCGCAATGTATTTCTTTGTTAAAAAATGTTTATGAAACTTGTGCTGAATTCAGGGTTCCATTGGCGGAGGAAAAAACTGTTTTACCCACAACATGCATTGAGTTTTTAGGTATCACAAAAACTGTCGATAAAGAGTTTAGGCTCCCTTTGGAAATTTTTTTAAAATTACCGAGCTGCTGTTGTCATTAATCATAAAAAAAAACAAAGTGTTGTTAAGACATGCAGTCATTATTAGGACATTTAGCTTCTAAATGTCCTTGCCTATGGCCAATAAGTAGAATATTTTCTAGAAGGCTTTATATGGCTATTTCTGGATTGAAGAATCCATTTCACATATAAGGTTAACCACAGATCTAAAGGAAGATATGTTGCCTTTGTGTAATTTCTTAAGCCAATTTAAAGGAATGACTTTTTGGAAAGAGGAATTTATTGTAGATAGCGACTGTCAGTTGTTTACTGATTCTGCTGTATCCGTTGGCTTTGGAGCTGTTTGGGGCACTCATTGGTGTTCGGCTCCATGGCCTGCGGATTGGATAAGCAAAGGTTTTTGTAGCAATATCGTGGTACTAGTACTATTTCCTTTAATAGGGACCTTTTCAAGGTCACCATCGGTTATTTCTCTTTTGTGCTACTTGTATACCAGTGTCTTTGTTTGAATATCTGGGTCAAGACACAATATATTCCAGGTAAGGAGAATACACTTACAGATACTTTATCTTTCACACATGGAGCGTTTCTTTTTCCTGTTGGCAAGGAGCATAAATCCCCAAACAAACAGAAATGTGTCATAGTACCCAACAACTAGCCTTGGGGGCGAATATCCGCTGGATAAATTCCCAGCGATGGGACTTGAGTCATCCACACCATATGATGATGCTGTTACAATGATCTGGACATTAAACTAAGCTCAACGTAATGAACCATGGGTGTGCAGTGCCCACTGAGGCGAGTTCCCACACTAGTTCATACTGCAGTAGGTAGTCCAGGAGTATAGTAGCTGGGGCATGACCAGACAGTTGTAGTTCACAGCAAGCACAAAGCTCCATGTCCCAGTTGCTTGAACCGGCTTACCACAGAGGGATAATGTCAGGAAGATCCTTCTCACAGGCATCCGAGCGGCGTAAGTCGCAGAAGATCTTCTGTGCAGTTTGAAGAGAGTTACCGCGATCGGCGGTGCGCGCGTGCGCGCACGCTGGTGCGTGCGCGGCCGTTTGACGCAATTGGCGCCAATAGCGCTATTTAAAGTGGATCCTTGCTTCACTGCCTTGCTGCCTGATCAACAGCGTTCCTGTGTACCCTGGTATCCTGTATCTGAACCTGCATCCGTATCCTGATCCGTATTGAACCCGGCTTGTTCCCGACTCTGCTGTTTGCTGCCTGCCCCCAAATTTGGCTTTGTACCCGACTACTCTTCTGGATTCCGTTTCTGTACCTGATCTGCTCGCCTGTGCCTGACCTGGACTGTTACACCATCTGTTATCTGTCAGTTGCCTGTTTACTGCTGCTGTACTACAGGACACCTCCCAGTCTACCACCATACCCGGCTGTTACTCCCTCTGCGCTTGTTGCCATCTACCTCTTGCTGCCGACTACTGGACTCTTCCCACTTCCCGCTGTATTCAGTTTGCACCAGCATTCACTGCCGGACTACAGAACTCCTCCCGTTGTTCGTTGTACCCTGCGACCATTTGTATCCCGTTGCCAGACTACAGGAATCCTTCTGCTGTCTGCTGAAACTTCCATTACCTACATTCCGCTGCTGGACTACAAGACACCTCGACCATCATCTGTCTGCTGCTCTTTACTCCAACTGTCCAGTCAGGCACTTGTGCCCCTCTGTGCTCCCGAGCCCCTGTCATCACTACCAGGGTCTCCTGAGTCAGAAGTCTACGAGAAGCCGCTCCCTGCATTCTGGGCTCTGCTTTAAGGTACGTGACAGTATCAGGCAGCCATGTCTGAGCCCACCCAGGGAGATTCTGCTATGGATGATTTATGCCGTCATCTTGCTGGACTTACCCAGGCTGTTAAATCCCTACAAGAGGGTTATTCCCGGTTGGAAGAGCGTGTCCAGATCCTATCTACTACAGGCCCTACCGTGCCGGGAACTTCTTCTGCACCATCTGTAGTTATGATGCCCCCTGAGCCTAAGGTCCCAACTCCGGAGAGGTTTTCGGGAAATCGCAGCAAGTATACAGCTTTCCGTAATGCCTGTGAACTATTTTTTGCACTTCAACCCAGAACTTTCTCCCTTGAATCCATTAAGGTGGGTTTTGTCATTTCCCTCCTATTGGGTGAACCCCAGGCATGGGCCCACCGCCTCTTGGAGCAAAAAGATACATGCCTTAACAACCTGAATACTTTCTTCCAAGCAATGGGTCTGCTCTACGAGGATCCACAACAAGCGGCCACTGCGGAAGCTGCGTTATATTCTCTTCAGCAAGGCCGTAGAGCGGCAGAGGACTATGCGTCTGAATTCCGGCGCTGGAGTTCCGATACTACCTGGAATGATGCCGCTCTACGTTATCAGTTTCGCATTGGGACTCTCCGAACCTTTAAAAGATGAATTGGCCCGGGTTGGTATTCCAGCAACACTTGAGGCCCTTATTAATCTGTCCATCCAGATCGACAGACGTCTGAGAGAACGGAGAGCAGAACGCACTACCGGGCCTTCCCGATCAGTCTGGATGTTACCCCGTGTTCCCAACCCTCCTGCACATCCCGTTGCTGACACTCCTGAACCCATGCAACTGGGCTTACTTAGACCAACTCTCACTACCAAAGAACGACAACACCGGCAGCTCAACAATCTGTGTCTTTACTGTGGGGAGCCTGGACACTACGTGAGATCCTGTCCTGCCAAACTCCGTAAGCACTCTTCTTTGCCTACTCCTGTTTTACCTGCTGTGCCTAGTAATACTACTCATCTGGCTGTTCCTGTTTCTCTTTAGCTTCCAGGAGGGAACATTCAAGTCACCGCGATAATTGAATCCGGAGCGTGTAGTGGGTTCATGGACTTGTCGTTTTGCCAGAAAATTCCAAGTGCCCTTACGGCCCAGGGCGAAGGGATTGACTGTACACCTTGCCGATGGATCGGCTATCAAATCTGGGCCGGTGACACAAGAGACGCTTCCTTTGACTGCTACTATTTCCGGTAACCATCAGGAACAACTCTACCTGGACATTATTGAATCTCCCCTTTTCCCTATCATACTGGGCATGCCCTGGCTTCGGGCACACAACCCGCAAATTGACTGGTCCACCGAAAACATTAACTTTTCCTCTCCTTATTGCCGTCAGCACTGCCTCCAAGAAACCATTAAGGTCTTGCCCCATTTAATGTGCTTGGAAACCGATATCGAGACTCGCCAGTGTGTTCCTGAGGCCTACCATGGTTTCTTGGACGTGTTCAGCAAGAAGGGGGCGGAAACACTTCCCCCTCATAGACCCTATGATTGCCCGATTGAGGTCCTCCCTGGAGCTGAAATCCCGTTCGGGAGGATTTTCCCTTTAACTGAAGTGGAATTGGAGACTCTCAGGACTTACATCGATGACAATCTGAAAAAGGGGTTCATACGCCCTTCTACTTCCCCAGCAGGAGCAGGAATCTTTTTTGTAGAAAAGAAGGACCATTCCCTGCGCCCTTGTGTCGACTATCGGGACTTAAATAAAGTTACAGTCAAAAACCGGTACCCACTGCCTTTGGTGCCCGAATTATTTCAGCGCCTCGGATCAGCCACTATCTTCACAAAACTGGATATTCGCGGAGCCTATAATTTGGTCCGTATCCGAAGCGGGGACGAATGGAAGACTGCCTTCCGCACCCGCTTCGGACACTTTGAATATCTTGTAATGCCCTTTGGGCTATGCAACGCTCCTGCGACTTTCCAGCATTTTGTGAATGATATTTTCAGAGACTATCTCGACCTGCTTGTCATAGTGTACCTGGATGGCATTTTGATCTTCTCCCCCTCTCTGCCCGCTCACTGGGAACACGTTAAAAAAGTTCTTACTCGGCTTCGTCAACACGGCCTGTACGCGAAACCTGAGAAGTGCGAGTTCGAACGTCGCAGCATTCAGTTTCTGGGGCTGATCATTTCGGTGGATGGAATCTAGATGGATCCGCAAAAAGTTTCCGCTATCCTGGACTGGCCTGCTCCTACTGATAAAAGAGGAATCCAACGTTTTGTGGGGTTTGCGAATTTTTATTGCAAGTTCATCAAGGGTTTCTCTACGATCATTGCCCCGATCACAAGATTAACCAGGCAGGGTATCAAATTTCAGTGGACTCCGGAGGCTCAAGCTGCGTTCACCTCCCTTAAAGAACAATTTGTGTCAGCTTCTGTCTTGAAGCATACCAATTCTGTGCTACCCTACATCCTCAAGGTGGATGCATCCGAAATTGCAGTGGGGGCAGTTCTCTCTCAGAGACAGGGCCCCAAGGCCTTATTGCATCCGGTGGCGCTCTTCTCGCGCAAGTTGTTTGAAGCGGAGAGAAATTATGACGTCGGGGACAGGGAGCTACTCGCTATCAAAGCCGCACTTGAGGAAGGGTGCTATCTACTGGAGGGAGCAGCTCATCCCATTCTGGTATACACTGACCACAAGAACTTAGAGTACTTGAAGACTGCTAAGAGGCTGAAACCGCGTCAGGCCAGATGGGCACTTTTCTTTACAAGATTTTCCTTTCATATCACGTATAGGCCTGGATCAAAAAACACCAAACCCGACGCACTGTCCCGGATGTTCAGCGAACCCGAAGTCCTTCAATCAACAGATACCATCCTTGCACCCGGAAACTTCCTTATGCTCCAGGAGGATCTTTTGTCAACTCAAGCAGGCTTCATCATCAGCTCCGCTCCCATCAAACACCACCCTACACCCCAGCAATGATTTGTTATTGCATGAAAATAAAATCGACGTGCCCCAACAACTACGGGTTGCTATTCTCAAATCTTGCCACGACCACAAGTTGGCCGGCCACTTTGGGGTACACAAGACCGCTGACCTCCTCCAACGCACCTTCTGGTGGCCTCAGTTGCTAAGAGATTGCAAGCTTTACGTAGAATCATGCATCACCTGTGCCCAGAACAAGGGTAGCAAGACCAAAGCCTGGGGCTTGCTGAAACCACTCTCTATTGCGGAGAGACCTTGGAGAATGATTTCCATAGACTTTATTGTGGAGTTACCACCATCAGAAGGCCATACCACTATCTTTGTGGTGGTTGACAGATTCTCCAAGATGGCTCACTTTCTGCCCATGAAGGGTACACCTTCTGCTCCTGAGACCGCAAGGATCATCAAGGAAATAGTAAGGCTCCACGGAATACCCGCAAACATTGTTTCCGATCGTGGGGTGCAATTTCCATCGAAGTTTTGGAGAGCTTTGTGTGAGTCCCTGAAGATTGACCTTTCATTCTCTTCTGCCTACCATCCCCAGACCAATGGTCAGACCGAACGAACAAACCAGACCCTCAAGCAATATTTGCGATGTTATTCTTCTTTTTCGCAAGACGATTGGGTACCCCTTTTACAACTTGCCGAGTTCGCCTACAATAACTCTGTTCATTCTGCAACTAATCAATCTCCCTTTTTTGCGAACTCTGGTTTTCACCCTCTGTTCTTATCAACCAAACTTCCTGAATGTACGGTTCCGGCGGCTCAAGAAATTTTGGACTTTTTCTGCACCAATAACAAACTGCTTCAAGAAACGTTGGCAAGGACCCAAGAGCGCAACAAGGCGGTTTTTGACAAAAAGAGGAGAGGGGAGCTCGATTTGAAACCCGGGGATTTGGTTTGGCTATCTACCCTGAATTTGAAATTGGCATGTCCATCTAGGAAACTGGGCCCAAGATTTATGGGTCCCTTCCCAGTAACCAGGAAAATTAATAATGTGGCTTATGAACTGAAATTACCGGAATCGCTGCGTATCCACCCAGTGTTTCATGTGTCCCTTCTAAAACCTTCAATCCAGGATCCCTTCACCGATCGGAACGTTGGTCCTCCTGAACCTGTGCTTATTAACGGTGAGGAGGAATTTGAAGTTGAAGCGATTTTAGATTGCAGAAGGAGACGCAACCAGGTCCAATATCTGGTGAAGTGGAAGGGGTATGGGCCAGAAGAAAACTCCTGGGAACCAGAGACTGGTATCCACGCCAAGAGGTTGGTTCTGGCATTCAAAAGATCTCACCCAGGTAAGATGTCCCATTTGGGCATCCGGAGGCTGCCCATTGGAGGGGGGCAATGTCAGGAAGATCCTTCTCACAGGCATCCGAGCGGCGTAAGTCGCAGAAGATCTTCTGTGCAGTTTGAAGAGCGTTACCGCGATCGGCGGTGCGCGCGCGGCCGTTTGACGCAATTGGCGCCAATAGCGCTATTTAAAGTGGATCCTTGCTTCACTGCCTTGCTGCCTGATCAACAGCGTTCCTGTGTACCCTGGTATCCTGTATCTGAACCTGAACCTGCATCCGTATCCTGATCCGTATTGAACCCGGCTTGTTCCCGACTCTGCTGTTTGCTGCCTGCCCCCGACTTTGGCTTTGTACCCGACTACTCTTCTGGATTCCGTTTCTGTACCTGATCTGCTCGCTTGTGCCTGACCTGGACTGTTACACCATCCGTTATCTGTCAGTTGCCTGTTTACCGCTGCTGTACTACAGGACACCTCCCAGTCTACCACCATACCCGGCTGTTACTCCCTCTGCGCTTGTTGCCATCTACCTCTTGCTGCGGACTACTGGACTCTTCCCACTTCCCGCTGTATTCAGTTTGCACCAGCATTCACTGCCGGACTACAGAACTCCTCCCACTGTTCGTTGTACCCTGCGACCATTTGTATCCCGTTGCCGGACTACAGGAATCCTTCTGCTGTCTGCTGAACCTTCCATTACCTACATTCCGCTGCTGGACTACAAGACACCTCCACCATCATCGGTTTGCTGCTCTTTACTCCAACTGTCCAGTCAGGCACTTGTGCCCCTCTGTGCTCCCGAGCCCCTGTCATCCCTACCAGGGTCTCCTGAGTCAGAGGTCTGCGAGAAGCCGCTCCCTGCATTCCGGGCTCTGCTTTAAGGTACGTGACAGATAAACTACGGAAGCTTTTTCATGGGGGGAAAAAGGGGGGGGGGGATTGGAGGGAAGAGGGGGAGAGGAGTACCAAAGAGAGGGGTGGGAAATGGGAAAGAAGGGGGGGGGGGGGAAAGTGCGAAAAGGGAGGAAGGGGGAAAAAAAACAAAAAAAAAGGGGGGTCTAGGGGGCACAGGGGGAAAGTAAGGCCTCAGTGTCCGGGTAGAAAAAATAAGGCAGGATACTGGCATACCAGACACTTAACAAGAATGAGGGGGAAGAGTCACACTTTTCCCGCAAGCAGGGGACATGAAGAGTAGCATCCACAAGCCGAAGAGACAGTTCGTCAGGTATCCCATAGCCAGCACAATTGTTCACGATTTATATGTGTCCAGGGTAACGTACTCACGGTTCACCAATTGTGTTCAATCCGGAGTCAGTCAATTCCTTGCAGCATCTTTCTGATCCAGCCAGGCTACAGCCATCACAGGGTCCTCAAAGAAGTGGGCATGGTCCTCGCCTGTGACACGGAGCCTAGCCGGAAACAACATGGCGTACTAGATGTGTGCTCTAAGGCGCCATTTGACCTCAACGAAACGGGAACACTGGTTTTGGACTTCCGCAGAGAAGTCTGGAAAGACTGATATGTGACCATTCTGGAACGGGATGTTTCCTCTGTCTCTTGTAAGGTGCAGGATAGCATCTCTGTCACGGTAATTCAATAACTTAGCAATGAACATACGGGGTAGGGCTCCCTCCAGCGTCAGATGTGCTGGCATCCGATGAGCCCGCTAGACCACGAACGTGGCGGAGAAGGCGTCTCTGCCGCATGTCTTAGGAGGGTTTCCAAAAAGGAGGCCGGGTCCGTGCCTTCAGAGCCCTCTGGGAGACCGAAAAACCTCAGATTGGACCTGCAGGCCCTGTTTTCGAGGTCGTCCTGCTTCTGGGATAGCTGCTGAAGTTGTCATTGCATGTCCTCCTGGGAGTGCTGCAAAGGAAACAGGACATCTTCAGCCTAACTGATCCGGGTCTCGGTTTCCTTTACTCGGTCTCTGAGCTTGGTTAAGTCTTGCCGTATCAGGGATATGTCCACCTTGACCTCCTCGATCTTGGATGTCAAGGTGGATTGATAGGTAGATCTTGCCTCCAGCACCTTAGCCATGTCCACCACAGCATGTTCTGCGATCAGGGACGACGGGCCGCCATGTTGACCCTTGTGGTCCCGGTCTTGCCGCCGGGACTTGTCCAGCGCAGCAGCTGCCGTGGCGTTCCTCTTCGGCGGGGACATGTCCACAGCTTGACAGGGTGTTTGCGGGGTCAGTTGTGTGGAAAAAATTGCCGGTGGGCACTCAGGATAGTCTAAGGAGGATAAGGTAAGGGCGGAGCTCAGCTCACTCGCGTCTCACTCCATCGCAGGCCAGGCCACACCCCCGCAGTTTTGTTATTTTTAGAATCTCTGAATAAACTATTACTCCTGATCTCATTTATACAAGACACTGTCTGGAATTTCCTTTTTTCAAAAAATTAACAATCTGGCGTCTTGTCTGAGTTTCTTTACAGTTCGTCAAGCATTGAAGTGATACAAGAAGGGTAGTTTTACCCCTGATGTTCTTACTTCTTTATGCATGAGGACTAGCTTTTCTGTTTGAGGCTATACTTTTTAATGCTGTATTTACTTTAGCTTTTTTCTCAGCATTGCGCATTTCTGAAGAAAAAGAACCCTACGGGGTTACTACAATGACATGTTGTTTTTGAAGAAGGAAAACTAAAACTCTTTATTCGTTGCAAAACTGATCAATTGGGCAAGGGTACCAGGCTTAATTTATCTTCATGCCCTGGTTCGCCGATTTGCCCGGTGATGCGTATACAGACCTATTTAGCTACTCGCCCTGATGTGGGGAGTCTTTTATTTATACATGCAGATGGATCACCTTTGACAAAATTCCAATTTAATAAGGTTTTATCTAAATGTTGCCAGTCTTTGCAGTTGAATGATAATATAAAAATTTCATCCCATTCTTTCAGAATTGGAGCTGCTACAGAAGCTGCTAGGATTGTTCTTGATTGCAGGAATATTAAAACATTGGGCAGATGGAAATCTGATTTCTATAAATTGTATGTTCGACCATAACGTTTTATTTGATTGATTTTGTAGCGCCGGTAACTCCTAATGAGTACGCGCTATATGTTCAAATTAAGTTTTTGCCCAGAAACTGTAGTGAGTTTTGGGGTTAATTGTGTTAAATTGCACTTTGGCATTAGTTTGGCTAGACTGCATAGGAGTTCTGCCTGGTCATAGGTGGGGTTTTACACCTGTGGGAGGCATTAGAACGCAGTCTGGTTGGATGCATTAGGTACCAATCCTTATCTCGGAACCAATCAGTGGGCGCGTTTGTTTGTCTCACTGTGTAGTCCGGGTTGGGGTACTTAAGGTGCTGAAGTCACGTGGTTCTGAGTGAGTTCCGGTCCAGAAGTTGTTGCTAACTCCATAGTCCTGGTCCTCCTGACCAGCCCCAGGAGCCCTCATGGCCTGGGGTGCGGATCCATCCGTTTCCAAGCCTCGGAACTGGCTAGTTTGAGGTGCAGTAACTGGAAAAGGATTCTAAGGTGTTCACTGCCATCTCAGGTTTGGAGAGGCCCAACAACTCTACACGCGACCAGGGGAGGACTCTTCAGTAGGAGAGTCACGCACAAGGCTGGCTGCTCGGTAAGAGCCTAGAAGGAGAGCTGCCATGGACATTGATTGAATCCACAGTTCTTACGGTATCGCTGGACCGGCTGAAAGATTCTGGTACAGTAAGAAATGTTCCTACTTCTACCCTTCCAGTTGTAGCTAAGTTTCCAACCAAGTCTATGTGACAGACTTTGAAAAGCTAGAATTATCTTTTGGCTGCTAAAACCAAAACTTAAGGATTTATCCAACAGTTAAAGGATCCAGTTGCGAGCGGCTGTTCCCTGGATTGTGTACATAGAAAGAGACTTTATTTGAAGTCAGCAGTTTCAAGCACCTGAGCTAAACTTTACCCTGACACCCTCTACTCCCAACTTAGAGACTAAGTTTGTTCATTCGTTTCATGCAAAATAAAAATCCTAACAAGGAACTCAAGTGTCGGTCTCTACAGCTACTGGGTTATCAACCCTGGGAACCTCTGGACAAGAACAACGAGCTGGAGAAGGTAATCAGTAAGCCCATCAAAATTCAGCAGCTCCTTCGGGGGTAAGTGCTACAATTATTTTTTATAGGTCGCCCAAGAGTGCTCTTCCTCATTGGACACTTGTTCATTTATTGGGCGCACAAGAGAGCTGCATCTCATTCCTACTCTACTAATCTTGGATTGGATTCTTCGTTTCAAGTTTATTGGTTTGGGAGATGCAGTATGTTATGGAAGGAATTGTTAATTGAATTTGGTAGGATTTTGTTAGTCTGTCCTGCCCCGAATATCCTTTTAATATATTTGAGAGGCAATGATGTTGGTCAACAGAAAACTCTGGATTTAATTTTGAATATCCAGCATACTATTAATCAAATTAAACTATCTTTTCCTGATTTAGTGGTAGTTTTTTTGGAAATTATACCATGGTTGTGGTGGATTGAATCTTTGATGTTAAACCATTAGAGTGCGTAAGAGAATTCAATAAAGCTATTGAAAAATTAATCTGCCCAGTTTATGGGTTGTCTTTTAGACATGTTGACATAGAGGGTGGGCTTCCGGGATTATACTGGGATGATGAGGTTCATTTGTCAAAAATTGGCCTGGACATACTAAATTTAGATTTCCAAAGTAGTATAAAATTAGCCACAGGCTTTTGGGGTGGTGTGACAGGTGGGGTGTTTTTAAAATGTCACCCACTTGTTGGTTGGGGAAAGTTGTTGATAAAAAAATTAGAAATGTAAGTATTGGAAGTTTATTTCACCTTTTAGTCAAAGTGGCTGAGCTGGGTGTGTTTTCAGAAAAGGTGTTGTTATGTATTAAGGATGATATACATTTTCTTAAGTTATATGGTATTAAAAATAAAACAATGATAAATAGCCACAGCCAAAATTGTATATTGTGACAGAGCGAGGTTCTGTCCCTATGAAATTGGAGGAAAAAGGGATCTCCAACCCTGTGTCCGGGTCTTGATGATAACGAGCAGGGTGTGTGCCCAGCTGCACACAGCCCATATAACGAAGGGGCTGTTGGGATTAGAGTGTGGAGGATGGTGGAGTAGCTTGCTGCTGTGCATGTCCAAAGAGCCCAAAGCTGTGTGTGTTGAAGGGTTGAAGCTGTGTGCGTCCAAAGAGCCCAAAGCTGTGTGCGTTGAAGGGTTGAAGCTGTGTGCGTCCAAGGAGCCTAAGACTGTGTGTATCCAAGCAGCTCGTTTGAGGGGCAAGTACCTATAGCAGCACTACTGCTGAAGAGTAGCCAGGTGGGCTAGCATTTTCATTTGGACTGTGTGTATTTAATTTAAGATTGGACCCCTGCCTGGGATTCCTGGATGGACTTTTATTTTGTTTTTCCTTTTAATAAACGTGGGCTACCAGGCCCTTAACTATAAACGCCTGCCTGATGTGGACTGAAAAATGCCTCTAACCACTTGAGCTAAACACCCCAATGTCACAAGTGGTGTTCGAATGCGGGCAGAAGACGGTGGAATCCGGGTCCTTGCTCTACAGTAAGTTCAAGTCAGGAACTATTGGCTGTGTGTGGAAGTGCAGCCAGACAAAAGGCATTGCGTGATGTACCTGTGAATGAAAAGTCAAATTTTTTTTTTCTCTTGCTATGAACTGTGTTTGTGTGCATGAGACAGCACAATCAGTGTGTGCAATGTGCAGGTGAGGAAAGCTTGCATTAAGAGAAAAGCAACTTGCTTTAAAAGAGACACTTTCATTTTCCTGGAATGTGTAAAGTTGTTCTGGAGTCTCTAAGTATGGGGCGGTCAAAGCTCCTAAAAGAGGCAAGGTTTGCTGAAATGAGAGACAGAGCTCTGTGGTTGGAGGGGTTGTTACCGCCCGAACGAGCCCCATACATACCTGATCAGAGTGTATCAAGGAGAAAAAGGGCTGGGGTTGTCCCTAGCAACACTGGTGCAATGAGTGCACAGGTGACTGCTGTTATGGAGAGTCCACCAGCATTTGAATCTCCAGTGGATTGGTGCAAGCGGCATTTAGCAGCACTGAACCAAGCTACAGAGGAAAGGAAGCCAACCCTCAGTGCAAGGGGAAAGCCGCTGGATGTCCATAACTGGAAGAGGGCTGTTGTTGCCCCTGGCAAAGCTGATGCAGTTAAAACAGCTATTGTGAAAGATGTGAATGTGTCACAGCATGAGACGGGATCCAGCAGAGAGAAGCCCATGCTATATGCAAGGAGCGAGGCTGATCAAAGGCTGAGGATGAGAGTGGTTGCCCATAGCAACGCAGAGGAAGCCAGTTGGGCTGTCTCTGTACCATGGGCTATGTCTAATAAGGATTGTGGAAAGTGGCTTAAGGAGGAGCCAATTTATCATGTTGGAGAGAGCCCGCAAAGTTCTGCTGGGAGAGTGCGGTCTCCCATGGCAACCGGAGTGAAATTTATGCCTGAAAGGAGCTGCAGTAGAGGTTTGGTTCAGCGTCCCCACAAAGAGGCCTGTGCATTCCGGCCAGCTGGGAATCACCAGGAGAGAATCGCTTTGGGAAAAAATCGTCCAGTACCATGCCTGGAATGTGGCCAGCTGGGGCATGGCATATTTTCTTGCCCTAGGTTATGGAATACGGCTGGAGATAATGTTGCTGAGAAAAAAGTTTTGTCTGTAGGCTCAGATTCCGGTGAAAATATGTTTGCAGTCACCCCTAGCATCAAGAAGTTTCCTGTTGTGCCTGCAGGGGGTGCTAAACGGTGGGAGATGCCTGCTGTAGTTTCATCCCATGGCCACCAGGAGGAGTTGGCCAGTAAAAGTGCAGGAGAGGACTGGTGCATAAGACGACATACTCAAATGAAGATGGTGACCCCAACTACTGCGGTGGGTAAGACTGTCTTTAACCACTTCCCACCCGGCCAATGTATATATACGGCCGGGTGGGAGCCGCCTGCTCCTGATAGGACGTTCAGGAACGTCATTCAGGAGCAGCGGGATCGCGCGCGCCCGCGCAGCGGCGCGATCCCGATGTGCTCGTGTCACCCGGACACGGCACATCTCAGATCGGCAGGAGGGCTCTGTGATTGGCCCTCCTGATCACATGACGGCCGTGTCCAATCACGGCCGTCATGTGATGTAAACAAACAGCCGGTTGCTAGGCAATCGGCTCTCCTCTCCTCACACGGAAGTCACCGCTGAGAAGAGGAGAGCAGAACGCTGCAGCCGGCTGATGATCAGTGAGTATGGGCTGCTTTTCACAGCTTTTTACTCACTGATCATCAGTGTAGTGTAAACACACAACACACCACACAGTGAAAACACAGTCCCCACATATGTCCCCAAAACACACATGTCCCCAAAACATACATGTCCCCAAATAATAAAAACACATGTCCCTAATAATAAAAACATGTCCCCCACATATGTCCCACTAAAATCACATGTCCCAATGATTATCTGCACACATATGTACGTGATCACCTGCACACATATGTACATGATCATTTGCGTACATATGTCCGTGATCACACAAACCAATTATTATACACTTAACGGAATTTTTTTTACCAAAAACATGTAGCAGAATACATTTTGGCTTAAATTTATGACAAAATTTGATTTTATTGGATTTCTTTTCAAATAGAAAAAATAAAATATTGTTTTTTTCCCAAATTTCCGCTTTTTTTGCGCTTATATCGCAAAAAAAAAAAAAACGGAGTCGTGAATAAATAACACCAAAATAAAGCTCTATTTGTGCGAACAAAATGATAACAATTTCATTTGGGTACAGTGTAGCATGACCGCGCAATTGTCACTGAAAGCGCTAGAGCGCTGAAAGCTGAAAATTGGGCTGGGAAGGAAGGGGGTGAAAGTGCCCTGTATTGAAGTGGTTAATGAAATGATGGCTGGAACTGCTGATTTCATGTATAACCACTACAATACAGGGCACTTTCACCCCCTTCCTTCCCAGCCCAATTTTCCGCTTTCAGTGACAATTGCGCGGTCATGCTACACTGTACCCAAATGAAATTGTTATCATTTTGTTCGCACAAATAGAGCTTTATTTTGGTGTTATTTATTCACGACTCCGTTTTTTTTTTTTTTTTGCGATATAAGCGCAAAAAAAATGTGGAAAAAAAAAATATTTTCTATTTGAAAAGAAATCCAATAAAATCAAATTTTGTCATAAATTTAAGCCAAAATTTATTCTGCTACATGTTTTTGGTAAAAAAAATTCCGTTAAGTGTATAATAATTGGTTTGTGTGATCACGGACATATGTACGCAAATGATCATGTACATATGTGTGCAGGTGATCACGTACATATGTGTGCAGATAATCATTGGGACATGTGATTTTAGTGGGACATATGTGGGGGACATGTTTTTATTATTAGGGACATGTGTTTTTATTATTTGGGGACATGTGTGTTTTGGGGACATATGTGGGGACTGTGTTTGTACTGTGTGGTGTGTTGTGTGTTTACACTACACTGATGATCAGTGAGTAAAAAGCAGCCCATACTCACTGATCATCAGCCGGCTGCAGCGTTCTGCTCTCCTCTCCTCAGCGGTGACTTCCGTGTGAGGAGAGGAGAGCCGATTGCCTAGCAACCGGCTGTTTGTTTACATCACATGACGGCCGTGATTGGACACGGCCGTCATGTGATCAGGAGGGCCAATCACAGAGCCCTCCTGCCGATCTGAGATGTGCCGTGTCCGGGTGACACGAGCACATCGGGATCGCGCCGCTGCGCGGGCGCGATCCCGCTACTCCTGAAGGACGTTCCTGAACATCCTATCAGGAGTAGACGGCTCCCACCCGGCCGTATATATGCATTGGCCGGGTGGGAAGTGGTTAAAAGGACTGGTTACGAGACTGTCCATGATGATGTGAGAGTGACCCCAGTTAGTGGGGCCACTGAATGTGCACTTGAGACTGACTTTTCCCTATACAGTGGGAATGCAAGGGTTGAAATCCAAATAGAACCTGTTTTGGTGACTAAAAGTGTTGTGTCTAATGACTATCAGGCTCAAGTTGGCCGTGGGCTAGGACAGCCTGCAGAAGCTAAAAATGCTATAAGTGATACTGTTAATGAAAAGTTTGCTGCTGTTGGGAAAACTCTTGCTCTGAAAGAACCTGGGGTTATCAAAAATGGGCCGTTGCCTGTAGCAACTGGTGGTAAGACAGCACAGTTGTCCACAGGAATCTCCAGGGAACTTCATGTATTGGAGTCAGAGGTTGCCCTGGACAACTGCGGTGTCACTCTGGTGGGACAGAATGGAACTGTACCATGTAATGGTAATGTGTTAGTGCAAGCTGCTAGTACTAAAAATGTGCAGGTAAATGGTGGATTAACACAACCTGTGAAAAAGGCAAAGGTGTGTGAGGTTTATGAAACGCAAGCCGAGCCGACATGATTTACAATGACTGGTGTAATGAGTCTGCAGCTAAGCCAGTCTGTTCTTATGTGTCTCCTTGGGCAGATGGATCGGTGCTGAGGAGTACCGCTGAAGGGAGCGCACATACAATAGATTGGGATAGTTGGAGCAAAAATCTTATCTCCCTGATAGATAAGGCTTTTATGAACAAAAATAAGGTGGACACGGTTTCTGCTGTACCAGCAGGGGAGGCTGCAGAACAGCTGGTACCATGTTCCCTAGTGACAGCTGCTGCAGGGTTGCCCTGGGAAACTTCCAAGGAGCTTGCAGTATTGGAGAAGAGAGTTTCCCAGGTCAGCTATGGAGCTGCCTAAATAGGCAAAAGTGCCCCTTTACAAAGAGCGGGTGCTGTGAAGAGTCGCTCAGAGGTTATGGTGGCTCATAAACAAACCACAAAAACGGCAGTTGTGTCTACATGCAATGAGAATGCTAATGATCGTACTAACAAAAGTGATACTATTGTTAAACGTGATGAGTGTAATGACATTGAAACATGTATTTCTTGTAATGTCATATCTGAGAGTGAGGTTGGTAATGTGTTCACTACCAGTGATGAGAGTAGGAGATCTCCCATGACAGGCAGAGGCACAGGATTGTCCATGGAAGTCTCATGGGGTCTCCATGTGTTGGAGTCAGAGGCTGTCCAGGATGGCTCTGGTGCTATGCTGATGGAACAAGGGGGGACTAATTCACACAGTGAGAGCGTGTGGGCACAGCCCCACAACCCTACGTGTAGCCCAGTGGGCAAGGGGTTAATTCAGCCTGCAAAAGCTGAGTGTACAAAGCTGGATGTGTCTATAGTGCCACCACAAAAAGGTGTTCAGAATGGTGTGCTGCACCAAGTTTTAGGTGACGAAGCATCACCCCAATGCAACATTGGTAAAAGTATGGTGTTGCAAAATGATCTATATAGAAGTGACGAATGTGCAGTTGAAGCTAATGAATCCCAGGTTTCTGTGCGGCCTTCTACAGCAGGTGATGCAACGCTGTGGAACGCCCATGGTGGAACCACAATGGACTGGGACAGCTGGGCCAAACAATTGCTAGCCATGCTGGGTAAGGCTAGCTTAAGTAACAAGGGTGTGGAAACAACTGCTATGCCAGACAGGGGGATCGCAGAGCCGCCGGTGGTTGAGGGCGTCTTGGTCCCTGCAAAGGTTGCTGCCCTCCACTCTAAAGAAACAGTTCAGGGCACTGGAATCGCAGATGTGTTGTCCACAGACCCACAGCTAAATGATATTGAGTATCAAAGTGATAGTGTGACTTGTAATGACCTGCAGAGGCTCACCAACACGGGTGCAGAAGGGATAAGTGTGAGACATGTGTCTGACAGCTCTCCAGGGGAGCAACAAGCTGTGATGATGGGTACCTCCAAGGAGGATGAGGTCTCTTCAAATGTCTCACCCTCTCAACATGCAGTCGCTGAGCCCCTCCATGTCTTGGACAGGGTAGGAGACCCTAGAAAGTTCTGGTGTTTAGACATGGGATGTTTAGAGATGACAGAAACCTTACTGGAAATGCTAGAGTTGGTAAAAATGAACTCGCTGTATACTTGGGTATCTTCACCACAGTTGGACCAGGTGGTGCTGCGTAGCACCAATGGGTGGAGCCAGGTGGTACAGGCAGTGCTGGGAAACCTTGACCAACAGTGGAATTGGTGGGACCAATGGTTAACCATTGGGCATAGGATCTCCAGATTCTCTGTGAGCTAACTTCTAGTTATTGACTGGTATGGAAGGCACGCGAGAGAACTGCTTGAGATATCAGAGGTCTCTCCGTCTGGGGCGGTGACTAGAAAAATCTCTGCTGATGTGGTCCGAGGTGCGGCGGAGCAGTGGTCAGTAGAGGGCGCAGATACTGCCTTACCCGCTAGGCCTCATGAGAAGGAAGGGCCCAGAATGGACTCAGCAGTAGCAGAGATGCTTTCTGTCACTGGCCCAGGGGTACAAGTTAAGGTGCCCGGAGACACTATGGGAGAAAGTGTTAATGTTGGTTGCCGTAACAATGTAATGTGTACACCTGGAAAAAATGGTTTATGCTTGGGTCAGGGTAGTTTGTTAGAACAGGTACCCATGGAGTGTTGGACAATGGGTGAGGTGGAGCTGTGCTATGGTCCCGTTGGATGTAGTCCCTCCTCAGGTCTTCTTCTAACAAACACTGAGTTGGAAAGCACTGATGATATGGAAAGCTGTGATCTGTTAAGAGTTCATTCTGCAAACAATGATTTGGTTGCAGTGGGTAACAGAAGCTGTTTTGAACCTGAAATACCGATGGTGAAGGGTAAAATGGGTATTTGTAAGTTGAAAGGAGGGCTCAAGGAAGGCAGAGTTCCCCCAAGAAAAGTGAATAAGCCCAGGGACCCCAAAAGAAGAGGAAGGCTGAGTATAAGACAATATAGGAACCTGTTAAGATCCAGGGGGGAATGTTCCTGGAAGCGCACCCGGAAAAAGGGTTGGGCCTACGTGGCTGACAGCCAGCACAGAGGTGTCCCAACCATCATGATGGGTGCTGGTGTTCCTCCCTCCGGATTGAAACAAAGGGGGGGGGGGGGATATGTGACAGAGCGAGGCTCTGTCCCTATGAAATTGGAGGAAAAAGGGATCTCCAACCCTGTGTCCGGGTCTTGATGATAACGAGCAGGGTGTGTGCCCAGCTGCACACAGCCCATATAACGAAGGGGCTGTTGGGAGTAGAGTAGCTTGCTGCTGTGCATGTCCAAAGAGCCCAAAGCTGTGTGCGTTGAAGGGTTGAAGCTGTGCATGTCCAAAGAGCCCAAAGCTGTGTGCGTTGAAGGGTTGAAGCTGTGTGCATCCAAAGAGCCCAAAGCTGTGTGCGTTGAAGGGTTGAAGCTGTGTGCGTCCAAGGAGCCTAAGACTGTGTGTATCCAAGCAGCTCGTTTGAGGGGCAAGTACCTATAGCAGCACTACTGCTGAAGAGTAGCCAGGTGGGCTAGCATTTTCATTTGGATTGTGTGTATTTAATTTAAGATTGGACCCCTGCCTGGGATTCCTGGATGGACTTTTATTTTGTTTTTCCTTTTAATAAACGTGGGCTACCAGGCCCTTAACTATAAACGCCTGCCTGATGTGGACTGAAAAATGCCTCTAACCACTTGAGCTAAACACCCCAATGTCACAATATATAATATACATATATACACACACACACACACACACACACACACACACACACACACACACACACACACACACACACATACCGTATTTATCGGCGTATAACACACACATTAATTTTAAGAGGGAAGTTTCAGGAAAAAAACTTAAATTCTAAATAAGGAACTTTGAAACAAAATAATGGTCAGTGCCCATCTGCAGCCTCACCATTGCCATCAGTGCAGCCTGATCTATGCCCATCTGCAGCCTAGAGGGGACAGGGAGGGGGGGTGGGATGAGCGCCGATAGATTACATACAGTGAGAATCTCCTATGATAGAGAGAACAGTGGTCCAATGGCGGGCCAGGAGATGAGACTTCCTATTAGAGGCCATCAAGTAAACAGGAGATTCTCACTGTATGTAATCTGACGGCACTCAGTGAAAAAGTGAGTGTTATCCCCAATAAATACGGTGTGTGTGTGTGTGTGTGTGTGTGTATATGTGTGTGTGTGTGTGTATGTATATGTATATATATGTATATGTATATATATATATATATATATATATATATATATATATATATATATATATATATATATATAGATAGATAGATCTTCATTAATATTTTGGTGAGGTGTTTATTTATTATGTCCATGTCGTACTGTCTACGATCCCATACAGGCTGAATTTTACTGTGGCTGGCATCACGTGTATACAGGGATGCATTCCACAAACACTGACTTTCTGCATTTGTGGCATATGGGCCTGCTTTTTGACAGGCTGCACCTGTGCCTTCGTGGGCACCAAAAAACACCAGGAGGAGAATTTACTGGAATCTGGCATAGCTGTGCATTATAACCACAAAAAAATAAGATTCTATATTTAATTTTCAGAGCTCAACCTCTTGCTGACCTGCTAAAATTAGATGTGTACTGGGATTGGGTGGCGGCCAAGCATCACAATGTATTGGTTCATCACAGTGCACAGTGGTGTAGTGGTTAGCACTCTCGCCTAGCAGTAAGAAGGGTCGCTGGTTCAAACCCCAACCATGACACTACCTGCCTGGAGTTTGCATGTTCTCCTTGTGCCTGCGTGGGTTTCCTCCGGGTACTCTGGTTTCCTCCCACACTCCAAAGACATGCAGATAGGTTAATTGGCTTCTGTCCAAAATTGGCCCTAGTATATGAATGGGGACCTTGGATTGTGGGCTCCTTGAGGGTAGGGACTGATGTGAGTGTGCAATATACAGGGATAGGGACAATTGTAGACACTCGCTCAGGTTGAACTAGATGGACTGGTGTCTTTATTCAACCTTACTAACTATGAAACATCCTGGTTGATGACGCAAATGCACGCGACCCCCACACTCGTTTGATGTGATTGGACACAGCACTAGTTTGTCAGCAGATTTCAGCCAATGATTTATGATCCGCTGGGGCCAGTCACAGCACATAGTTTTGTGTTGGCAAACACAAAGAACTCTGTAAACAAATCATGATCTGTCTGTTATTTTCTTAGGCCCCTTTCACACTGGGGCGGTGCGGGTGTTGGAGGTAAAGCGGCGCTATTTTTAGCACTGATTTACCGTTGTTTTAGCGGCAGTATTCGGCCGCTAGCGGAGCGGTTTTATCCCCCGCTAGCAGCCGAAAAAGGTTTAAAACCGCCGGCAAACCGCTGCAGTCATGCTGCCCCATTGATTTCAATGGGTAGGAGCGGTGAATACACTGCTCCTTCACTGCTCCAAAGATGCTGCTAGCAGGACTTTATTTACCGTCCTGCTATCGCACCACTCCAGTGTGAAAGCCCTCCGGCTTTCACACTGGGGTGAAAGGGGCCAGTTTTGTCAGGCACTGTTTTTACTACGACATTATGGAGGACACGTCGGACAATTTTGACACATTTTTGGGACCATTGCCATTAATACATTGATCAGTGCGATTAAAATTGCATTGATTACTGTAAAATTGGCATTCAAGGGGTTAACACTAGGGGGCAGGGGAGGGGTTAATATGTATCCTATTTTGTGTTCTAACTGAAGGGGGGATGGGACTGTGCAGGGAAACTAACAGATTGCTGTCCATACTCTGTATGGACAGACAATCTGTCAGTTCCCTCCTCAGAGAACCAGAAATTGTGTGTTTAGACACACAGCTCCCAGTTCTCTGTGTGCCCCGAACCATCACGGGAGCCCAGAGGTGATCGAGACTGCCGGGCACTCGCATTGGCTTGGGGAGCGAGCTGGGGCGCGTGCCCCCTAGTGGCCATTTATGTTATTGACCTAACATAACGGTGATTCGCGCAGCCGAGCAAAAAACAGCCTTTGAAATACAGAGTAAAAATAAATAATATCAATAAACTGTTTAAAATTGTCACACAAATCTATATTTGAAATCAAATCTATATTCATTTTTGGAAATAACATTGGTGTCCGTGGATTTCTGCTAGTCACAGGCTGTTTTATGAGGTGATGAGGTGTCCCAGGGGACATGTATCAATGCAAAGAAAATTTTTAAAAACTGCAGTTTTTTTCAGGAGCAGTGATTTTAATAATGCTTAAAGTGAAACAATAAAAATGAAATGTTCCTTTAAATATCGTGCCTGGGGGGGGTCTCCTTAATCTTCCTGTAAAGTAGCGCATCTTTCCCATGTTTATAACCGTATCACAGCAAAATGACATTTCTAAAGAAAAAAACTAATTGAAAACTGCTTGCGGCAGTAATGTATTGTTGGATCCTGGCAATATAGATGAAAATCATTGAAAAAAAATGGTGTGGGCCCCCCCAGTCCATTACTAAGCCCTTTGGGTCTGGTATGAATATTAAGGGGTACCCCACGAAAAAAAAAAAAAAATGGCATGGATGTCCCTCCCAAAATCCATACCAGGCCCTTCAAGTTGGGTATGGCTATTAAGGGGAACCCTGTGTCAGGGCTGGCTTAGCCCTTCCTTCTCTGGGCTGGCCGCGCAGCTGTCGGCTATTTGCCAGCTCTCTTCTCTCTCCAGTTTCCAGCTGGTCCTGATGATGCTCGTCTGACCTGCCTACTTAAAGCCTTCCAGCTCACTTCACCTTTGCCTTCGCGTTGGTCACATCACAAGGAACCATCTCCTGCGGTTTGTTTCAAGACTGGCTTGCTGACATCCCTCCTGGCTCCTTATCCTGCTTGCAGTTGCTCTACTTGGATCCCTGACTTCAGGCCTGGCTGATTACCCCATCTGGTTATTGAACTTTGGACTGGCTGACTACCTGATCTGGTTACTGGACTCTGGCTATGCTTGACTACACTTTTTCTATTTACCTTTTTAATTTTATTAATAAACAAGTGTGATTTAATTGTACTTCTGTCTCAGTCTGATTCATGGTTTCTGACACCCTGCACCAAAATAAAAATAAAATGGCTGGGGGGGGGGGGGCCCTCAGGCACTATATACTCTGAACAACAGTATATAAACTATACAGACTGTACTATATACTCTGCAGAAAAATTGGGCCTTAGGTGTTGGTGGTGCCAGAACACTGTAACCCCTCAGTTATTCTCATTGGGCGCAGGAACGGGCTCTGTTTAACTATTATTTTAAAAAATTTTAATTACATGCCTTGTTAAACAGGGGCATAAAAATTGGGCCTTGGATGATGGTGGTCCTACAACACTGTAACCCCCCACAGTTACTTTTATTGGGCGCAGGAACGGGCCCTGCTGTGAAATATTAGATCAAAATTTTTAACAACATGCCCCTGTTAAACAAAAAAAAAAAAAAATATTGTTGGAAGCTAGCATCATAAAGATTGAGGAGGAAAATAATAGGTAGCATAGGCAGTCTTCAAGGGATCCCAGATCCATAGAAAATTCAATCAGTTACATCAGGTGCTTGATAGCTGCTGATCCAGGACTGATTCATTTTTATAACAGTGAGCCTATCAATGGAGTCTGTGGACAGGCGCACTCTTTGATCCATTACAAACCCTTCAGCAGCACTGAATATGTGTTCAGAAAGCACGTTGGACGTCGGACAGGTCAGTAGCTCAATTTCATGTTGAGCAAGTTCTGGCCAGTGGTCCATCCTCGAAACCCAGTGGATGCTCTGTTGGAAAGGTCTCCAAGACTTCTCTTGCTCCTAGATATTCCTGCACCATATAATGCAGACGATGGCGATGGTTGCTTGAACCAATAAGACTTTGGTACTGAGGACTGAAAATTTGTTTAAAGGCATCGGTCAGCCGGCCACCTTCTCCATCGCTCTTCCTCTGACTGAATCCTCAGCAACACGTTGTCCAGCACCAGGTAATGGTAACCTCCCAGGGTCTGGAAATGCATTACACAAACCTTTTCTTCAAGGCCTCCTGAAGATGTTTCATCCTCTGATCCCTCTGCAAAGGCAGGATGAGTTCTGCAACTTTACCCTTGTAACATGGATCAAGAAGGGTTGCCAGCCGGTAATGATCCCAGTCCTTGATAACGTGAATCCTAGGGTCCTTTCCCAGGCTTTGCAGAATCAGGGAGGCCATGCGGCGTAAGTTTGCAGAAGCATTCGATTCTGAGTCCTCTGGGTAACATTAACTGTAACTACCTCCTCCCAACCCACGTACAACTCCTTGGGTTTCTGAGGACAGAAAACCATCCCTTGAAGACTGCTGCTTAGTGTTATACTCTACAACCATGCTGATACAATCCTCCTCTTCTTCCTGTGTGTTTGGCAGTCCTGCAGAAATGCTAGCTGGATAAAGGGGGCCTTGAGAGGAAAGGCAGTCCTCCTCTTCCTCCAGCTGGTATGTCTCAAGTGCCCTGTCCATGATTCTATGAAGCGTGTGATCCAGCAAGAAGACTAGAGGGACAGTGTCACTGATGCATGCATTGTTGCTGCTCACCATCCTTGTGGCCTCCTCAAATGGGGACAGGACAGTGCATGCATCCTTGATCAGTAGCCACTGACGTGGCAAAAAGAAGCCAAGCTCCCCTGACCCTGTCCTGGTGCCATACTCGCACAGGTACTCATTGATGGCCCTCTGCTGTGTGTGCAGTCGCCGCAGCATTGCCAATGTTGAGTTGCACCTGGTGAGCATGTCACAAATGAGGTAGGTTGCATTCCCTTTGAATGTCAGCTAGCCAAGGTCTGGCATTGTATGACCAGGGAAAATGGACCACAGACTTTTCTGGCCTGCCTCAGGAGATCTTTTGAGCCTGGGTACCTATTTAAGAACCGCTGCACCACCAAATTCAGGACGTGTCAAACTCGGACCGTAGGTCAAGTGTCCCTGTCAGAGAGAGAAGAGAGAAGGTTGGTGTCATTTGTTGCATACAACAATTCCTGTCTGAAGCTGGCAGTGTCGACCACCTCTGAGCCAACTTGTTGGTACTGGCCCTGGGGGACTTTAACAGTACTCTGGAGCCACACCTGGACAGGATGTCCATGACACCCAGATCCACTAGACCAGAGGTCTCAAACTGGCGGCCCTCCAGCTGTTGCGAAACTACAAGTCCCATGGGGCATTGCAAGGCTGACAGTTACAAGCATGATGGGACTTTTTTTTTAGTTTTTAGTTTTTTTTAGTTTTGCAACAGCTGGAGGGCCGCCAGTTTGAGACCCCTGCACTAGACCCACTGTGGGTAAGACTGCTTTTGCCTCTCTGCTTACCAAACTGAGACTCCATGATGTGTAGCGGGGGAGACACACTGCGGACCGATGCTATTCCTGCTACTCGTCACACATGGTGGACTCTCATGTATTGACCTGGGGCTGGGTAATGGGATGCTTCTGCAAAGGGTACTGAATTCAGCTTATGAACCACGTCTATGAACCACGTTGTGGGCTCCTTGAGGGTAGGGACCGATGTGAGCGTGCAATGTACAGTGATGGGGACAATTGTAGACACTCAGGTTGAACTGGATGGACTGATGTCTTTATTCAATCTTACTATGTAACTATGTAACGTCTCCTGTCTGACCACTCCCTATTCTGGGTACGTCTGGATGCCGGCGCTTCCTTGGGCTGACCACTATGAAGAGTGAACCCTTTTTGGCTGACATTATTCCCGCCTTCAGACAGCATCCCAGGTGCTTTGAGGGAGTTTCTGACATTGAATAGACAATCTGCCAGTGCAGCAGTAATATGGGACTTGCTCAAGGCATTCTTGAGGGGCTGCCTTATTCGGGAGATCACGGGCATTAAGAACTGTTCCAGAGAATGGGAGGATAGAGTACAGAATGAGATGCCAAGCAGGGAACAGGCGCTGATCACTGACCCCTCCCAGTCAATAATGAGGCTTGGACTGAGACTCAATCTTTGTATAACTCTGTTATCATTTTTGCAGCAGAGAAGAGGAGATGCTTTCTCCAACAAAGCTATTTTGAGGGGGAAAATACTGGTCACCTCCTGGCACTGGTGGCCTGGGAACAACGGGATCCCTCTATCATTACAGCTATAAGGTCTGCGACAGAGGAAATACACACTCTTAATCCAGACAAATGAATGATTTCCACCAATTTTACAATGATCTCTATGCCTCTAAGGCTAGCTATGCTCCATCTGATCTAACATTGTTCTTACAGGCTTGTCCCTTTCCCCAACTATCTGATGCTGAGAGGGGCATGCAGAACTCACCAATTAACCTGGCGGAACTAATGGAAGCATTGGAGAAGTCCCCACGCCATAAGTCTCTGGGTTCGGATGGCCTACCGGACGATGTGTACTCGCGCTATGGTGAGATCCTTCTTCCACCTCTGCTGCAGGCTTTATCTGAAGCTGTCGAGACACTTACCTGCATGCAGGAGGCCATTATAGTAGTGCTTCCCAAGCCAGGTAAAGATAGACTTTTGCCGGATTCATATAGTTCGATTTCTTTGTTGAACTCGGACGTTAAGCTACTGGCACGAGTTCTGGCCACCAGACTTTCTAAGGTGATAGGCGGGCTAATTCATTGAGACCAGTCTGGGTTCATTCCCACCCATTCCACAGCTGACCACATCGACGATTGTTCATGAATCTACAGATACCAGTGGATTATCCCGGAGGGAGGGCCATTCTATCACTGGACACCGCAAAGTCTTTTGACAGCATGGAATGGCCTTACCTTCTGGAAATCCTGGGGAGTCATTATATAGAGTGGGTGAAGGTTCTATATTCAAAACCCAGAGCTAAACTCTGTATTAATAATAATCTCTCTCCATCTTTAACTTTACATAGGAGCACCCCTCAGGGCTACCCATTATCCCTATTGCTGTTCGCTCTAGCGGTAGAGCCGCTAGCCATTTTGATCTGCAACATGCCTGAAGTTGTGGGGTCCGTAGAGGTCCTCTAGAAGATAAGATATCCCTTTATGCGGACGATGCACTTATTTACACGGCTGACTCTTTGCGAACAGTCATGGGTATTATAACTGACTTTGCGTTCTCGGGCTTTACCATAAACTGGTCCAAGTCAATATTAATGCACAGAGACCCCCTGACAGCACCCTTGCCCGCAGGAGTGAACCAGATTAGCATAGAAAACAGCTGCAAATACTTAGGGGTGATGGTCACCCCAGATCCATCTGATTTACTTACGGCTGAACCTGGGTCCACTATTGGACAGGCAGTAAGTCAAATGTACCAGCTGGTATAAGCTTCCCCGTCAGTAGTTGACAGTGTGAACCTAATTAAAATGGTATGGGCACCACAACTGCTATATATTTTTCACAACTCTCCTATATGGATTTCAAATAAATGGTTCAAACGCATTGATTCTTTAATGCGAGCCTTAATAGGGAAGAAAAAGAAATCTAGAATTAGTTTGACCACCCTACAACATGGGAAGGATCAGGGAGGACTAGCAGTACCACACCCCAAAATGTATTTTTTTAACTGCACAAATCCAACAAATAGGGGGGTGGGGGCAGAATGCAGTTGAGGATCCTGTAGCTAAATTGGTGACTATGTTTTACCCCGCACTAAAGGCCACCTCCCATATGGAAATGGATCTACCAAGTGTCCCATCTTCGTCCCCAACTGGGAACCTCCTTCGGAAGGTACTGAAGGAATTTCAAAAAGCCTTGACTATTAGGGGCCCCTCACCCTTTACACCTTTTGTGGAATAATCCCAAGTATCCGGAACTCCTTGAATTGCAAGGGTTCTCTCCCTGGAGACAGAAGGGGATATGATTCTTCCCCAAATTTATGAGGGGACTGTCCTGAAAACATACGAACAGTTATCCATAGAATTTCAGCACACCCCAAGGGGCTTTTATAAATATCTTCAACTTAGACACTCCCTGCGGGCACAGCAACAAACACGCTCCTTAGTTGTATCATCTTCTTCTCTTACATAGTTACATAGTAAGGTTGAATAAAGACACTAGTCCATCCAGTTCAACCTGAGTGAGTGTCTACAATTGTCCCTATCCCTGTACATTGCATACTCACATCGGTCCCTAACCTCAAGGCGCCCACAATCCAAAGTCCCCATTCATATACCAGGGCCAATTTTGGACAGAAGCCAATTAACCTACCTGCATGTCTTTGGAGTGTGGGAGGAAACCGGAGTACCCAGAGGAAACCCACGCAGGCACAGGGAGAACATGCAAACTCCAGGCAGGTAGTGTCGTGGTTGGGATTCGAACCAGCGACTCTTCTGATGGAAGTCTTCCAGGCGGACACCCAGAAGGGACTGATATCTAAAATATATGCGTAGTTGTCTTCAGTCCAAGACCACGCCTCTTTTAAATGTAGAACCACGTGAGTGGAAGATATTGGAGCTATAGATGGGGACCAGTGGGGCTTTGGAGTCAATACCTGCAAGCTCTGTCTCAGCCTCCCATAAACTCTCAACTGTTTATTTTACATAGAGTTTATAGAACACTTATACAGCTTCATGGTTGGGGCAGGGGAGATTCTCCTCTCTGTCCAAAATGTAAAGTGCACCAGGGGGACTTTATACACCTACTTTGGAGATGCCCCAAACTTCACCAATATTGGGCGGAAGTAACCCAGTGTATCTCTAGATTAGCACAGATAACTGTACCCCTGGTGTACTTATTAGGGGCAATTGATGAGGAGATGTACCACATGATAATCAGGCTACTGTACCAGGCTAGGAAACGTATAGTTCGAAACAATGGATTACCTATATTCACTCCACCTTGGGGAGCGACTAGCTTATAGCCGCAGGAAAGCTGTGAGGAAATTAGATCTCATTTGGCAACCATGGCTTGATGATCCCAATCTTACTCCACCACAACTGGTGATGGACAGACTCCTGCATTAGAGAACTGCCACTGTTGCCGGGGGGGGGGAGAGAGGGAAAGAGGTAGGAGGAAAAAAAAGGTTAGGTCATGTTCAACGATAAAGCTTTAGAATCTGTATGATCTGTTGGCTGTAGAAATGTCGAATACTGTTCTAATACATTGGACTGAAAGTGCTAGTTGGTCACAATACCTGTATTGCCTTCTGTTATTGCTCATAGATATCCAATACAATCTGTTTTAATATGTATACTTTTTTTATTTACCGGATACAATTGCTGTATACATTGAAAGAGCAATACATCAATAAAAAAACATCTCTGAGCCTGCCCCTGTAGAGCTGACAGAATCTCTGCCCCAGTTTGGCTCCTGTCCTCTAGGCAGACCAACTCAAGCACCGCATGGCATCTTTTATCCTGATTGCTTGCATATCCCCTTGAATGCTTACAGAGCACTGCTGGTTCAGAGGACAAATCTGCAGAAGAGGCCATAGGGGAAGAAGAAAAGGAGGGGGTGGAGGAGAGAGCTGTGGCAGAATCACCACTAGCTTTATGGAGGCATGGTGGAACAAGCTCCAACAACACTGAAACCTGTCCTGCATCCTTCCCAGCTGCCAGCAGAATTACCCTATGCGCCATGAATGAAAGGTATCGTCCCTGCCCATGCCTGCTTGACCATGAGTCAGCAGTAATATGAACCTTACATCTGTCCGAGGCCAAAACATTGCCTTCTACATGCCAGTAGAGAGCCAGAATGGCCTTCCATGAAAATAAATTACATTTTGGAACCTGCCACTGTGGTACAGCACATTCCACAAATTCATGAATAGGGGAGTCTACCAGCTGAAAAGGCAACAGTTGCACAGCTAGCAGTTTGGCCAAGCAAGCATTTAGACTCTGAGCATGTGGATAGCTGGGACCAAATTTCTTTTTACAGTTCAGTAACTGGGGTAGGGAAATTTGCCTGCTAAAATCAATTGGTGGTGTACTGCTAGCAGATTGGCTGCAAGTACTTAGGACACCTATTGCACTATACCTTCATTCCTCTCAGTGCAGCTTTTTGAGAGGACTGGAGGTATAGTAGGGTTGGAGATCCCAGATGAGGAGCAAGAAGTCTGCCTTTTTCTTTGATGTGAGTCTTTCTAGTGCTGTTGCCAATGGACTGCATGGCAGGTTGTCAAATGTAGGGTGGTGTCCAAGCGGCTGCTGTTCTGGCCACGCTTGATCCGCTTCAGGCATAGGTTGCAAACCGCAACGGTGCGAT
This sequence comes from Lithobates pipiens, assembly GCF_037356315.1. Taxonomy (NCBI): domain Eukaryota; kingdom Metazoa; phylum Chordata; class Amphibia; order Anura; family Ranidae; genus Lithobates; species Lithobates pipiens. The sequence continues at coordinate 388,966,502 of NW_027507903.1, read as the reverse complement.
CTGCTACACACATGTCGAAAAAGGCCCATATCAAGGAACTTTTGAAAGTCAGCAGTGCCCTGCACCTACGGAGCTCTGCGCTGTGATGCAATAGGGTGGCTGCCCTTTAAGCTGCCCCCTAGAGGACATCCTGCCTCTGAGTTTTGCCTCCTCACTTTCCTCCTCTTTTCTCTCAGGCACCCAAGTACAGTCAGTGACATCATCAGCCCCTCCCTTCACGTTTTACTGGAGCAAACTTTGCAGTATGCTGCAGCTGGGGGAACATGACTGGCAGTTTCTTGTCCTGTGGAACCCCTCTCTCTAGGCTCGCGTTACTCTCTTCCTCAACCTGGGAACCAACATCGGAGCCTTCAGGTCGCTGCGCATCCTCCAGCAGCATGTAACTGTCACTGTGGTCGAATAATTCTAGGAACTCCTCCGTACATGATGGTGGGGCTACAGAAGGAGTGACGGTGGACAAAGAGACGGTGGAATAGGTTGCTTTGGCAGCTGCATTGGAAGGCAAACTACTCTGACCCTGGGTGACAGAGGATGAGGACGGCTTCGTTATCCACTCCACCAACTCTTCTGCATGTTGTGGCTCAATAACATGGCTAGCAGCAGAAAAAAAGGACAAGCGTGCCCCACAACCACCTGCAGAGGATGCACCATGTCCACAACCACCACTGTTGACTGTAAACACAGTGTCTGCCTCTCCTTGGTGGCCTTCCGGACAGGATGTATTTTTTGTTTGCAATGCAACACTGGAATATATATGGTGTACACCGCCTGAAGTGTATTAGAAACCTATACACCACCAAATGCACTGTGTGTGTGTGTGTGTGTGTGTGTGTGTGTATAGGCTACACTGAATGCAAAATATATATAATATTGCCTGAAGTGTATTAGAAACTGTACACACTGTATTAGATACTGTTTACACCACCTGCACTGTATTAGAAACTATACAATGGCCGCACTGTATTGTATGCTGTGTACACCACCAGAAGTGTATTAGAAACTGTACACACTGCAATATATACTTGTACACTGCCTGACGTGTATTAGAATGCACTGTGTGTGTGTGTGTGTGTGTGTGTAAAATATATAAAATGTCTGTTTATATATACAGTGGGGACGGAAAGTATTCAGACCCCCCCCCCCCCCCCTTACATTTTTTTTTGCAAATATCAACTTTATTAGTTTTTTGAAAGAATAAGAACACACATACGGGGAGGACCCCCAACAGACAACAAGAAATAAACAAAAAGAAAAGAAAAGAGGGCGCAGCCTCACAAACTCACTATACGTATACAGGCATGGCAACATATAATCCATCAATCTAACATGCCCCGTCCACTGTCCTCGTAGGTAAGACCCAACTGGTCAGTACCGGTACTGACATCTGTGCCATGTTCCATAAGGCAGATACGCCAAAGCCTCATTTCGAGCCCTGACATAAGAATCTCATGAGCAGGTTAGGGACCGCTGCCCAGGAAGGGAGTGCGGACAGAGATAAAAGCAAGAGAGCAATAGAAAAGAATAAGGGATGGGGAAGAGGGGTGGGGAGTGGGGGGGGGGCGGAAAGGCAAAGGAAGGCGGTAGAGGGCGCGGAGGGAGGGGGGGGGGAAGGAAGGGGTGGGACCAGCGTCACCCGTACGGCATGCCTCAGAAAAACAGCAATACAATTAGTTGCCAAACAGGAGTTTGCCCTCTTCTGAGTATTTAAACGCATTCCAAAGGGACCAAGTCTTACGATACGCCTCCTGACGATCTTGGGCTGTAAGCACCAGATCCTCCAACTTGTTTATATCTTCCACCTTCCGCATCCACATCGCCGCGGAAGGCGGTGTCTGTTGTTTCCAAAGCAAGGGGATGCAGGACTTGGCTGCATTTGTTAGGTGCCGAAGTATCGAGCGTGTGTATTTCCTAGGGGGAATGTCTGAAACGTGCAGTAAAAAGAAGGCTGGGTCATTAGGGATGTGCCACTCGGTAAATTTTTGAGAGATGGTCCTGACCGCCGCCCAAAACTCCGAGAGCCTAGGGCAAGACCAGAAAATATGAAAAATAGTGCCCCTTTCCTCGCCACAACGCCAGCAGCACTCAGAGGCGTCAGGGTAGATACGGTGTAGGCGACTAGGCGTCAAGTACCATCTGACAAGAATTTTATAGTTTGTCTCTTGAGTTTTAGTGCATATCGAGGACCGCAGAGCGAATCGCAGTATATTATCAATCTGTGGTTGTGTAAAGGTGCGGCCCACTGTCCTCGTAGGTAAGACCCAACTGGTCAGTACCGGTACTGACATCTGTGCCATGTTCCATAAGGCAGATCTGTGCCATGTTCCATAAGGCAGATACGCCAAAGCCTCATTTCGAGCCCTGACATAAGAATCTCATGAGCAGGTTAGGGACCGCTGCCCAGGAAGGGAGTGCGGACAGAGATAAAAGCAAGAGAGCAATAGAAAAGAATAAGGGATGGGGAAGAGGGGTGGGGAGTGGGGGGGGGCGGAAAGGCAAAGGAAGGCGGTAGAGGGCGCGGAGGGAGGGGGGGGGGAAGGAAGGGGTGGGACCAGCGTCACCCGTACGGCATGCCTCAGAAAAACAGCAATACAATTAGTTGCCAAACAGGAGTTTGCCCTCTTCTGAGTATTTAAACGCATTCCAAAGGGACCAAGTCTTACGATACGCCTCCTGACGATCTTGGGCTGTAAGCACCAGATCCTCCAACTTGTTTATATCTTCCACCTTCCGCATCCACATCGCCGCGGAAGGCGGTGTCTGTTGTTTCCAAAGCAAGGGGATGCAGGACTTGGCTGCATTTGTTAGGTGCCGAAGTATCGAGCGTGTGTATTTCCTAGGGGGAATGTCTGAAACGTGCAGTAAAAAGAAGGCTGGGTCATTAGGGATGTGCCACTCGGTAAATTTTTGAGAGATGGTCCTGACCGCCGCCCAAAACTCCGAGAGCCTAGGGCAAGACCAGAAAATATGAAAAATAGTGCCCCTTTCCTCGCCACAACGCCAGCAGCACTCAGAGGCGTCAGGGTAGATACGGTGTAGGCGACTAGGCGTCAAGTACCATCTGACAAGAATTTTATAGTTTGTCTCTTGAGTTTTAGTGCATATCGAGGACCGCAGAGCGAATCGCAGTATATTATCAATCTGTGGTTGTGTAAAGGTGCGGCCCAGATCCGCCTCCCATTTTGTAAGACCGGCAACCTGCGGTGGCTGTGTAGGCGTATTAAGCAGGACATACATTTTAGATAGGGTTCGAGAGACCGGTGTAGTGTCAGAACAGTAGTCCTCGAATGTCGTAAGTGGCCTGGCGTGGTCTGGAGGGTTCGGAATAGAGTGAAGAAAGTGGTGTAGACGTGTAGCACTCCAGAAAGCCAGGCGATAGGGCCCAGAAGGGTCCATAAGGTCCGGGATAGAGGGCCATTTACCCCGTATGACGAACTGAGCGGCCGTAGTGAGATTAGAGTTCCATAGCGGTTGAAATTGTGTAGTGGACAGACCTGGCGCAAAGCTAGGGTTACCCAGGATCGGTGTCAACGGCGATGTCGCGGTCGTCAGGGACTTTCGCAGTGCCGCCTTTGCACCTTGGGAGATCGTATTACCTATTATGGGGTGGCATGACACTGCTCGTGGCAGTGCCTCTCGGCACCAGAGAGCAGTCTTCAACGGAACCGGACATTGTTGTTGCTCGATCTGTGCCCATAACTTAGTATCGAGATTGCGGCCCCAATCTAATATCCTACCTAGGTGTACAGCAGAATAATACTGCTGCACGTCTGGAAGAGCCAATCCCCCATAGGGTTTCGGGAGGGAGAGTTGGGATCGTGATATTCGAGGCCGCCCCTGAGCCCAGACAAAACGGGTAAATACCGCCTGCACTTGTTTAAAGTATACAGGCGGGATTTTAATCGGTAGGGCCTGAAACAGGTACAAAAATTTGGGCAGGATGCACATTTTCAGCAGATTGCATCTACCGAACCAAGAGTGAAACCCCGTCTGCCAGGAGTCCAGAAGCAGCCTCACCCTAGAAAGAAGAGGGGGAAAATTCTTTTCATATAGGTCCGGCAGGTCGGGAGGAATGTGAGTCCCAAGATAGTTCAGGGCAGTGGATGTCCATTTAAATTGGAAGTTAGATTGCAGGGTAGACAGCAATCATGGGGGCATCAAAAGTCCCATAGCCTCTGATTTAGTGAAGTTTATCTTCATATTAGACAACCTCCCATACTTCTCAAATTCCCGAAGCAGGTTCGGTAATGATATCCCCGGATTGGTCAACGTAAAAAGCATGTCATCAGCATAAGCTGAGAGCTTATGCTGCGACTGCCCGATTTGCACCCCTTGAATATCGGGATTCAGTCTGACCGTGGCCAAGAAAGGTTCCAGAGATAAGGCAAACAAAAGGGGGGATAAGGGGCAGCCCTGTCGTGTCCCATTCGTTATCGGAAAGGGGCTCGAGAGGTTCCCATTAATTTTAACTTGGGCCGTGGGCTCAGAATAAACCCCAGCTATCCTATTAAGCATGGTCTCCCCCAGCCCCACATGCCGAAGTACCGCGAACATAAATGGCCAGCTCACACGGTCAAAGGCCTTTTCGGCGTCCGTGTTTAAGAAGACCCCCTTACATTTTTCACTCTTTGTTATATTGCAGCCATTTGCTAAAACCATTTAAGTTCATTTTTTGCCTCATTAATGTACATGCGGCACCCTATATTGACCGAAAAACTGAATTGTTGACATTTTTTGCAGATTTATTAAAAAAGAAAAACTGAAATATCACATGGTCCTAAGTATTCAGACCCTTTGCTCAGTATTTAGTAGAAGCACCCTTTTTATCTAATACAGCCATGAGTCTTTTTGGGAAAGATGCAACAAGTTTTTCACACCTGGATTTGGGGAACCTCTGCCACGCTTCCTTGCAGATCCTCTCCAGTTCTGTCAGGTTGGATGGTAAACTTTGGTGGACAGCCATTTTTAGGTCTCTCCAGAGATTCTCATTTGGATCAGGGCTCTGGCTGGGCCATTCAAGAACAGTCACAAAGTTGTTGTGAAGTCATTCCTTCATTATTTTAGCTGTGTGCTTAGGGTCATTGTCTTGTTGGAAGGTACACCTTTGGCCCAGTCTGAGGTCCTGAGCACTCTGCAGACGGTTTTCGTCCAGGATATCCCTGTAACTGGCCACATTCATCTTTCCCTCAATTGCAACCAGTTGTCCTTTCCCTGCAGCTGAAAAACACCCCCACAGCATGATGCTGCCACCACCATGCTTCACTGTTGGGACTGTTTTGGACAGATGATGAGCAGTGCCTGGTTTTCTCCACACATACCGCTTAGAATTAAGGCCAAATAGTTCCATCTTGATCATTTCAGACCAGAGAATCTTATTTCTCACCATCTTGGAGTCCTTCGGGTTTTTTTTTTTTTTTTATAGCAAACTCCATGTGGGCTTTCATGTGTCTTGCACTGAGGAGAAGCTTCCATCTGGCCACTCTGCCATAAAGCCCCAACTGGTGGAGGGCTGCGTGATGGTTGACTTTCTACAACTTTCTCCCATCTCCCGACTGCATCTCTGGAGCTCAGCCACAGTGATCTTTGGGTTCTTCTTTACCTCTCTCACCATGGCTCTTCCCTGATAGCTCAGTTTGGCTGGAGAGCCAGCTCTGGAAGGGTTCTGGTTGTCCCAAACATCTTCCGTTTAAGGATTATGGAGGCCACTGTGCCCTTAGGAACCTTAAGTGCAGCAGACATTTTTTTGTAACCTTGGCCAGATCTGTGCCTTGCCACAATTCTGTCTCTGAGCTCTTCAGGCAGTTCCCTTTTGACCTCATGATTCTCATTTTTCTCTGATATGCACTATGAGCTGTAAGGATGTGATATTTCATTTTTTTCTCTTAATAAATCTGCAAAAATGTCAACAACTCTGTGTTTTTCTGTCAATATGGGGTGCATATGAGGAAAAGAACTTAAATGATTTTAGCTAATGGCTGCAATATAACAAAGAGTGAAAAATTTAAGGAGGTCTGAATACTTTCCGTCCCCTGTGTGTGTGTGTATATGTGTGCACATCTAGATCTCTCTCAAACACACTGACACTAACTGAATAACCTGCCTGATTAATCTTACTCAAGCTATCTCTCCGTCCACGCCAACAACATTACACACGGCTGCTATGTAAGCAGCCTTATATACAGTAGTGTGGGGTGAGGACTTAGTCCCCCCTGAGCCATGATTGGCCAAAGGCGCCCTGCCATTGGCCAATTATGGCTCTCTCAGCAGCTGTGATTGGCCAAAGCATGCAGGTTAGGTGCATGCTTTGACCAGTTCAGCATACAGAAATGCACTGCAACCTCGCAGTGCATTATGGGGTGTTCTGCGGCGCTCAAATTTCAGGCGAACGCCCCATATTATTTGCTGTTCTGCGAAAGCGCGAACAACCGATGTTCGAGTCGAACTTATGTTCGACCCAAACATTGAGCTCGTCCCTTGTCTTCAGGTACAGGACAAAGATTTCTGGCCTGGACCAGTGCTGATCGGTTCCGGCAAATGACAGATCCTCCTGTGTAATGTAAACACAGGTACAGGAAGTGATGCAATCTCCCCTCCTGTAGCCATTTTTCAGTTTCAGGGTGTGGGGAGAAAGCATCCAACAGTGAGTACACAAGCACTACACCAGGTCTACTACTATAGAAGTCTTCTCGGTGGCGAGAAGGTTCTGTCTTGGGAGCATTACCCGCACGCTGTTGCTGGACCCCCCCCCCCCCCCCCCTGTCTTCTTACTGTGAACCCTTGTAAACCAAGAGTGTGAGTTTCTAGAAATAAAGGATGACCCTCATTGAACACACTTTCTGTCCACATCGGTATTTTGAAATAGAACCCCATTATCATTATTGGTGTAAATTTTTAATCAGTATTCTTGATTATTATTTTTGATACTATCTAGGGGTTATTCTGTGTGGCTGAATCAATCTTCTGTAGGTTTTTCCCTTGCTCAAGATTGGAAAGTCTGTGCAAGACCCTATATGCACAGCACAGTGGTATAGTGGGTAGCACTCTCGCCTATCAGTAAAAAGGGTCCCTGGTTCGAATCCCAAACACTACCTTCCTGGAGTTTGCCTTTGGGGATTTCCTCTGGCTACTCCGGTTTCCTCCCACACTCTAAAGATATGCTGGTAGGTAGCTCCTTGAGAGTAGGGACCGATGTGAATGTACAATGTATATATAAAGCGCTGTGTAAATTGACGGCGCTATATAAGTACCTTTAAAATAAAAACATATGCATTTGTATAATGATGCTGTTCTAGTCTGTCCGCCTGTCTGTGTCCCTTTGTTCTAGTGTCCTTGCAATTTGTACTAGGTGTTTCCCCCTCTCTTTAACCGCTTCGCGCCCGCCCTATAGCCGAAAGACGGATACAGAGCAGACGCTATCTGCCGGGAGGCCGTCCCTGGACGTCCTCCTGTTTACTTCCGCAATGCGTGCTCCCGGGAGCACGCATCGGGGAAGTTCTGTGCTGGCCATGACCCTCGGACACAGCCAGTCACAGATCGCTGTAAACGGCCAATCACAGCGGCCGTTTACAGCACGATCGGCCTATCCAATGAGAGATGATCTCATATGTAAACATATGAGATCATCTCTCAGCGCTGCTCTCCCTCCTCACACAGACAGCGTGTGAGAAGGGAGAGATGAACGGCTGCAGTAAGTAAAAAAAAAGTGCCATCTGCCCCAGTGCCATCCCCCCAGTGCCATCCGCCCCAGTGCCATCCTCCCCCAGTGCCACCTGTTAGTGCTATCTGTCCCCAGTGCCACCTGTTAGTGCTATCTGTCCCCAGTGCCTCCTGTTGTCAGTGCCATTTGTCCCCAGTGCCATCTGTCATCAGTGCCACGTATAAGTGCCATCTGTCATCAGTGCCACGTGTCATCAGTGCCACATATTAGTGCCATCTGTCATCAGTGCCACGTATCAGTGCCATTTGTCATCAGTGCCAACTGTCAGTGTCACCTGTCAGTGTCACGTGCCATTTGTTGTTAGTGTCACGTGTCATCAATGCCACTTATCAGTGCCATCTGTCAACAGTGTCACGTGTCATCAGTGCCACGTATTAGTGCCATCTGTCATCGGTGCCACGTATTAGTGCCACGTATTAGTACCATCTGTCATCAGTGCCACGTATAAGTGCCATCTGTCATCAGTGCCACATATTAATGCCATCTGTCATCAGTGCCACGTGTCATCAGTGCCACGTATAAGTGTCATCATTGCCACGTATCAGTGCCATCTGTCATCAGTGTCACGTGTCATTGTCCTGGTGCTCCAGGGCCTTCAAAAGTGTAATAGGTAGTCAACAAGTTAGATGTGTAATTTATGCTCCTAGAAAACATGATGGCGCTCCCTGCATGTTGGGCCTCTCTATGTGGCCAAGCTGTGAAAAAGTCCCACACATGTGGTATTGTAATACTCAGGAGGAGTAGCAGAATTTTTTTGGGGGTGTCATTTGTGGTATACACATGCCATGTGAGAAAAATAACCTATTACAATGAGAATTTTGTGGAAAAAAATAAAAAAATCTTAATTTTGCAAAGAATTGTGGGAAAAAAATGACAACATCAAAAAGCTCACTATGCTTCTTACTAAATACCTTGGAATGTCTACTTTCCAAAAAGGGGTAATTTGGGGGGTATTTGTACTTTCCTGACTTGTTCGGGTCACAAGAAATGAGATAGTCCACCAGTACATCAGATGTGATCAATTTTGTATGATTCGCACCACAGCTTGTAGACTCTCTAAACTTTCACAAACACCAAATAATATCTACTAATTTGGGTTATTTTTACCAAAGACATGTAGCAGTATAAATTGTGGCCAAAATTTATGAAGAAAAATTAATAATTTGTATAATTTTGTCACAGAAACAAAGAAATATGCGTTTTTTTTCAAAATTTTCGGTCTTTTTTCATTTATAGCGCAAAAATTAAAAACCCCAGAGGTTATTAAATACCACCAAAAGAAAGCTCTATTTGTGGGAAAAAAAGGACAAAAAATTAATTTGGGTACAGTGTTGCATGACTGAGTAATTGTCATTCAAAGTGTGAGAGCACCGAAAGCTGAAAATTGGTCTGGGCAGGAAGGGTGTTTAAGTGCCCAGTAAGCAAGTGGTTAAAGTCACTTGCTTTTTATTTAGAAAATCCCTAACATGATTAGAAAACTCTTTTGAGTCTATCCATTAAAATGTAAAGTTTGCTATGTGAACAAAAAGACAAGAACAATATGTTCCTTTAAGATCAAGCACGGGGGCGGATGTTAACCGTAGTAGAGACGCCTTGATAAGGAGCAGTAGGTAAGCCGCCCCAACATCCAGACAAAGCTACACGATCCAATAGCGAAACGTGTTGATGTCATCGATGTCGCATGACGCCAAATCCATCATGTCCTGGAAGGGAGCCAATATAAGCCAGGGATGGCGAGTCAGTTGAGGAGACTGGGAAAGTCTGGGCAGTACAATGAAGTTGCACTTCATGCCTTAAAGACATGAACTATGTACCAATTTGCAGGATGAACAATACAGGAAACTGGACAGTTGCCATACGGGGTTAATTATTTACTCTCTACCCCTCTAATCCTTAAACCTTTGTCAATCCTGGATTGAATGGTGTCTCCAGCTTGGACTATATCTGAAAACATTGGCCTTCTCTTGTTCCTTTAGATGTAGAGTCCGATTTTACCTTCATCCCTGTCCATTTCCTACCCCATTTTCCATCTTCTCAACCCTCCAGTGGCTTAAGCCCCCTGGGACCTCTGTGCAGGTCGCTAAGCCATATCATCTAAGATTTCTTATAATATTCTAATACGGTGATCACCGTGGATTGACCACCCGCACATTGATCATCTGGAGTCCGGACGATAGTATATGTTATTTGTTTAATGTCTCTGTTTTTGTCTTTTTGTTTTTTTTGGATACATTGTCCTATTCTGTAGGGTTACTTACCAAGTACCCATTCAGCATATACTGTACTAAGTGTACACTATTATCATCTTTTTATTGCTTGCGATAGATCTATATGATAGTTTTTATCTTTATTAACGCAATACATTTGTCTTTTCTTACATCAGGGGACACAGTGTCGTAGTACTTACTATATGGGTTATATGGGCCACTGATAGGTGTTGGACACTGGCACTCCCTTAAGGCAAGACGTGTACTCCCTATATAACCCCTCCCACTACTGGGAGTCCTCAGTTTTTTCGCCAGTGTCTAAGGTGTTGATCACGAGTAAAGATGTGCTGTGCTGAGCTCCACTGGAAGCTTCCCTGCTGGGGCTAGCCATGCTGACCGGATCCATTCTGATGTCCTTTCATGGGCTAAATGGATGGTACCCAGGCCTCTTGTCCAAAGAAACAAAGTTTTGGTTGCGAACGCTTCTCTTTAGAGTAATTAATAATCTGTAAAAATGGGGTATCTGGCGCTACCTAATATTGAAAAAAATATAATAAAATGATAAGCCCCAGTGTTTCCAACAATCCAGGTGTCACATCAATTTAGTAAAATAGTGTACATTTAACCTTTCTATATCAGTTATAAGTATTTTAGTTACCGTATCCCTGCAATATAAAGATAGTAAATTGTGTCAAAAAGGCTATAAATGCCCATAGAAAGTGCTTAGTGCAAGAATAAGTGCAAAATAATAATATAATACTCAATGCGATTTATGTTTAAAATCGCATAAGTACTATTAGGTGTTGAGTTTTCCAAACACTAATATAGATTAAAAGGAGTTAAAATGGCATTGTACAAACATACTGATATGTGGCAGGAGCAAATTGAATATATAATTGAGGGACTCAAACTGGCAATGGAATGCAACTATTTCTGGTATGATCATAAATATTACGTCCAAACTAAGGGGGTAGCCATGGGGGCTTGGTATGCCCCAAGTGTAGCTAACCTTATGATGAATATGTGGGAGGAGGAATATGTCTATGGGAAAAACATACCAGAGCTGAAGTTTTACCGTAGGTATATAGATGACCTCATTATATTATGGGACGGAACTCCAGAAGATTTTGAAACATTCTTGAATAACATGGATAACAATGTCTATGGAATTACCTTCACTGGGAAATGGAGCGAACATAGTATTGAATATCTAGATCTAAAAATCTTCAAAAAAGATGGAGATTAAATACGAAGACCTTCTTCAAAACAAAAGACAGGAACAGTTACATTCCGATAAGTATCCACCATCCCAAATGGAAAAATAATATCCCTAAAGGGCAACTATTAAGATTAAGGAGGAATTGCCATACAATAGAACAGGGGTTGACAAATTTGCTTGGAATCTAGGAGCCAGCTTAAAAAGTTAGGAGCCAGGTCCGTGACGGCGATCCGGACCTGTCCCTGGCCTGACATGGAGATGAGTGAGGGGAAGATAGCAGCGCCGTCGCCGCCCCCCCTGTCCCCCCCCCCCCCGTCTCCAAGTCATTGCCCATAGCTCTTAGAGGGACATTTTATTTATTTTTTTCAAATGACAATTTTTTTTTCAATTGCATTTTAGTGTAAATATGAGATCCGAGGTCTCATATTTAAGAGGACCTGTCATGCTTTTTCTATTACAAGGGATTTTTACATTCCTTGTAATAAGAATAAAAGTGACACAACATTTTTTTTAAAAGAACAGTGGAAAAAAAAAAAAAAGTTAAAATAAGAAGAAAAAATAATAATTTTTAAACGCGCCCTGTCCTGCCCGCATATAAAATCGGTGTTCGAACCACACATAGGAGGTAGCGCCGTGATCGGTAGAGCGAGAGCAATAATTCTAGCCCCAGACCTCCTCTGTAACTCAAAACGTGCAACCTGTAGAATTTTTTTAAATGTCGCCTATGGAGATTTTAAAGGGTAAAAGTTTGTCGCCATTCCATGAGTGGGTGCAATTTTGAAGCGTGACATGTTGGGTATCAATTTACTCGGCGTAACATTATCTTTCACAATATAAAAAATAATTGGGCTAACTTTACTGTTGTCTTATTTTTTTATTAACTAAATTATTTTTCCCAACAAAAGTGCGCTTGTAAGTCCGCTGCACAAATACGGTGTGACAGACAGTATTGCAACAACCACCATTTTATTCTCTAGGGTGTTAGAATAAAAAAAATATATAATGTTTAGGGGGTTCTAAATAAAGGGAAGAAAAGGCAGGTAATATAAAACACTCAGAGGGAGCTTCATTAGCATTGCTGGTTTGTCATACCAACGGCGACCACAAGAGGGCGCCATATTCCATAAGGAATCATAGGACCGCAGAAGGCCTCAAAGCCGCCGCCTAAATTTTTGGCCGCCGGCGGAACGGCCCGACGCGATCACGCTGGGGGGGTCCACAGAGACAGGATACCCCCAGCTGTGCTGCCCCAGGCGCGAGGACGCTATTTCTAGTCGCCAATGCGACCTGGCGCCCGGGTTTTGTCGAGCCCTGCAATAGAAGACTACAACCTACAACTACAAGGGATATGGGTTGGAATCATTACTCCAGCTAAAGAGAGAAATTAGTGGGATGGAGAGGAAAAGTCTGTTTGAGAAACAGAATAAGAAAGAAAAAAAGATGGAAATGGCCTTTATCACAGGTTACAATACCCAATATAGAGATTTTGAAAAAATTATTAAGAAATATTGGCCTATATTACAAGAGGATAGAGTACTATCCAAGGTGCTCCCTAATAAACCCTGCTTTATATACAGGAAAGCTCCCACCCTCCGCACCCATTTAGTACATAATGTGATTGATCCACCAAAAAATATTAAAATCTTTAAAGATATGAAAGGATTCTACAGATGCCAAAGATGTCTCCCCTGTAAAGTCAGTAAAAAACATCCCCGTAAAAAAGAAACCTTTAGGGCTAAAACAGATCACAAAGAATATAAAATAAGAGAACGAATTACTTGGAGTACATACAGTATGTAACCTACGTCATAGAGTGACTGTGCCACTTGCAATATGTGGGACCACAGGTCCCCTTTTCGTAAGAATTAGGGAACATATCAAAAACATAAAAAAGGGCTTTCCAAACCATAATTCATCCCGCCATTTTGACGAGTTTCACCAGAGAGATCCGTCGGGACTAATATTTTATGGGATAGACTGTATTAAAGATAATTGGAGGGGAGGAAATAAAACCACCCTGATCTCGCAAAAAACGAAACTGCATGGATATACAGGCTGGGGTCTCTTGCTCCACGAGGCCTCAACTTGGATATAGATCTAAATTGCTTTATAGCTAACCCCTAAGGTATTAGATATAATGATCTTACCCCCCTTCTCCTTCTTTATTTATATTATTTTATCACTTTTTTCTTTGTTTTCCTTATATTTTTGATTCATTACTACTATATATATAAAACAACCTAATCCAGTTTTTTTGGGGGTATATAACTTTTACCGGATAATATCCGGATTGTCATGGTACATATATAATTTGATGTTTTTTTCCTTTTGCCTCTCTCTATGCCCCCCTTCTCTATTGATTAAAAAAATACCCCTTTCCACCCCCCTTCTTAGGCATATAACTTTACCGGATAATATCCGGATTGCTAAGGGATTTGTACTCTGGTGGTCCCCTTTTCTTCTGTTCTTCTTTCTTTCTTTCGAATGCCCCGGCCCTGCCTGCCCACGTATCTGGATGATATGTGGGTAGGGTACATCAGCGTGGGGGCACAGGGACAGGAAGATTATACAGAAAATGCAATATAATTTAAAATATATGGGATGTATAGGATTATTGATTGGTAATGACAATGGGTTTGTCTGAGGAGGTTTTGCTGTTTTCGTTTTTTAAGTTCCCTATTTTATAGAAACCTCTGTAGAGAAATCTGCCCTTCCTTTATTGAAGGTTCCTTGTATTGTATTTGATTGATTTGAGGTAATTTAAAATGGTCTTTCTGGGTGTAAGTATTGCTTAATGCAGACAGGTGGAACGTTCATCTATTCCGTGTATGTCTATGGGGTTCTCCCTATGCCCGCCTCCTATGACCCGATTGGCTGTTCCGGGGGGCATGAGTGGCATACGGAGACTCCTTTCCCTGTCTCCCCATGTATGTCTATGGAGCTCTCCCTATGTCCGCCTCCTATGACGTGATTGGTTGGCCTGGGGGTTGTGAGCGGCATACAGAGTTTTTTTCCTTGTCTCTATAAAATACGTAGTGTGTAGTGGCGTGGCACCGCCGCTGAAGACTTCAATGACGAAACGCGTACGACGGAGCCACGCACACTACGTCACTTCCGGGTTGTCTCGAGTGGTTGGAGCGCAGCTGGAGCGCACACTGTGCATCCACTGACCGGGCCCCGAATAGCTCTGTGTGAACCCTTGGAGGTGATACATATCGCCTTACCCTAGGAATTATTACAATTATCATTCAGATCTCCACTCTACATTTACAATGCTGGACTGACACTATTAACTAAGGGTTAACTTAGAGCGGATTGACCCTGCTGAATAACCTAGGACTGGTCCTGATTCCCTGGATCAAGAGCCATTTGTTTTTTTGGTTTTAAAATAAAAAACAAAAAAAAACAAAAAAAGTTTTTTGAAATTTTGTCGTTTTTTTTCTTTTTATTATTTTTTTATATATATTTTTTATGGGACCTCTTTGGTTTTTGTGTATGGAAATTTTCTGCTGCCCCACGGATCCTAAATAAGTGGGAGCATTGGACAGCTTTACATATACATATAATTTAGTTTTTTTCTATATGTATGGTTTTTGTTATACATATTTTTGTGGAAATAAAAGTTTTTTCTGCTAAAGTAAATAATTAGTGCTCCCATCTAATTATGTATATACTACACTATGGAGGCTATATTTTTTTCCTATGAGGAATAAACTGGATTTTTTGGATACGAATAACTATATCGTATATGGGCCTGAGAGTTGGAACTGCATAAGGCTGATTTAAAGGCACAGTACCCCTGCAGGGGTGTATTCTTCTGGTGAGTGGGGAATCTTGTGGGGGAGCACGCAAGTCACCTGAAGGATATACATCAAGCACTAAAGTCACCTTATGAATACATTTTTTTTGCTGGATTTGCACAACTGAGGATTTTTTTCAATTGTGGACACTAAAGACTTTTTTTCTTTCCCTTTTTTCATTTTTTTGCTTTAATCATTTTTTTGCTTTAATTTATTTTGCTTTATTTTTGATTTATATTTCATATACACTCAAGTTTTGATATATATATTTTTTCTGTTTATGATATATAGAAATCTTGATATATATCCCACGTACATATATCTACATAGGGTTTGTTTTTCCTTTTTTTTTTGTGATTTTGCACTATTATATACATGAAATTTGGAGTATATGTTTACAGATTTTACAGTTATATTGCATTTGATTTATTTTTCACATATTTGCACCTTATAACTTGATGAATTTATTGTATGGAGTTTATTAGTGTTTGGAAAACTCAACACCTAATAGTACTTATGCGATTTTAAACATAAATCGCATTGAGTATTATATTATTATTTTGCACTTATTCTTGCACTAAGCACTTTCTATGGGCATTTATAGCCTTTTTGACACAATTTACTATCTTTATATTGTAGGGAGACGGTAACTAAAATACTTATAACCGATTTAGAAAGGTTAAATGTACACTATTTTACTAAATTGATGTGACACCTGGATTGTTGGAAACACTGGGGCTTATCATTTTATTATATTTTTTTCAATATTAGGTAGCGCCAGATACCCAATTTTTACAGATTATTAATTACTTGTGAAAACCCCTTGTGGGGATTTCTTGGCTGGGGGGCTGCAACATATTTTTTCTATTTTTCCTATTTTTTCAACTTCTTGTATTACATAAGCGCGTTTTTTTTCAATATTTATAGCTTCTCTTTAGAGAGCTGGACCCTGGGATACAGTACTTTTTGGTAGTAAGGCCATAAAGTTTTTAGTAGCAGGGTGCTGTCGCAAGTCCAGGATTGTGGGTAACCTGAGCTTCCTCTGTTCCTGAAGGTTTCCTAAAAGGTCTCAGAGCCCACCGTGAAGGGTGAAGATGGGTTTTTTATCTCAAATAAATCCTGCTGCGAGGAAAAGGGAGATTTTCTCAGGAATTTCTCCTATGTATGTTGTCATACCTATATGTCACCACTGGGGGCTGTATTGAGCACTCACAGCCCGATGCTGGAAACAGCACAGAAGCCTTCATTTCTCCTCTCCTCTGGCCACAACAGATCCTCCAGTAAGAAGGGGGGTCTGGTTCTCCTCCTGTGCCCCCAATATTGTTTTTTCCCCTTCGGGGGATAGGGTGGCAAAGTAGTTTCCTTTTAAAAAAAAAAAAAAAAAAGGGACAGACCGTGGCCACTCAGCGGAGGAGTTACCCCCCTCCCCCGCCATGTCTGCAGGTTCCACAGGAAGCCGCTCGCGTGGGAAAGCACTTTCCTTTAAAAGGAAAGGGGGGTCGTAATTCACGTGGGGGGGGGCATGGCTAACGGCGTCAGACGCCGCCCACACATGCAGGAAGTTGGTTTAAGCGCTGTGTGTGTTTTAGCTGCTGCTGGCTGTGGAGGAACAGAGCAGGAGGTTGGCTGGATCAGGTTTGGTGACACAGGCATTTCCCTTTGACACATTTTACTCTAACAGACTAGGATTAATAGCAGCTATTGCGCTGTACTATAGCCTAGCAGTGTACATTCTTTTGCTGCTAATGCCTCTGCTTTGTGCTTCAGGCTATGAGTGGCAAAGGGACCAGGAACTCTTCTAAGGGTTTGAAAGGGTCAGTGGTTAAACAACCAACTAAAACCATTTCCAGGGGGGGCGTGTCCGGTAGTGGGCGCCGACGGACGTTTCTTTGGGGAGCTCCGGACCTCTACGGCGAATCCGCCGCCATCGCAGGGCTGCATAGGGGAATCGACCCCCAAATCGGGCTTACATAGTCCCCTGAGACCCCCGTGGACATATTCGGCCGAAATTGCCGCGGATTGCGGGAGGTGCACGGCCAGATCGGACTCTCAGCCCTCTGCGGCTGCCGCCATCTTGCTACACCCAGGCCACCGCCATCTTGCGGCCTAGAAGCCTACCGGAGCCGACAGCGCGGAAACAGAGGTAGGGGTCCCTTCTCTAACCCCCTGTGTAAGAGCGGAGGTTGGTGGAGCGCGCCCTGAGGGCCTCACTGGGGCCCGGAGACGCGGTGGTCCGCCGGGCCTAGCGCGGCCTAGTGCGGCCTAGTCCGGCCTACACATCCCCACAGTTTCCTGGTGCGGCGGCCCCACCGGCTGACACCGCGGCCGTTTTGGCCTTCTAGGGGGGCCACAGAACTCTTTCCCTCCCCACTCCTGCCCACTCAGTCCCCTGGGCCCTGACCCCTGTCTGGACAATACTCACAGCCTGTGACTGAGGGGTTGGGTGGGTCTAGGCCTGTGACGCTGCACTCTGGGGTTTCTCCGGACCTCCGCATATGCAGCTGAGCCCCCCTCCAATGACTGGATAATGGCGGTGTGAAGTTGAACCCCAGCGGGGCCCCCGGCCTGACCCGGACCATACAGGCCACGATGCAACTATACCAGATGTGACCTCGGCATGCAAACCCCCAAACGATACGGGACACAATCAGCGACCCGCGAGACACACAGTCGACCCTCACAACCCGATATCCAACGTTTCTTCAGAGGGAGCCCGTGCACTTCCCCGGCTGCCACTGCCACCACTCCTCGGAGACCCCACACGGAACCAGTCCCCCACGGGACTGAGACACAGACCGTTCTCACAGCACCCGCCTCAAAACCCCTATCAGGAGCTCCAACCACGGTACATCCTGAGATGGCTGGCTCTACCGCAAACCAGGGAAACCTGGACGATGACCTCTGCAGAATGCTGCAGACTCTACCTACGAGGGCGGACATTGAGGCACTCCCCACGAGAGCAGATATTGAAACCCTAATCATGCGGATAGAAGAAGCACATAACAGAGACATACAAGAGGTGAGAACAGAGCTGCACGCAATAGAAGACCGGGTCACCTCCGGGGAAACCCAGATCACCTCACTGGAAACTAGGGTGCAATCCCTGGAACACGCGCAGGCTTCCCATGCAGCGGTGACGCAGGAGATGCAGCTCCATTTAGAGGAAATGGAAGACCGCAGTCGCCGCAACAATTTGCGGCTGCGGGGTCTCCCGGAGGCTACAGGTCCGGAGGATTTGGCAGAGACTGTTACCGCAATTTTTCACAGGCTTCTGGGTGACCCGCCGCCCTCTCTGGAAATCGACCGGGTCCACCGGGCGCTGGGTCCCAGATCTACCGACCCGGCAAGGCCCCGTGATGTTCTGTGCCGCCTCCACAGATATGCACAAAAGGAAGTACTTCTGAAGAAGGCATGGGAACATGGGGTCATTGACTTTGATGGTGCACAGATCCAGATACTCCCGGACCTATCCAGGGCAACACTACAGCGCCGTGCCATGCTGAAACCGGCCCTTGAAGTTGCGAGACGCCACGGTTGCACATACCGATGGGGCTACCCCCTAACAGTCATCTTTCGCATGGATAACGGCTCCTTCACACTGCGCACACCGGCAGATCTCCCCGCCCTCTTTGCTTTCCTGGGGGCGGAACCGGTCCCGGTCCCGAATTGGCTGATGAAGATCCAACGTCCGGCGGGCCGCTTGGGTCCCACGTTGGAGGGGCCTGCCCCACCAGCTCGCTCCAGGAGGTCCCGTGGTCGCTCCCGCACCATGTCCACATATGCTGATGGAACCCGCGAGACATGATTACACCTTATGACACTTTGTATATTGCTCTGCACTGGTTGACTTTTTACACCCCCCATCAGTATTACTCTCCCGTGTTTTGGCATCCCCCCTTTCATGGTCTTTGCCCCCGCCACACAGCCACCAAGGCTGCTGGAGACATTTCTGGGAGGCGTGGAGAGATGCCGGGCCCTGGTGGCCCTGGACGTTCACACATGTTTGTCCACTCCCGTGGTAGTGGAGAGGCCACCTATGCAACACTTTGGAGAGACACTGTTGACCCCTCGGTCGTATAGCATGGCTCTCAACCTCAGGTCCCTGCTTGGCCCGTGTGCCTGGCCATATCGGCTGATATTCCTCTGAGGACTCCCGGAGCATGGTGACATTTCAGAACACGTGATGGGGTCGGGGGGGGGGGGGTGGCTGTGGCGGACATCATACAGCAGCCGGGTGGGGATGGAGGGGATGATGTTGGTCCTGACTGTTGAGTGGGTTGTGTGTGGGGGGGCCCTCTGTTTCCTTCCCCTTCTCCGCTCCCCCATACCCTTACCATCCCCCCCCCCCCCTCCAGGTCTTGCCCCTTTTGGGATCTGTGGTTGCCAACAGGGGGGGGTGGGGGAGGTTGTGCCACATTGTCGGATGAGGGGGATTGCTGGATTATGGATGTCTTATGGGTTTCTATGTTTTGCATTTATCTGGATGCCATGTTTACAACCAGTGTAGTTTCTTAGTAGATATTTTACGCAATGTTATTACTAGCCTAGTTCTGTGGTTTGTTTAGTTTTCATGAATCCGGGGATGTTTCTTGCCTCATGCCCAAAACAGCCATGCCCTTAAGGGAATTATTTAACTATACACATCTACACATACAACCTTGGTCTGGGGTTCCGGGGGGGCGGGGGTACCGCCCGCTGGCCCGCTCTGTACACTCCCCCAGATAGGTCGACGCCTTCCATCCGGGTTCACCCGGTGGGCGTTATAGCAGCCAGTTGCTGCATTCTAGTTGTCCAGCTCCGTTGGACAGTGCTGACTGGCAGGCCTCTCCCTCTCGGCCACACCCTTAAAATTTCTTTACCCCTCTATCCTATCACTACTGCTCTCTATCGCCTCAACCCTCTACCCACACGTCTTGTATGTTCCTTTCTTACCCTTCCCGCTTCTACTACCCCTACCCGATCATGGATGTGCTTAACATTGTCACCCTTAATGCAAAGGGACTTAACGTCCCTGAGAAGAGACGCATGTTGTTGAACGACATGAAACGACAACACGCGGATATAGTCTTGTTACAAGAGACTCACTTTAGGGAAAACAAGTTCCCTATCTTGAAAAACAGATACTACCCGACAGTCTACCACTCTACATACACGGAGGCCAAATCTAGAGGAGTCTCCATTCAAATAGCGGCCAGAGTGCCATGGACTCTACTGGCCCTAAAATCAGACCCGGGGGGAGGTTTTTGTTCCTTAAAGGCCTGGTTGGTGGTGTGAAGGTTACCATTGCTAACTTCTACGCCCCCAACAGTAGATAAGACCTGTTTGTGAAGAGACACTTAAACCTACTCCTAAAATTCTCGGAAGGCCAACTAATCATAGGTGGTGATCTCAACGTTCCACTAATACCCGCGGAGGATACCTCCACGGGCCAGTCCTCCTTCCCTTGGGGAATGAGGAGAGCTACCCATGCAGCCTTACATGCCGCACAATTGTTGGATGTGTGGTGTCTCCTCCACCCTGGGGAACGGGACTATACCTTTTTCTCTAGACCGCACCACGGGTACTCCCGTATCGACTATTTTTTGATACCACACAACCAGCTTCAGGCAGTCAAAGGATCCAGTATAGGTTCTATTACGTGGTCTGACCATGCCCCATTTACTCTACAATATGCTTTGACGGACTTTTACAAGGGACAGAAAAAACCGTGGAGACTCAATGAGAGCCTCCTCCAGGACGCCACGGTGCTGTCAGAAGTGACGTCAGAAATCTCTCATTATTTCCACACTAACAGTACGAGGGAATGTGATGCAGGTCTGGTTTGGGAGGCGCACAAGGCGGTGATCCGCGGAAGACTAATTAAACACAGCGCACGACTTAAAAGATAGCGAACTGCCCAACTGACTGAGTTATTCAGTAAACTTCAAAATTTGGAAGCTAAACATAAACGGACACCGAATACTCCCTTGGGTGGTGAGCTTGATACGATACGTTCCCAGATAAACGACCTTCTCTTTTTTAAAGCTAAGGCGGCTCTCCAAATCTCCCGTAAAATAATTTACGAATCGGGCAATAAATGTGGTAGGTTACTCGCGCAATCTTTGAAAACCCAGCGGGCGGCGTCTTATATTCCATTTGTCCTATCCTCCCAGGGGACGCGAGAGACGCTACCCCAACATATTACCAATACATTCAAGTCTTTCTACGAGTCTCTTTACAACTTGAACAATACCCGACCCTCCCCAGTACAAATAGCTGACTATATAGCCTCCTCCAACATGCCCACCCTGTCGACGGACATACCGGACATTTTCGAGGAACCTATAACACTGTCCGAAATCCAACAGGCAATTAATAACACCAAGAGAGGGAAGGCCCCGGGCCCGGACGGCCTAACACTACAATATTACAAGACCTTACTCCCATCCCTTGGACATCATCTGCTACACCTTTTCAATGACCTTACTAAGGGGAGCAAGCTCCATGAGGCCACATTACAGGCACATATAGCAGTGATCCCTAAAGAAGCAAAGGACCCATCCCTGTGCGGGAACTATCGCCCAATCTCTCTTTTGAACACGGATCTCAAACTATTCACTAAGATCATAGCCACGAGGCTACAATCATACATCCCCGATCTGATACACCTTGACCAGGTAGGCTTCGTACCCACCAGAGAGGCTAGAGACAACACCACTAAAGTCTTGAACCTGCTGTATACTGCTAACATGGAGAACAGGCCAAGTGTCTTTCTCAGCACGGACGCTGAGAAAGCCTTTGACAGGGTTAGCTGGGATTTTATGTCTGCCACACTACGCCACATAGGACTGGGCAACACCATGTTAGGGTGGATCCAGGCCATATATACCACACCATCGGCCAGGGTTAGGGCCAATGGGGTGCTGTCCGAACCTTTCCGGATCATGAACGGGACGCGACAGGGATGCCCGCTTTCACCCCTCTTATTCGCGCTCTCCCTCGAACCGTTCCTCTGCCACATTAGATCAAATCCAAACATAGCGGGCATCTCGGTTAAACACACCCAACACAAAGTATCGGCCTACGCGGATGACCTGTTGTTCTCAATCTCCAACCCAGTGGTATCCCTTCCAAATTTGATGTGGGAATTCGAAACGTACGGGACGCTCTCAAATTTAAAAATTAATTTCGCCAAGTCTGAGGCAATGGGCGTGGGGATACCGGCGGCGCAGCTTACCCACCTCCAAGCTAGCTTTACCCTGAAGTGGACGAACACGGCTCTGAAATACCTCGGTACGTATATCCCACATACACTCTCGAAACTGTACGAGTATAACTTCCCTCCGCTACTGTTGGAAATAAAAACACTTTTGTCCAAATGGCAGTCGGGTATGCACTCCTGGATGGGGCGGTGTAACATCTTAAAGATGTCTGTCCTCCCGAAAATTCTCTACCTGATGCAGGCCCTACCTATACATATACCTTCTGTTTTTTTTAAAAGGGTTCGATCTGCATTCTCAGAATTCGTATGGGCGACAAAAAGACCTAGACACGAACTCTTGGTGCTCCCCAAATTACGTGGCGGTTTAGCCCTACCAAATATTCGAGCCTACTATCAGGCGGTTTATCTGGGGAGGCTCATAGATTGGTGCCGCCATCAGGACACCAAGCTGTGGGCCCAGCTGGAACAGGCACAAAGTGTGATTCCACTCCGGAGGATGCCATGGTGTTACTCGGATTTGCCGGGTGTGATCAAACGTCACCCACTGATTGGTAACTCGGCGAAGGTCTGCGCTCGGATAATTTCGCAAACGCCCCTTTCCTCCCCAAACTCGCCCCTGTACCCCATCATAGGCAACCCATTATTTACTCCAGGCCTTTACGATGGGAGTCTTCGGAACTTGGGGGAGGCGGGACTACATCAAGCATCCCACTTTAGTGCAGGGGGGCGCTGGAGGACGACGGCGGAGTTACTAGACCCTGAGGGCCCGTTCCGACTAGACTTCCTGAGGACGCTCCAACTCACACATTTCCTCTCAACGATCACACCCCCCCGGGGAGACGCTCAGACGCTCACGGCCCTGGAGGTGCTCTGCACTGACGCGGGTGTCCTGTCACACACACTTTCACTGACTTATAATCTTCTAAACTCTCCCTCAGCAGACTTTATTCCTCCGGGCCTACTTAAATGGGAGAAAGAGTTAGATTGCCAATTCAACAGCACCAAGAGACAGCGTATACTCAGATTTGCCCACAAATCTTCGATCTGTGCCAAGATCCAAGAAACAAATTACAAAATTATCTCACGTTGGTATAGGACCCCTTCATTATTCCATCAGCTCTACCCCAATACATCAGACCTGTGTTGGCGATGCCTTGCAGACAAAGGGACTCTGCTGCATATCTTTTGGTCATGCCCGAAACTCGCACACTTTTGGAAAGTGGTGCGGGAGACAATTCAACAATTCACGGCCCTGCCTCTCACAGACGACCCAGCTCTTTATCTCTTGCATGCCTCTGACGTACCCGACAGGAAATACCAGAAATCGGTGATCCGCCATCTACTTGATGCGGCTAAGGCCTGCATACCACTCCATTGGAAATCACCCCTCCCGCCGACCATTGACCTCTGGCTGCGTAAAGTGGAGGACATTAGGAAAATGGAGGATCTTATCCTCACAGCGCAAAATAGAGAGGAGACTTTCACTAAAACCTGGCAAGGTTGGACTGCGTTCATATACTCGGCTGAGGGCCAGGCCCTGAGACGGGTGGACACAGAAGGGTGATACTGTATGCAGCACCCAAGATCCGCTGAGCCTGGGGGCCATAGGGATGGGCACCACATCTGTAATCCAGTATGGTCATATGCACACTCCATGATTGGGTAGCACACCTTGCTCCCCCCCCTTCTTACATTCCCTCCCCCTTTTATACCCCATACTCGATTTCCCCCCGTCTGCTAGTCGCCCCTCTGTCCTTCCCTCCCCATTGCTTCACCTATTCCCCCCCCCCCCCCCGTACACTGGCAGTGGTATCGATAAGGATACCTAGTTAGTTAAAAAGAAACTGGGAAGTGAGACCACAGGATGACGTGAAATCCCGAATCCACATACTGCTGTTTATTCTTCTTGGCGATTAATGCCAGCAGGTTATTGATGTTGTACTTCAGATACTGCCTCGCTATCTGTAAACTATGTGGAAAGTTTTGTACTCTGTTGGTCTGTGTGGACCCATTTCCTGATATAAATAAAAAAAAAAAAAATAAAAAAACATTTCCAAAAGAATGTCATCCTCTGAGAGTGATGCGGCTGGTCAGATTGAGCCGTCAGGGGAATCTAGTTGCAGCTACGCAAGACACTTCAGCCCCTGAGTATGTCACACGAGAGGTTTTTTCTTCTACCATTTCTAGCTTGGAAAGGAAGATTGATGCTTACGTTATCTCTCCATAATGGGGACAAATGTAGCAGATCCCCATCTAGTGCTTAGGACCCTCTTATTGAGGTTCAGGAGGCTGGGGATCAAGTAGATCTTCCCAAAGATTTGGAAGATACTTGTTTATCCTCTTCTGAGGATCCTAATATAGAAGGAGTGACATCACAAGATGGGTTGCTTGTGCACTCTTACTAAATTGGTTTGTTCAACCTTTTTGCTGCCTGCAGCACAGGCTCTTGATGAACCCACCTCTAATTTGGGATCATTAAAACCTCCTCCATCTGGGGTTGCCTTTCCTATTCATGCATGGCTAAGGTATGCTGAATGGGAACATCCTGATAAACCATATTTTCCTCCTAAGAGATTCTCCACACTTTATCCTATGGAAGAGGACTTCTATAAAAAAAAAATGGGGGTTTCCAGTGATTGATGCTGCAATCGCCTCAGTGAACAAGAATCTCACATTAGCGCATTATCCACCGGACATGTTAAAGGATCCAACAGATAAAAAGTTGGAGCTTCTTTCTAAAAGCTAAATGTCTTTGGCAAGCTCAGTAGAGCAGCTGGTTCTTGCCGTAATTGGTTTATCCCAGTCTATTAAGGAACAGTTTGAGGAGATACTTAAAATGATGCCTGATGAGCAGGCCCAGCAATGGGCTGGTTTATCAGACGCACTGTTTCACAGTAGATGCCATGAAAGATTCTATCATTCAAGCCTCATGGCTTATGCTTGGACTAGTGTATTCTCGTAGAGTTCTATGGCTGAAAAGTTGGTAAGCCGAAGCTCCGTGTAAAAAGCTCTTAGCCAGTTTCCCTTTTCATGGGGAATGGTTATTTGGAGACAATTTGGATAAATACATTCAAAAGATCTCTAATGGGAAAAGCTCTCTTTTACCAGTAAAGAAGAGGTTCAAACATTTCTCCTTTTTAAGCGTGCTTCCTCACCTGTGCCAGGGGCATCAGCCTCTATTCAGTCTCGACGGCCTCAACCGTCAGGTTCAAGGGGTAGGCCCCAAGGGCAGCACCAGGGTCAGAAGAGATCTTGGGGCAGAAAGCCCACAAGGCAGAATGCTAAAGCCTCCTTATAAAGGGGTGCCCCCGCCCACTCGGGTGAGGGGAAGGCTCCTGCAATTCTCAAGGATCTGGCAGGAACAATGTCAAGACAGATGGGTGGCTTCCACTGTTTCTCTAGGTTACAAACTAGAGTTCCGAGATTTTCCATTTCCTCGTTTTCTAAGGTCAAATGTTCCCAAGGACCCAGAGAAAAAGAAGGCTCTCCTTCTAGTGCTGGATCATCTATTATCCCAGTCGGTGATATCAGAGGTCCCCTTTGTGGAACAGGGCACAGATTTTTTTTAAGAGCTTTTCACAGTTCCAAAACCAAAGGAGAAGTAAGACCTATTCTAGATCTGAATTGGCACTTGAACATCCGATCCTTTCGCATAGTCAATCCAGTTGGTTGTTGCCATCCTGCAAGGAGGGGAGTTTTTGGCTTCTATCGATATCAAAGATGTATATATCCAGTTGCCAATATTTCCCGATCACTAGAAATTTCTTCAATTCGAAATAGAAAATCATCATTTTCAGTTTGTGGCCGTCATTCGGTCTAGCCACAGCACCACGGGTGTTCTCAAAAATTCTGGCACCTCCTTTAGCCAGATTAAGGGCTCAAGGCATAACGGTCCTAGCCTATTTTAGATGATCTGCTTTTAATAGATCATTCAGTTTCAGGTCTAAACCAGAGTCTGGTCACAACTGTAAACTAACTGGAATCTCTAGGTTGGATTCTCAACCTAGAAAAATCCTCCTTAAAACCATCAAGGAGATTGCAGTACTTGGGTCTGGTCATAGATACCATACAGAAAAAGGTATTCCTACCCCAGACAAGAATCCAGTTCCATTATAAAACTAATTCAACTCATCAAAGCAAAGAAAAATCCTTCCATTTAGTTGTGCATGAGATTGTTGGGGAAAATGTTGGCCTCCTTCGAGGCCGTTCCTTACGCGCAGTTTCATTCAAGACTGCTGCAAAACACAATCCTGGCAGCCTAGAACAAAAAAGCTCAGGCCTTGGATTTTCCAATATGCTTGGCTCCCGACATTCGTCAGAGCCTTAATTGGTGGTTGGCATCCAGCAGCCTCCAAAAGGGAAAATTTTCTACCAGTCTCCTGGAATGTGGTAACAGATGCCAGCCTTCTAGGCTGGGGAGCGGTCCTGGAAGAAGATTCCATCCAGGGGAGATGGTCCAACTTGGAGAGGACCTTGCCTATCAACATTTTAGAGATTCGGGCAATTCGTCTGGCTCTAAAGTCTTGAATGGTCAGACTAAAAGATTACCCTGTCAGGATTCAGTCCGACAATGCCACGGCTGTGGCTTACATCAATCACCAGGGGAGGTACAAGAAGTCGTGCAGCCCAAAAAGAGGTGAATCATGTTCTAGCTTGGGCAGAAAACAAGATTCCTTGCCTATCAGCAATATTCATTCCAGGAATAGAAAATTGGCAGGCGGACTACTTGAGTCGCCAACAATTATTTCTGGGGGAATGGTCTCTTCACCCCAACATCTTCCTAGTAATATGTCAGAGGTGGGGTACTCCAGACGTAGACCTGTTCGCGTCCAGATTCAACAACAAGGTCGACAACTTTGTGTCGAACAAGGGATCCGCTAGCTTGCGGAACAGACGCATTAGTCTTCCCATGGGATCAGTTTCACTGATCTATGCATTTCCTCCAGTTCTGCTACTTCTGCGTCTGCTTCGCATGATCAAGCCGGAACAAAAGGAGGTGATTCTGGTAGCCCCAGTGTGGCCCAGAAGATCTTGGTTTGCCGAGATTATAAAGATGGCAGTAGGAGTCCCTTAAATTCTGCCGTTATGACCAGACCTTCTCGCACAAGGTCCGGTATTCCATCCTACTTTACAGACACTAAATTTAACGATTTGGCTATTGAGACCCACATTCTAAAGGATCGTGGATTGTCTCCTTCGGTAGTGTCTACCTTGATTAATGCCAGGAATCCGGCTTCCAGAATCATTTTACTATAGAGTCTGGAAGGCATATGTTTCTTGGTGTGGATCCAGGGGTTGACACCCCAGGAAATATGTCATAAGTAGGATCCTTGATTTCCTGCAAGTGAGATTAGATATGAAGCTGGCCTTGAGTACTATCAAGGGCCAGACCTCTGGCATCTCGCTTTCTGGTGTGTAGCTTTCTTCAGGGGGTAACACGAATTAATCCCCCTATCAAGGCACCTCTAAATCCTTGGGATTTACATTTATCCTTATCGGCTTTGCAGAATCAGCCTTTTGAGCCTTTACTTGAAATTCCCATGGTTCTTTTGACTAGAAAGATAATTTTTCTGGTTGCCATTTCTTCTGCTAGAAGAGTATACTAGCGGCTCTGTCTTGTAAAGAGCCATATTTGATCATGCGTAAGGATAAGGTGGTGTTACATCCTCATCCCGATTTCCTACCAAAGGTGGTGACAGGTTTTCACCTAAACCAAGATATTGTTCTTCCTTCTTTCTTTCCAGAGCCTCAATCTAGGGAATAGAAGGCACTGCATTCCCTTGATGTAGTAAGAGCGGTCAGAGTGTATTTAAAGGCGACAGCTTGGATTCGCAAAACAGATGTTTTATTTGTACTGCCAGAAGGTCCAAAAAGGGGACAGACAGCATCAAAAGCTACTATTTCCAAATGGATTTGTCAAGTCATTATTCAGGCTTATGGTTTAAAGAAGAGAATTCCTCCTTTTTAATGTTAAGGCACACTCAATCAGGGCGATTAGTGCCTCTTGGGCGGTGCATCATCAAGCCTCTATGGCTCAGATCTGTAAGGCCGCATGTTGGTCTTCAGTTCATACGTTTACCATATTTTATCAAATCGATGTTAAAGGTCATGAGGATATTGTCTTCGGGCGCAGTGTAATGCAGGCTGCAGTATGAGTCCTCTGGCCTCCTTTTTTGTTGTGTCTCCCTCCCTTCAGTTGCCTTTGCTATGGGACATCCCACATAGTAAGTACTATGGCTGTGTCCCCTGATGTACATCAAAGAAAATAATTTTACAGGTAAGCATTTTGTATCACTCATTTGGCCGTATTTCCCCCACAGCTCTAGTGGGGGTTCCTTTCTGTATGGTTTATATATGCCACAATGACATTACCCCAATAGGTAACACAGTGTGTAAGAGAAGTCCGGTTAACAAACGCACATTGGCATGCAGGCGTGGGCACACCAGCGGGTGCACAAAGAGAAGTAAGTATTGGCACACTCGTGAGTGTGTGCAGCATGAGCAGGCGCAAGTGCGCACACACACACACACGTACTGGAGCCAGACAGCCTATTTAAACTGAGCAATGACACATACACATTGCTGAGTGGTCTTTCATCTTGTTCCTGTTGACCTGTGCCCTGATCTGTTCCAGTTTACCTGTTTGACCTGTCTTCACCTGTACCCTCCTCTGGACATCCGCCTGCCTACCTATGACCTTGGCTAATGTTTGACACTGTTCCTGTCTCATGCTCCTGTACCTTGCTGCCCGATTGTGTACCGAACCTGGCTTGTATCCTGTCTTGGCTCTAGTCTCACCTTCCTGTTCCTGCTCTGCTCGGCTGTTGATGACCCCCTGGCTTATGTTCCAGCTACACCTCTGCTTGCTGATCCAGCGAAACAGAGTCCTAGTGGCACCTGCTATACCCTTGTGCCACTCTATGTCCTACACTCCCTCTCAACTCTATCAGGGGTGTTGGACAGGAGGGGCAAGAGAAGCTCGATCTCCACCAGGTACGTGGCAGTACCACTCAGCCAAAGGTCTGAGATCAAGAGAGGGGCTTCACCCCTGGAGACGCTATGCCAGCAACTTGCCTCTCTCACCCAGGGAGTCAGCACCCTGCAAGAATGCTACCTCCAGCTAGAGGGTGTTAAGGTGTTATACCTGAAGGATTCCACATGTACTGCCACTTTAAGGCTGGCTCCACACAGGAACTCCAGGATGTCTGTTCTCCATCAAATTCACTTAATGTCCCGATCAATGACATTTTCCTGCTGGGATCTGTGATTGCTTTTATCCAGGTGACAATCCACAATGTCTTTGTCTCTCTCTCAGACTGATAGACACTTTGTAAATCCCATCCTCGTCGCCACTGTTATATCCTCTGTGTTGTGAGAGACACAAGACTCTGGTCTGGAACAATGGATGTTTATTTCAGTACTCACTGTACACTGCAACATGCATCTCAGGACAGTACATCTTATTAGGCAGCTTACATGTGTTCCAAGATGGCTACTATACCCCCTTGACCCTTGGCATCACTCCTGGGTGGAGCCAGCCTTAAAGTGGCAGTACATGTGGAACCCTTCAGGTATAACAGAGGGTCATATCCAATCCATGACCTCTACCTCAGTAACCTCTGCATCTGCTACAGCACTTTGCCACTCCACGTCTGAACAGACTTTACTCACATCCACAGGAAGTATACCGCCATTGGAACCCTGAGTTCCTGCACCTGAGCGATTTTCAGGTGATCGGCACAGGTTCCGGGCATTTAAGAACTCTTGTGAACTTTACTTTGCCCTGCAACAAAGAACTTTCTAACTTGAAACCACAAATGTGGGTTTTGCCATATCCCTTTTACTTGGAGAACAGTCATGGGCCCATCAGCTCCTGGAACAGAACAGTACAATGTTGGACTCTCTCTCTTAGTTTTTTTGAAGCGATGGCTGAACTCTACAATAACCCTCAGCGAACAGCCACTGCAGAGTCTATCCTCCATACCCTACAGCAAGGTCAACGACCCGCTGAGGACTATGTTGCAGAATTAGGCCTGTGGAATGATGCAGCCCTATGGCATCAATTTCCGCCTTGGCCTGTCTGAAGATCTCAAAAATGAACTGTCTCGAGTGGGGATCCCCAGTTTCCTCCATAGCCTCATTGGTCTTGCTATCCAGCTTGATTGTAGGTTCAGAGAAAGGAGAACAGAAAGAGCTGGCATAACCACTATACTTTATCCGTGAACCCGCAGGCAAAGCCCATACAACTAGGACTTTTGCATTCTTCACTCACTAGTGAAGGAAAGCTGCGAAGATGCCGGAAAAACTTGTCTGTATTGTGGGGTAGCAGGACATTACCTTCAAAACTGCCTTGTGAGGCCCACAAAGACCAAGACCATTCCCTCTACTTACCTTGCTAACTGTTCTGTGGGAGAGGGATCTGCTCATATCACCCTGTTCCTGTCACTTCCGATCCCCAGTAAAAAATCCAAGTACCAGCCATCAATTTCAGAGCTTGCAGCTGCTTCATGGACAAGGACTTTCCCCAACATCATCAAGTCACTTTGCAAGCAAAGGCGCACCAGTTATCCAGCATCTGACCAATGGATCCCATTTCAGATCTGATCTTATAAAGCACAAGACTTGCCCACTGCTGGCTGTAGCTGATAGTGGTCATCGGGAAGACTTACGCTTGGACATTATTCCATCTCCTGTTTCCTGTTTATCCTGGGCATTCCCAGGTTACAAGCCCACAATCCACACATAAACTGGGGATCGGGAAATTACTTTTTCCATCCACCTACTGCCAGCAGTCCTGCCTTCACCCCATTCCTATGAGACCTGCAGCCCTTTTGGGTGTACATACTGACTTTCCTGTGTCCCAGCTCACACCTGCAGCACCAGCAGCATTTGATCAGTTAAAGACTCTGTTTACCACAGCACCTATTTTGCAACATCCAGATCCTGCAGCACCATATGTCCTCGAGTTGCATGGTTTGGAGAATGCCGTAGGTTCCATCCTGTAACAGCACCAGGGAATTAAGTCTTACACCCCATTCCCTTCTTTTCTAGGAAACTCAGCCCCACAGAAAGGAATTATGATGTGGAAGCCCTGGAGTTATTGGCCACAAAGACAGCCCTAGAAGAATGGAGTTACTTGGTGGAAGGAGCAGCTCACCCCATTTTGATCTTTAACGATCACAAGAATTTTGAGGATCTCAGAACAGCCAAACGATTAAGACCTTGTTAAGCCAGGTGGGCACTATTCTTTTCCTGTTTCTCTTTCCATATCACCTACAGACCGGATTCCAAGAATGGCAAGCCTGATGCATTATCTCGCTTGTACCCAGACAAAGAACATCACCAAGCAGACACAATCCTGCTGGCCCAAAGTTTTCTGGTACTACAAGTAGATCTGATCACCCAGCTTAAACAGGTATCCATGAGGGCTGTTTTACCACCAGGTGTTTGCTTCCAGGAATGAGGGGTTATTTCTGCACAAGGAAAAGGTGTTTGTACCCCCAATTCTGTACCCCAAGATCCTTAGCCTGTGTCATGACCATCCCTTGATGGGACATTTTGGGGTAACTAAGATAGTGGAACTAGCGCAATGGTCCTTTTGGTGGCCAGGTTTAAGGTACAATTGCAAGGATTATGTTGGTACAGTGGCAGAACTATACCCGGCATCTCCCCCTGCAGCTCTGACTGTCCATTTACAATGCAGTGAGTGAGAGGTGGGAGGCGAAGATCGGCAGCTCCGTTGCCCATGGCCGGAGGGATCTCCCTGGTGCTTGTAGTTCTTTTCCTGAGTCTACACAGTGGAGAGGGGAGGGGGCCTCTGATTCGAGCATATAGCAGTTTAATTCTTCAGTGTACAAGTGAGTCAGCTCTGCTTTTACACTGTTACTGATACATGCCTGGGTCAGAGGCTTCTCCCCTCTCCACTATATACACTGGGGAAGAGAACTACTAGCCTTATGGAGATCCCACCGCCCGTGGACACATAGAGCTGCCAATAGTCACCTCCCACCGCCCCAGCCAGGTACACATGGAACCCCTGGAAGGGGAGCAGTCTGGGGACACTGATGTAAGGGGGCCATCTGGCGTGATGCTAACCTGAGCAATGACATACACATTGCTGAGTGGTCTTTCAGCTTGTTCCTGTTCACCTGATCTATTCCAGTTTGCCTGTGTTTTACCCGGCTTCACCTGTACCCTCCCCTGAACTTCCACCTCCCTACCTGTGACCTTGGCTTGTGTTTGACTCTGCTCCTGTCTCATGCTCCTGTACCTTGCTGCCCGATTGTGTACCGAACCGGGTTTGTATGCTGTCTTGGCTCCAGTCTCATATTCCTGTACTTGCTTTTCCCGGCTGTTGACGACCCCCTGGCTTTTGTTCTGGCTACACCTCTGCTTGCTGATCCAGTGACATAGAGTTTCAGTTCCCGGTGCCTGTCCAGTGATCTACGGCCATCGGATTCCTGTCAAGCCTCAGCTGGTGCCACCTGCTATACCGGCCCTAGTGCCAATCTGTCCTACACTCCGTCATCTCTATCAGGGGGGTTGGACAGGAGGTGCAAGAGAAACCCTTTCTACAGCTTGATCTCTACCAGGTATGTGACAATGTTTATCCAAGGTATTTTATAATTATATATGGTTGACAGCAATTTTTCCCTCAATTGGTTTTCTGTGTATATAATCACATGGGCTACTCAAATTTAATTAGGAGGAAATGTTCAGGGTAGAAAAACACTGAAAAGTGGGCATGTGCACCAGCAGCTAACACTGCTCTGCAAAATCCCCAACTGCATTTGGGACATGGACAGTAGAGGGAGACAGAGAAGAGCAGGATCAACCAGGTTTTTTGCAGTATACAGAAAACAAATCTAATTGAGAGAGTATGGTAAGCATGTAATAAAGCATTTATTGATCATTTTTAACCACTCCTGGATCGCCCACCGTACATATACTGCAGGGCGTCCCTGCGGCGATCAGATTCGTTACAGAACCGATAATTCTTCAGGTCCAGGCCAATGATTTCTGGCCTGGACCTGCTGATTGGTTCTGGCGAATGACAGATCCCCCTGTGCCTGTGTAATGTAAACTTGGGAATAGGAAGTGATGCAATCTCCCCTCCTGGAGTCCTTATCTGTTCCTAGAGTGTGAGGAGAAAGCATCCAACAGTGAGTACACAAGCACTACACTGACACCAGGACACATAGTCACACATTTAACCCTCTGATGCCCTGGCCCCCCCCCCCCCCAGTTAATCCTTTTACTCCCTGGTACCACAGTTAGTGGTAGTTGGTGTCAGTCCCGGGTAGGTTTAGGGTACCCTCATGTATTTCCTAATAAAGGTTTAACCCCTTAATCACCCCCTAGTTAACCCTTTTACTCCCTGTGACATCAGTTAGTGTTAGCGTCAGTCCCAGACAGCATCAGATTTTAACCCTTTGATTGCCAGTAACACTAACACACACACACTATATCTCCATTACTAGTATAGTGTCTGAACAGATCAATATCTTTGATCTGATCTGAACGATACTAGCGTTCCCAATAGTATAGTGTTTTCAAAAATGCAGCATTAGCAGGATTAGCCCAGACACCTGCCAGCACCCCCCATTAACCCCTCCGCCCAGTCCACCCAAAGTACAGTATTAGTAGATTATTGTCACTTCCAGTACACAGCACACAAAACCGCAGTCACGCCTGATCCTTGCTTAGCACTAGCAGTTATTTTTTTTGTAGCGATTCAAGCAGTCTGACAACAAGGTGCTTTTCTACCTTTGAATAGGCATGGTCCCAATGTTGTTGGACTCGAACTTGCTCGCAAACGAACCGAACACATGGAACGGTCGCAGCAAATTTGAGCGCCGCGGAGCGCCCCATAATGAACTGCGAGACTGCAGTGCATTGACATCTGCTGATTGTCCAAAACATGTACCTGACCTGCATGCTTTGGCCAATCGTAGCATTATCTGCTGTGAGAGCCATGATTGGCCAAAGACAGGGTGCCTTTGGCCAATCATAGTTTAAGGGGGCTAAGTCCACGCCCCGCACTATACATGGCTGCGTGTATAGTGTGAAAATAACGTGGAGAGGAGAACTTGAGCTAGATTAGGTAGGTTAGTTAGTGGCGTGCAGGCAGTTTAGTGTGTGTGTATATATTATATATATATATATATAATGTATGTGTATGTGTGTGTGTGTATATATATATATATATATATATATATATATATATATATATATATATATATATATATTTATGTGTGTGTGTGTGTGTGTGTGTGTGTGTGTGTGTGTGTGTGTGTGTGTGTGTGTATATATATTGTAGCAGAGCTTCCCAGAGAGAGCCAGGAAAAGTCCTGTTCGGGGTTTATACGTCTCCCAGGCTCCTCTCGTACACATTCAGAAATCTCTGATCCGTGATCCAGTTCGGGTCTTGGTCCTCTTCCCCAGGCTAATTTAGGCTCACTTGAGCAGAAAGCCTTTGCTCTCTGCCTGGGACATACAGACAAAGTTGGTCTGTGAAGAGGAAAAGGTCGGTAAAAGTTGTTAAGCAGTTTATTTAGAGACTGACAAGCGGTAGGCTTATTCAGCCTGGTAGTGAGGGCCTGCATATTGTATAGTTAGAGCCAAGACACGGCTAGGATTTGTGTTTTGCTGTTTTTGTCCTCTATTTGTTTTCTTGAACACTGTACAGCACCTGTATTTGGACTTGTATATAATACAAATAAACACAGCACTGTTTGTCACTACATCACTGGATTTGGTATCTGTGCCTGAGCAACTGCTCATCCCAGGGAGCTTTGTACCTGGTACCTGTCCCCCAGGTTACAATATATATATACAGTGGTGTGAAAAAGTGTTTGCCCCCTTCCTCATTTCCTGTTCCTTTGCATGTTTGTCACACTTAAGTGTTTCGGAACATCAAACCAATTTAAACAATAGTCAAGGACAACACAAGTAAACACAAAATGCAATTTGTAAATGAAGGTGTTTATTAATAAAGGTGAAAAAAAATCAAAACCATCATGGCCCTGTGTGAAAAAGTGATTGCCCCCCTTGTTAAAACATACTATAACTGTGGTTGTCCACACCTGAGTTCAATTTCTATAGCCACACCCAGGCCTGATTATTGCCACACCTGTTCACAATCAAGGCATCACTTAAATAGGAGCTGCTTGACACAGTAAGGTCCAACAGAAGATCCTTAAAAGCTACACATCATGCCGAGACCCAAAGAAATTCAGGAACAATTGAGAAAGAAAGTAATTGAGATCTATCAGTCTGGAAAGGGTTATAAAGCCATTTCCAAAGCTTTGGGAATCCAGCGAACCACAGTGAGAGCCATTATCCACAAATGGCGAAGACATGGAACAGTGGTGAACCTTCCCAGGAGTGGCCGGCCGCCCAAAATTACCCCAAGAGCGCAGCGACGACTCATCCAAGAGGTCACAAAAGACCCCACAACAACGTCCAAGGAACTGCAGGCCTCACTTGCCTCAGTTAAGGTCAGCGTTCATGCCTCCACCATCAGGAAAAGACTGGGCAAAAATGGCCTGCATGGCAGAGTTCCAAGGAGAAAACCACTGCTGAGCAAAAAGAACATCAAAGCTCGTCTCAATTTCTCCACAACACATCTTGATGATCCCCAAGACTTTTGGGACAACATTCTGTGGACCGATGAGACAAAAGTGGAACTCTTTGGAAGGTGTGTGTCCAAGTATATCTGGCGTAGAAGGAACACTGCATTTCATAAAAAGAACATTATACCAACAGTAAAATATGGTGGTGGTAGTGTGATGGTCTGGGGCTGTTTTGCTGCTTCAGGACCTGGAAGACTTGCCGTGATAAAAGGAACTATGAATTCTGCTGTCTACCAAGAGATCCTGAAGGAGAATGTCCGACCATCTGTTTGTGTACTCAAGCTGAAACGAACTTGGGTTCTGCAGCAGGACAATGATCCTAAACACACCAGCAAGTCCACCACCGAATGGCTGAAGAAAAACAAAATGAAGACTTTGGAGTGGCCTAGCCAAAGTCCTGACCTGAATCCTATTGAGATGTTGTGGTATGACCTTAAAAAGGCCGTTCATGCTCGAAAACCCTCTAATGTAACTGAATTAGGACAATTCTGCAAAGATGAGTGGGCCAAAATTCCTCCAGGCCGCTGTAAAAGCCTCATTGCATGTTATCGCAAACGCTTGGTTGCAGTTGTTGCTGCTAAGGGTGGCCCAACCAGTTATTAGGTTTAGGGGGCAATCACTTTTTCACACAGGGCCATGATGGTTTGGATTTTTTTTTCACCTTTAATAATAAACACCTTCATTTACAAATTGCATTTTGTGTTTACTTGTATTGTCCTTGACTATTGTTTAAATTGGTTTGATGTTCCGAAACACTTAAAGCGGAGGTCCACCCTAAAGTGGACCTTCCGCTCATCGGAACCCTCCCCCCCCCTCCGGTGCCACAATCGGCACCTTTCCGGGGGGAGGGGGTGCAGTTACCTGGATAATCCAGGTAACTGCACCCACTTCCGGGACAGCTCTCTGCGGAAAGGGGCGTAACTTACGCCCCTTTCCGCAAGCGCCCGCCCCTTCCCGCAAGTGCCCCGCTGCCTGCTGGGAAACACACAGCTCCCAGAGGCAGCGGGGAGCGTCCTTATTGCGCAGAGCAATTCGCGCATGCGCAGTAGGGAACCGGGAAATGAAGCCGACAGGCTCCATTTCCTGATTCCCATACCCAAGATGGCGGCGGCAGGACCCGACAGACGACCTAGCGATCGGCTTCGGGTGCCGACATCGCGGGCGCGCTGGACAGGTATTTTAAAAGTCAGCAGCTGCAGTATTTGTAGCTGCTGGCTTTTAAAAAAAAAAAAAAAAAAACGCGGAGTTGCGGTGGACTCCCGCTTTAAGTGTGACAAACATGCAAAGGAACAGGAAATGAGGAAGGGGGCAAACACTTTTTCACACCACTGTGTATATACACACACACACACACACACACACACACACACACACACACACACACACACACACACACACACACACACACACTGCAAAATTATATAAGTGCATTATAGTGGTTAAGGGGAACCCTATGACAGAATTAAGAAAAAAGATGGCATGGGTCCCCCCCAATCCATACCAGGCCCTTTGGGTCTGGTATAGATTTCAAGGGGAACTCCAAGCCAAAATAAATTAAAAAAAAACCCAGTGGGGTCTCCCCCAAAGATCCATATCGGGCCCTTTGGTTCTGGCATAGATTTTAAGGGGAACTCCATGGCAAAATGTAAAAAATTTGGCGTGGGGTCCCCCAAACTCCATACTAGACCCTTATCCGAGAAAGCAGCCTGGCAGGCCAGGAAAGGGTGAGGAACGAGCGAGCTCCCCCCTCTGAACCATACCAGGTCACTTGCTCTCAACATGGGAAGGGTATTTTGGAGTCCCCCCAAAGTACCTTGTCCCCATGATGATGGGGACAAGGGCCTCGTTCCCACAACCCTGGCCTGGTAGTTGTGGAGATCTGCGGGTGAGGGGCTTATCGGAATCTGGAAGCACCCTTTAACAAGGGGGGCCCCCAGATCCCACCCCCTCCATGGGAATGGGTATTGTACGGCTACCCATTTACCAAAGAAAGTGGCAAAAAGTAAAAACCACAATATACAGTTTTTTGACAATTCCTTTATTAAAATAAGAAACAAAAGTGTGGTCATCCATCGTCAATCACCCACCTAGCGCCGCTCCTGTATGCAGTGGCGTCACTAGGGTTGGTGTCACCCTGTGCGAAAAAAAAATTGTGTCACCCCCCCACCAACTATAGTCCCCCCCTTAGTACAGGCCCCACTCCACTAACTACAGACCCTTCTCCCGCAGTATAGATCCCCCTCCCTCAGTATAAACCTCCCCCCTCAGTGCAGACACCCCTTCAGTGCAGACCCCTCTATCAGTACAGACACCCCCCACCTCAGTGCAGACCCCCCCGCATTACAGACACCCCCAGTGCAGACCCCCCTCAGTACAGACACCCCCCTCACTGCAGACCCCAAGTGCAGACCCCCCCAACAGTACAGACACCCCCTGCAGTGCAGAGCCCGCTCAGTTACAGACCCCCCTCAGTGCAGAACCCCAGCAGTACACACACCCCCCAGTGCAGACACCCCCTCTGTGCAGACCCCCGTGCAGACACCTCCCCTTACCTCAACAGCAGTAATCATACACACACAGTCTGTGGATGTAAACAGAGAGGAGGGGGAAGGCAGCTTAGTTCCGCTCCGCTGAGGAATAAAGCCGCACCGCGCCGGGCGCGGTACACAGTGCAGCAGGCGGTGTTGGCGGTGCCACTACCCATGGGTGTCACCCCCTCTGGCGGGTGTCACCCAGGTGTGGCACGCTCCCCCCGCACCTGTCTAGCAACGCCACTGCCTGTATGGCTGCAGACAGTGTTTGCACTGTACATAGGGTTGCCACCTGTCTGGGATTCATCCGGACAGTACGGGTTTTGAAACATGTGCCCTGGTCTCTGACCACCTGAGACACAGGCACATTATTCATTTCAGACCTGCCAGTGACTCCCTGTGTCATTAGTGCGGTGGCGGCCGTGTGTCCTCGATTCCGGGTCTGCTCGGGCGCAGCACTGCTTTATTTCTGCTAGTGCTCAGCTGTCTGAGTGCGGTACAGGAGTCGGGACACAGAGGCAGAGGCGGAGCCTCCACGGTGCTCTCCACGAATCCTCTGGCTGGCTGCAGAAGGGACAAGGAGGTGGGTGGAGCTTCCCTATTCCCTGCTGCTCTGGAATGTGTGCAAAGATCGCCTGGGACTGCAGCAAAGCTTGTAAGGTAAGTTTTTTTTTTTTTCCATGTCAAGATTTCAAAGTACTCTCACGTCCCCTCCCCCCCATACACTATATATACACCACTCTCCCCCACCATACACTATACATACACCCCCCCATACACTATATATACAACCCCCCTCCCCCCACCATACACTATACATACCCCCCATACACTATATATACACCCCCCTCCCCCACCATACACCCCCTCCCCCACTATACATACACCCCCCTCCCACCACTATACATACACCCCCTCCTCCTTGTACTGACACCGTCCACTGCTCTACTAGCCGACAGTGTCCACTTTTAAGGTAGGCTATTTTCACTGACAGTTCTTTTATTAATCAAATTATATTTTATGGAAACACGAATGCTTTTGTTTTATTTAACCATGCCCCTTTAAGTCTTTCCCCCCCCACTGTTAATGCAATTTGGCCACAGCCACTGTTCACTGTAGGACACCTCATTACTACTCTTTTTGGGTAAACCAAGGTATTTTACAATCCTATAGTGTGTACTACAAAAAAATTGCCGTGTGCTGCAAAAATGTTCGGGTTTGGCTTGAAGAAAAGGTGGCAACCCTAACTGTACACCAATCAGGCATAACATCATGACCATCTAACAGGTAAAGTGAATATATAGAGTAGGGATGGGCCCGATGTTCGAGAGGAACATAAGTTCGACTCAAACATCGGGTATTTGTTTGTTCTTAGAGCAAACTAATTGGGCACTTGTGGGATGTTCGCCCACTGAGTGCCCATAATGCATTTCGAGATTACAGTGCATTGAAGGCTGCAGATTGCTTTAGCCAATCGCAGCGCAATGTGCTGTGAAAGCCCTGATTGGCCAAAGGCAGTATAACAGTGTAGTGTAAATAACAGTGTCATGTGGTGTACATAATACAGTGTAGTGCAGTCAGTAAATTTAACAATGTAGTGCAGTGTATATAACACAGTGTAATGT
Source organism: Lithobates pipiens (assembly GCF_037356315.1). Lineage (NCBI taxonomy): Eukaryota > Metazoa > Chordata > Amphibia > Anura > Ranidae > Lithobates > Lithobates pipiens. Next base: position 388,926,571 of record NW_027507903.1, on the reverse strand, counting down.
GGTGTGTGTGTATAATATAGTGTAGTGCGTTGTGAATAACAGTGTCATGCTGTGTATATAATACGGTGTAGTGTGGTGTGAATAACAGTGTAGTGCAGAGTATATAACACAGTGTAGTACAATGTGAATAACACATTGTAGTGCAGCGCGAATAACAATGTATTGCAGTCTGTGTTTCACTTTAATTTTACTGAAATTTTCATAGAAATTTATACAACAAAAGACATCCACATACTGTGACGGAATCCGGACACCCTGACTGGGTATCTCCACCAAGAAGCTGCTTCCTAAGCTCCTGGAAAACTAGATCAGTGAATCTGGCTATAGTTACCCCAAGAACTAGGCAATACCAGTTTTGGAGTAAACCAGAATAACTGTTTATTTGAAATCTCACACAAAATATATACACCAGGATGACATCCACCGTCCTGATCATATTACCCTAACAATACAACTGTAACTAGAAACATATTTGTCCCCTCTGGCTACCTGCTCTGGTCTGCATGCATTATTGGGTCTCAGCAGAGAGACTATCATCTTTTATTTACATAATTATGTTTTTTCTGGATATTATGATGTATCCTTATAATGCCTTCCTACATGTCTATTAGATACGCAAGCTCCTGAAGAAGTGCATTAATGCGCGTAACATGTAGATCGATTTTCTGAGCGACCTCCGAACGTGACTCAACCTCTCCATGTATCCATTCCCCCGTGCTCCAAACAGTGCTTGTTATGCCTCGTACACACGATCAAACAATCCGGTGGAAAAGTCCGGCGTGTGTGGGCTCCGGCGGACTTTTTTTTACCCAAAAGTCCGGCGGACTCATGTGGTATAGATATATGTATTATGCCGCGTACACACGATCGTAATTCCGATCAGAAAAAGACTGATGAGAGCTTTTCATCGGAAAATGCGACCGTGTCTATGCTCCATTGGAATTTAGCTGTCCGAATTCCCGCCAGCCAAAAATTGATAGCATGTTCTCAATTTTCCCGACGGAAAAACATTCTGTCGGTAATTCTGATCGTGTGTATGCAATTCCGACATGCCAAAAATCACTCATGCTCAGATTTAACTACGAGAGAGAAGCTATTGGCTACTGGTTATTGAACTTCTTTTTTCTAGTCGCTTCGTACGTGTTGTACGCCATTGCGTTATAAACTATCGGAATTTGGTGGGACCATGTGTAGGCAAGACAGTTTGAGCCGAATTCCGTCGGGAAAACCATCAGAGCTTTTTCCGACGAGAATTCTGATCGTGTGTATGCGGCATTAGAGGTGTATGAGAGTCCTTGAGGTCGCTCAATTATGTTTTATTTTTAATGTGTGTTTGTACAATGGTTTTAACTTTATCCTATTAAAAACTTTCACTTTTTTACCTAACATACACTTGTGCCCATTAAGTCCATGTTTCTAGTCTAATTTCTTCCAAATAATTAACTAGTCATTTAAACCAGCATAGGTGCCTAGACTTTTTGGCCCCTACAACCGTGAATACAAAGGACACATTATTACAAGTATAAACAGCCCACAAGGGTAGTGTGCTAGTAGATAATAGCTGAATTAATTAGCACAAATAACATTGGATGAAGATCCTTAGGAGGCACACTAGACCTACATACAATAAACAAATTATATCAGACAACCCCAAACCCAGTGGCTTGCCTATGACATCAGCATCTGCGATGAGTCCCACAGTGTGAAGCAGTCCTTTTAGGAAATGTGGCATATAGGCCCTTAACATGGATCCCAGAGTCTGTGTCTTGGGGAGATGTGGACTTGAAGCCTGAAGTAACATCACCCCAGGTACACAGACATACTCCTCACAAAGAGTAGTGTTCCCTTAAAAGCCAGGGCCATAGTCAGTAGCAAGAGGCTAGCATTAATTTCCCTCCAAAAGCCTCTGTCCCGGGTGAGTCTTTCACACATTACACATGCCACTGTGCCCATCGATTGCTGCCACCGTGCCCATTGAATGCTGCCACTGTGCCATCAAGTGCCATCACTGTGACTCCCCCACCCACGCTCGCCATTTGCCTGGCACTTATCCTGTCTCGGTGGGGCAGCGATTGAAGGCGGCAAGCGGTGTCCTCCATGGGTCTCCTCCCGTCCTCTCCTTTCAACCAATCATGTGACTAGAGGGTGGCAGCGGCGCCATGGATAGATTCATGCTATGTGTGAATCTATCCATTGGTCATAGAGGGGGCGGTGCCCGTGCCCCCTTATGGACGCACCGCCACTGCTCAAAATGTTGGACCCCTAGAAAAAAAATAATATCCTATCTTCCTCAGTACAGTAAAGATGTAGTCTATGGTTTATCACTCCCCATCTTCAACTCTCGTAGTGGTGCATGACACATCGCACAAAACAAGATGAGGGAAAAAAAAAAGAATAGATAAAAGTAATGCAACCAGGAATAGGTACTTGGGCAAACATCACCTCGCTCATCCCCACTCTGGACCAGCTTCAAATCTTACAGCCGATCCGTATATAAATTTTGCAGTTCAGAGAATTCCTTGAGCGAATTCCAAGGGTGCCAGATTTGACAACATTGTTCAAATGTGTCCAATTCACTTGACAGGAGCATCTCTATCATCTCAATACGGTCCATCTCTATAACCAACTCGATCAAAGGTGGAGAATGTGCCAATGGCGTGGTTTAACCGCTCTTGCAGCTGTCAGACAATGCCTAAAAAGGCATTTAATGCTTTTATACAAGTCGGGTAAGAGTAATTTGTGGCGTGTTGGGGACAATGACCCCCAGTTGCACAGGTATGGAGCTGGAGAATCTCATCCCAAAAATCATGGACAGATGGACATTCCCACTAGATATGCAATAGCGACCCCTTAGCGGAGTGACAATGCCAACATAGGTCTGAAACGTGGATATATCAGCTGAAGAAACGTAGGGCATCTTTACCAGTGAGAGAGAAGCTTAAAATTTGTCTCATGTGCCTTACTTGCTAATGACATACAGTGAGTGAGGGTAAATGCTTTCTCCCATTCTTCTGGTTTAATTTGAACGCTCAAATTTGGAGTCCACTTATTTGTAAATTCCAAAACACATGGATGGAGTCTCAAAATAAGAGCCCTATATACTGCAGAAAGAATGTGTTCTGTTATACTATTCTGTAAAAGAAGAGATATCTGGCTGTCTATTAAATGCATCTCTTGAAGAGAAGGAGGATAGAAAAAAGACAATAGTTGCCAATATTCCAGCCAATATGTAATTGACTCCTGCTGTATAGGGATCAGACTTGATAACGGTGGGAGAGTTCCCTGGCAAAGGATTTGAGATATTTGACGGGTTGTCTCCTTGCTCCATGATGGGAAACGTCTCCATGCTACTGCCGTAGGAAACCCTAGGTTACCAAACAGGGGAGTCGTTAGTCCCACTTTGGGGTAAAGTCCCAGCTGGGTTTGGGATTTTGCCCAGACACACAATAGATGTGCTGTAAGGAAGGATAGAGAAGATGGGCCAAGGACAGAGATGTCTAGTCAGGGAAGTGCCTGGAGATCAAAAGGGGCAATCAACTGCTCTATGTGAACCCATTGTTTAACCACCTGACAACAGCGCGGATGTGAATTCCCGGGAGGCCGTCAGCCTCCCTTGTGCACGCTCCCTGCATGCACCCTGTGATCACCAAGTCAATGAGGCAATTCCAATTAAGGGGCCGGTCCCGGCCCCTTACAATGTGATCAGCTGTCAGCCAATGCCAGCTGATCACATGATCAAAACAAAAGCTCAGTGATCATTTTTTTTTTCCTCCTCACACTGACAGCGGAGGAGAAAAAAAAGCCTATCACTGGCTTATCTTAAAGGGACATAGGTCCAGAAAAGGAAGAGTCTAACACCAGTGCCACCTATTGATGCCCACCAGTGGTGCCAATCAGTGCCCATCACTGCCACCTATCGGTGATGCCTTATCAGTGTACATCAATGACAGACAAAAATTACCCATTATAAAATTTTAAACCAAAATAAAAAAAAAATATATTTTTTTTTTACATTCAGTCTTTTCACATTTAAAAAAAAAAATCCCAGAGGGGATCATATACCACCAAAAGAAGTCTCTATTTGGGGTAAAAAAAAATGATAAAAATGTCATTTGGGTACAGTGTTGTATGACCGCACAATTTTCATTCAAAGTGCAACAGCGCTGAAAGCTGAAAATTGGCCTGGATAGGAGGGGGGTTTAGGTGGCCAGTAAGCAAGTGGTTAAGGTGAGAATGATGGAACCAATTCACTAGCCTAGTTAAGACCACTGTGGAATGGAAATAATAAAGGTGTATATATATATATATATATATATATATATATATATATATATTGTGGCAGCACGCAGGTAAAGTCACCTGGTTGTATCCAGGATGGGAAATATGTGTGCCCTAGATTCAGGCTTTATGCAGACTTTTACAATTAGAGGGGAAGAGTTAATGAGCCCAGCTGAAGTAAGTGGGCTCATTAAGACCTCTACAAAAAACCCCAGCATGCTTAGGGAGATGCTCCATCCTGGAACCAGTTTTGTGTTGTATAGACTGGGGAGTGTGATATCTGTTCTGTGCGGTGAGTTAACGCCTGTGTGGCAAACCTCTACAACAGAGACAGGGACTGGTGCAGCACAAGGCTGCACTCAGTTGTTAGACAGGGAATCTAAGTGTGTAGTTAGAGGTCAAGCTGACCAGGATTTATTTTCATGTTTTATTTTTGTTTGGCTGTTATATGTATCACTGCATGTAGCATAAATAAACCGCATCTTTTGTTTTTTGCACCTACAACGCTGTCTGCTGTGCCTGATTTTGTGTTGTGAACCCATCCAGGGGGTCACACACACCCGCTGCCGAGCTAACCCCTCACAGTTGGTGGAGAATTTTGGCAGTTTTTTAAAAAAATTTTTTAAAGGCCAGCATGGAGGAGATACTGAGACAGCTGGCTCTAGCAAATGCAAATCAGCAGCCATCAAATGCGGCTTTACAAAAGAGCCTTGCAGCCCAGCAGAAAGCTCACCTGCAGAGTCTGGAAGCTCAGCAACAAGCCCAGCAGCGATCTGAAGCCCGCTTCATAGACCTGTTGCAGAAGCAAGAGCAGAGTTTTCAACAGAAAATAGAGACATTAATACAGCAACGTCCGCAGACCAATGAAGCAAGTAGTTACAATAATACCGCATCCTTTGGTGTGAGCCGTTTACTGACAAAAATGACTGGAGAGGATGATCCGGAGGTGTTTTTGACCACATTTGAAAAGACTGCTGAAAGGGAAAAGTGGCCTAAGGAGCAATGGGCTGGACTGGTGGCCCCTCTGTTAACTGGGGAATCGCAGAAAGCTTATTATGACCTAGAGCCTGACCAAGCAAAAGACTATGTGGTGCTAAAAACAGAAATATTGGCACGGCTGGGTGTCACCTTGGCCGTCCGGGCTCAGCGTGTGCATAATTGGACTTTTCAGGTTGGAAAACCCCCCAGGTCTCAAATGTATGATCTCATTCACCTGAGCAGGAAGTGGCTGCAGCCAGAGATTTTGACCGCACCAAACATTGTGGAACGTGTGGTTATGGATCGTTTCCTGAGAGCTCTTCCTACTGCCATCCAAAAATGGGTAAGCCATGGAGACCCAGAAAATGCAAATAAACTTGTGGATCTGGTTGAGAGGTACTTGGCTACAGAGAACCTGACCACCTCTTCCAGGGACTCACGGACTTTCCACCCTAAGACCAGATCATCCCCAGTGGCGGGTAAGATGCACTGCCATTCGGGACCTGAGAAACATTTATGTAAAATGTGTATTAATGGTAGAAATGTTGATGTGTTGCTGGATTCAGGTAGCCTGGTAACATTGATAAAAGCTGAATTAGTTACTACAGAGGTCTCTGGGAAGAACAGGGTGGCTGTTATTTGTGTGCATGGGGACACCCGAGAGTATCCTGTAACTTCAGTGTTTTTTGAGACCCCCAAAGGTAACCTCTCTCATCAGGTGGGGTTAGTGTCTCACTTACCACATGATGCTATTGTGGGAAGGGATTTTCCAAAATTCTGGGATTGTCCTGAGCCCCCCACTGGTACCCCTATAAACCAGGAAGATGACCAGAATTCCTCTGGGAGTGGTGAGGACTCTCCTGAATTTCCCTTGTTGGTATTGGCGGGGGAAACTCGAGAAACTGGGGAGGAGCCAACATCCTCAGATGAAAACATGCCGTCTGTGGAGTTTTCGGATCTTGAGGTTCACAGGGAAAATTTTGCCACAGAACAGTTAAAAGACCCCACCCTAATAAAGGCATGGGAAAATGTGGTGAAAATAGATGGCGAGTTGGTGAACCCAGATAAGACTTGCCCTTATCCTTACTTCACTATGGAAAGGGACCTGCTGTATCGAGTGGCTCAAAGGGCAGAAGAAACCATTGAGCAACTTATAGTGCCCAAACCTTACAGTAAGTTGGTGTTAGAATTGGCTCATGGGCACATTCTGGGAGGTCATCTGGGGACAGAGAAAACCAGAGAGAGGGTATTGCAGAGATTCTATTGGCCTGGGGTCATGAAGGAAATAGAAAATTATTGTTCCTCCTGCCCTGTGTGTCATAAGTCGGCACCTATGCCACATTTCCGTAACCCGCTGGTACCTCTTCCTATCATTGAGGTCCCCTTTGAAAGGATCACAATGGATTTGGTAGGTCCGATAATGAAGTCCGCCAGGGGGCATCAGTACATTTTGGTTATATTGGACTATGCCACCCGTTATCTGGAAGCAATTCCTCTCCGAAATACCTCGGCCAAAACCATAGCCAAAGAGCTATCTCTTGTTTTTAGCCGCGTGGGTATTTGTAAGGAACTGCTTACGGACCAATGTACACCCTTTTATGTCCCGAGTTATGAAAGAATTATGCAAGTTGTACAAAGTGACGCAATTGCGTACATCTGTGTATCACCCCCAAACAGATGGGTTGGTTGAAAGATTCAACAAAACCCTTAAACAAATGTTAAAGAAGGTGGTGGATAGAGATGGAAAGAATTGGGACTGTCTAATACCCTATCTAATGTTTGCCATTAGGGAGGTACCCCAATCCTCTACGGGTTTCTCACCCTTCGAGTTGCTCTATGGGAGACACCCAAGAGGGCTGCTGGATATCGCCAAGGAAACTTGGGAAAATGAGAGTTCTCCTCATAGGAGTGTGATTGAGCATGTCGCACTGATGCAAGATAGAATTGCACAGGTAATGCCAATCGTAAAGGAACATTTGACCCAAGCGCAGTTAGCACAGCAGAGAGTGTACAACCGTGGGGCCAAGACCCGTACTTTTTCCCCGGGGGATAGGGTCTTGGTGCTAGTCCCTACGGTTGAAAGCAAATTTCTGGCCAAATGGCAAGGTCCATATGAAGTAATTGAAAAAATTTGTGAGGTGAACTACAGGGTTAGACAGCCAGGAAGGCGAAAGCCGGAGCAGATCTATCACGTTAATCTGCTGAAAGCCTGGAGGGATAGGGAATCCCTAGTCGCAGAGACTTTGTCACAAGTACAGCCTGATTGCTTAGTTCCTGAGGTTGGAATAGCAGACACCTTATCGAAAGCCCAACAACAGGAGGTTAAAGAGTTTGTGCTTCGTAACAAAGAGATTTTCTCTGAGCTGCCGGGACAAACATCTGGCGTAGAGCATGACATTATCACCCCGCCAGGAGAAAGGGTAAAACTAAAACCTTATCGAATACCAGAGGCCCGACGGGAGGCAATACGTGGGGAGGTTCAAAGGATGCTGGAATTGGGTGTGATAGAGGAGTCCCAGAGTGACTGGTCCAGTCCTATCGTACTAGTGCCCAAACCTGATAGGAGCTGGCGGTTGTGTAACGATTTTCGATAAGCCCCCCGCCCGCAGACCCCGACAACCAACGGCCAGGGTTGTCGGGAAGAGGCCCTTGTCCTCATCAACATGGGGACAAGGTGCTTTGGGGTGGGGAGGCCGCGCGCCCCCCCCTTCCCCAAGGCACCCCCCATGTTGAGGGCACGCGGCCTGGTACGGCTCAGGAGGGGGGGCGCTCGCTCGCCCCTCCTTTCCTGGCCGGCCGGGTAGCGTGCTCGGACAAGGGTCTGTTGTGGACTTGGGGGGGACCCCCACGCCAATTTTTTTCTGGCGTTGGGGTTCCCCTTTAAGTCCATACCAGGCGGCGGGGCCAGCGACGTCTCCTTCGCGGGCCCCGCCTACCTGGAGACGCGCTCTAAATGAGCAGACTTTCTTCCGCGTGTGTGGGCGAGTCCGTTCATTTCAAAAGTAGGGCGGATAGTACGGCGGACTTAGTACGCCGTATTAGTCCGCTCAAAAAGTGCCGTGTGTGGGCAAGTAGCGCGTTCGGAAATTCCGACGGACAGTCTGGCGTACTTTTCCGCCAGACTAAGTACGTCATACAGTCCGCCCGTGTGTACGCGGCATTAGTTTAACTAAAGAGAATAAGGATAATGAAAAATGTAAGGGGGAGAGGATAAGATAAATACAATAGTGGGTTAACATTTATGTTAACCACTTGCCTCCTGGGCACTTAAACCCCCCTCAGTCCCAGACCAATTTTCAGCTTTCAGCGCTGATGCACTTTGAATGACAATTGCGCGGGCATACAACACTGTACCCAAATTAAATTTTTATCATTTTTTCCCCACAAATAGAGCTTTCTTTTGGTGGTATTTAATTACAGCTCGGAGTTTTATTTTTTGCTAAACAAACAAAAAAAGATGCAAAAAATAAAATAAAAATCATGTTTAATAGTTTGTTATAAAATTTTGCAAACGGGTCATTTTTCTCCTTCATTGAAGTGCGCTGATGAGGCGGCACTGATAGGCTGCACTGGTGGGCACTGATGGGCTTCATTGGTGGGCACTGATGGGCTTCATTGGTGGGCACTGATGGGCTTCATTGGTGGACACTGATAGGCTGCATTGGTGGCACTGATAGGCTGCACTGGTGGGCACTGATAGGCATAGTTAAGGTGGCACTAATAGGCACAGATAAGGCGGCACCGATGGGCACAGATAAGGCGGCACTGATGGGCAAAGATGGGCACAGATAAGATGGCACGGGTGGGGGGCACAGATGGGTGGCACGGATGGGCACTGATGGGCACTGATAGGTGGCTCTGATAGGTGGCACTGCTGGGCACTGATGGGCGGCACTGCTGGGCACTGGTAGATGACACTGATGGGCATGAATATGTGGCACTGGGGTGCAGCACCTTTTGTTGAGGCAGATTGTGGGCACTGCTGGGTGGCACTGTGGGCACTGCTGGGTGGCACTGACGGGGGGCACTTACTTTTTATTAATGTGGCACTGGCAGGGGGCAGGTGGGCACTGGCAGGGGGCAGGTGGGCACTAGCAGGGCTGGCCATGATCGGGACTGATGTCCTGATCACGGCCGCCGGTGATCGGCTTTTTTTTTTCTCCTCGCGCTGACAGCGGGAGGAGGAATAATAGCCGATTACCGGCTCCGTTATATCACATGATCAGCTGTCATTGGCTGACAGCTGATCACGTGATAAGGGGGTCGGGATCGACCCCTTGCACGGATCGGTGATCAGGCGAGTCTCATAGACTCGCCGATCACAGAGCGCGCCGCGCGCGCCCCTCGGGGGGCGCGCAGGCCACTCGTGCACGGGACTACGTTAATAGACGTAGTCCCAGAAAAGGAGATCCGCGCTGTAGCCGTCATTCGGCTATAGCGCGGGTCTCAAGTGGTTAATGGCACAGTATGATAAGATCTTGTTGTGTGTTGCCCAGCGTTTTATTTATTTAATAATTAACATTTATCAATTTTTGTTGTGAATTTATTAATGTTCATCAATAAGTTATTTGACCATCAATTTTTTATAAATTTATTATGAATTTTCACTATGATTTATATACTACACATTATATTCATGCTTATTTTGAATTGATTAGTAGTCTATAAAAATGGGGTATCCGGCGCTACCTAATATTGGAGAAATGGACCACCGTTGTTTCCAACAATCCAGGTGTCACAACAATTTAATAAATTTGTTAGTGCACGTTAACCTTTCTGTATCAATTATGAGTATTCTAAGTATCATATTCCTAAAGTATAAAATCAATAAGTTGTGAAAAAAGGCTATAGATGCCCATAGAAAGCGCTTTAGTGCAGGAATAAGTGCAAAGTAATAATATGATACTTAATGCGACTGATGTTTAAAATCGCATAGGTACTATTATGTATTGAATTTCCTCCAAAACACTGATAGACTACATACGGTAAAATGGTCAAGTTGTAAAGTGCAAATATGTGAAAAAAAATGCAGTATGGCTATAAAATCCATAACCATATGCTCCAAACCTCATGTATATAATAGTGCAAGATCACAAAGTGGAAAAGGAAAAAAACAACCCTATATGGATATATGTATGTGGGATATATATCAAAAGTTTCTATATATCATAAACAAAGAAATATATCAAAACTTATGTGCATAAGATAAAAAATAAATAAAAATCAAGGGAAATAAAAAAAAAGAGCAAAAAGTCTTTAGTGTCCACAGGTGAAAAAAATCCTCAGTTGTGCAAATCCATCAGAAAAAGGTGTATTCATAAGGGGACTTTAGTGCTTGGAATATATCCTTCAGGTGACTTGCATGCTCCCCCACAAGGTTCCCCACTCACCAGAGAGATACACCCCTACAGGGGTACTGTGCCTTTAAATCAGCCTTTATGCGATTCCAACTCTCAGGCCCATATGCGATATAGTTCTTTGTATCCAGAGAAAATCCAGTGTATTCCAGAGAGATACACCCCTACAGGGGTACTGTGCCTTTAAATCAGCCTTTATGCGGTTTCAACTCTCAGGCCCATATGCGATATCGTTCTTCGTATCCAGAAAAATTCCAGTTTATTCCTTATAGTCTGTTTGCACCAGTTTGCTTACTCCACATGAGCAAACAAGTGCAAACAGACTATAAGGAATTAACTGGATTTTTACAACTTGACCATTTTACCGTATGTAGTCTATCAGTGTTTTGGAGGAAATTCAATACATAATAGTACCTATGCGATTTTAAACATCAGTCGCATTAAGTATCATATTATTACTTTGCACTTATTCCTGCACTAAAGCGCGTTCTATGGGCATCTATAGCCTTTTTTCACAACTTATTGATTTTATACTTTAGGAATATGATAATTAGAATACTCATAATTGATACAGAAAGGTTAACGTGCACTAACAAATTTATTAAATTGTTGTGACACCTGGATTGTTGGAAACAACGGTGGTCCATTTCTCCAATATTAGGTAGTGCCAGATACCCCATTTTTATAGACTACTAACCACTTGTGAAAACCCCCTGTGGGGATTTCTTGGCTGGGGGGGCTGCAACATACAGTATATATATATATATATATATATTTGTTTTTTGTTTTTGTTTTTTACTTTTTTCTATTTTCTGTACTACATAAGCGCGGCTTTGTTCAATATTAATAACATTATTTTTTTTTTTTTTCCTTTTTTTCACTTAACACACTCATGGACGTGCTTTTTCACAGGACATGATTCATATATTACACATTATGTTCATGCTTATTTTGAATTGATGTAAACACATCACGTATGTGTTTATTTTTTTTATTTTTTCATGTGACACACTCACGGATGTGCTTTTTCACAGGACACCATATACTGATTATACATGTGGCATCTGTGTTATTTATACATATATTTAACGTTTCCACTGGTCCCTCTGTGTATGTGTTTGATTTTTTATCATTAAGTCTATATCCTCCACCCACTCTAATTTTTCATTTTCTTTTTGCTCTTTTTCTTGCACAGGATTTAATAATTTTTCATCTTGGATAAAATTGAATATTTTCATTTCACTTTCTAGGGCCTATTGGTACATTTTTTTTTTCACTTATCTCACTTATTTCATACAGACATACACACCTGTATAAGGTGGTGTATGCCTGCAGCATATTTTACATAATTTCTATTCTCACTAAGAGTTCAATTCTGGTTAGATTTTTGGTCAAAAAGATTTTTTTGCTTTCTTTCAAGTTCGAGTATTTTCACTGCTTGGCAGCACATGCTAGGATTTAATTGCAAGTGCGATTCAGCTGTATGTAATTTCAATTATGTGATATGCCTTGCCTCTTTTTATGTTTTATGCTATATATTTGATATTTGCTTGAAAGATGGTTAGCTATGAGTAAGCACTGATTACGGTGCGAAACGCGTCAGGTTGTTCCTGTACCTTGTTATTCCTTTTGCTGTGGATTTTTTGATTTTGTTTTGATGTGACCCACGTTGTTTCAATTAAAGATGGGATTTCAAGTCTTTTTCCAGTGTGCGGCTATCCAGAGTTTTGTCCTGCTTGTTGATTCAGTCTGGGAAATCGTTCCTTCCTCTGAAATGGATGGTGATCACAGCTAACGCCAGTCTAGCCGGCTGTGGTGGAGTGATGGGGGTTCAGTCGACTGGTCAACGGAAGAATCCAAGTTTCCAATCAATCTGCTCGAATTGAGAGCGATCAGGCTGTGCCTCTTCACATGGTCGATGAGACTGCAAGGGCGTCCAATCAGGATTCAGTCAGACAACGCCATGGCTGTGGCATACGTCAATCACCAAGGGGGAACAAGAAGCTCAGCCGCTGCATGGGAAGTCGCTCACATACTTCGGTGGGCAGAGCGACACGTACCGGCCCTGTCGGTTATTTACATCCCGGGAGTGGAGAACTGTCAGGCGGACTATTTGAGTCGACAGATGCTGGACCCAGGAGAATGGGCATTGCATCCAGAGACATTCAGGTTACTGTGCCTGAGGAGGGGCACACCAGACGTGGATCTGCTGGCCTCCCGTATCAATCAGAAGGTTCTACGCCTTTCCTCCACTGAAACGGTTACCACGTCTGCTTCGCAGAGTAATAGCCGAGGGGATCCCAATGATACTGGTTGCCCCAGATTGGCCTCAGCGTCCCTGGTATGCAGACCTGGTGTGTCTGGTGGCAGACACTCCCTGTTGACTGCGGTTGCGAGAGGACCTTCTGTCTCTAGGTCCGATTCTCCATCCTGCTTTACCATCGCTGGCTTTAACGGCATGGCTTTTGAGAGCCAGGTGTTGAGGAACCGGGGTCTGTTGGACTCGTGATCCAAACTATGTTGAGAGCACGGAAATCTTCTCGGAAGATATACCATCGTACCTGGAAGGACTACATCTCCATGTGTGAGGAGAAAGGATGGCATCCGCGCTCCTTTTCCATATCCGGGATCCTGCTGTTTCTTCAAGGAGTAGACCAGAAATTGGCATTAAGCACCATTTTAAAGGGCAAATTTCAGTAGTGAGTACCTTCGTTCAGGGGGTACGACATGTAGTCCCTCCGCTTTGTCCACCGTTACACCCTTGGGATCTGAACCTGGTGTTGTTGGCGCTTCAAAAACCACCCTTTGAAAATATCAGGGAGATTCCCCTGTTGACTCTTTCCCAGAAAGCAGTCTTCCTAGTGGCCATCACATCGGCCAGGAGGGTTTCGGAGCTGGCGGCCTTGTCTAGCAAGTCGCCTTATCTGGTTATCCACAAGGATAAGCTGGTGTTGCATCCGCAACCGTCTTTTCTACCAAAAGTGGTCTCGGCTTTTCATATCAATAAGGACATTGTATTGCCATCTCTGTGTCCTAAGCCGAAGCACCCTAAGGAGGTGGCCCTTCACGCTCTGGATGTGGTTCGGGGCTCTTAAGGTGTATTTGTCTGCCACGACTCCCTTTCGGAAGTCAGACTCACTGTTTGTTTCAGTGACTGGTCCAAAGAAAGGCATGGCGGTCTCGTCGGCCACCATTTCCAGGTGGATCAGACAGATTGTAGTACAAGCCTACGCCTTGAAGGGGCAGGTGCCCCCTTTCCGGTCCCGGCCCACTCCACAAGGGCAATCGGAACATCTTGGGCCTTCCGACACCAAGTGACTGCCACTCAGGTGTGTAAAGCGCCGACCTGGTCGTCTGTCCACACGTTTACCAAGTTCTACAAGGTAGACGTCACTGCATCGGCTGATGTCTGTTTAGGCCGCAAAGCTTTGCAGGTGGCCGTGTAGTTGCAATTGAATATGCAATATATATTTTCTGTTTTTCCTGGCTTTTCGATAAAAACACAGTACTGTTATGTTAATGCACTGTTGCATTACTTCCACAGTTTGGTGCAGTTTTGGGTGATCACTCCTGTTGAGGATACCCTGATTTTTGTGGTAGTTTTTCCACGCACTGTTTTTTGTGGGTAAAGTTTCACTAGTTCCCACTTGCCATGGTGGATGAAGTTTTGTGCTGTTTTCCCACCCCTCGTTTGGCACTGCTTGGGGACGTCCCATTTGTTACAGAGAGGAGCTGTGTCGGTCGGTGAATATAAGCGAAAATAGGATTTTTTGTACTCACAGTAAAATCCTTTTCTCTGTAATTCACCGACCGACACAGCACCCACCCCCTCCTTTTATCTTTATGTTATACTGCTTGTTGACGTACTGAGGTCTATCTGCAGACGGAAGGGTTGTTCCCCTAGGGACCACCCCCCTGGGTGGAACTAAGAGTTCTAAGTGTTGTATTACAACTATGCCTAGTATTCTCCTAGTGATAAGGCTAACAACCCGTTTGTTACAGAGAGGAGCTGTGTCGGTCGGTGAATTACAGAGAAAAGGATTTTACGGTGAGTACAAAAATCCTATTTTTCTTTATTAAAAAAACTATAATAAAACGGTTTATAGTGCACAAAGCACAAAAGTATTGCACCCAAGCACCATATTTCCATCCCACACTTTAGAATAAAAAAATAAAATAAAAAAATCCCCCCTAAAAAAATAAACAATAAAATGATTTATAGTGCACCAAGCACAAAAGCATTGCACCCAAGTACCAAATTTGCATCCACAAAATTGATGTCCTTTTTTTCCCAACAAATACAGCTTTCTTTTGATGGTATTTGATTGCTTCAATTTTGAAAACAAAATTATATTTTCTACTTTTTGTTATAAGAAAAATCCAATGAACTCAATTTTAGCCATACATTTAGGCCAAAATGTATTCAGCCATATGTATTTGGTTAAAAAAAAAAATGTCAAGCAAATATTGGTTTACGCAAAACTTATAGCGTGTACAACCTATGGTACATTTTCAGGAATTTTACGCAGCTTTTAGTTTGACTGCCCATCGAATTTCTTGAGGTGCTAATATGGCAGGGCAGTGCAACCCCCCCCCCCCCCCCCAAATGACCCAATTTTGGAAAGTAAGGAAATTGCTAAGTGGCTATTGAACCCATCGAATATTTTATTTTTTGACACGTGACACAAGTGATTGAAAAATGACAAGGAAAAAAAAAAATTACACAAAGTTGTCACTAAATGATATATTGCTCATACATGCCATGGTTACTGTATATGTGGAATTACACCCCAAAATACATTTTGCTGTTTCTCCTGAGTATAGGGATACCACATGTGAGGCTTTTTGGGAGCCTAGCTGCGTACAGGACCCGAAAACCCAGCACCGCCTTCAGGATTTCTAAGGGCGTAAAATGGTGATTTCACTCCTCACTAATGACACCGTTTTTGAAAGTAGACACCCCAAGGTATTTGCTAGGTATTTGAAGGCCATAAAATGTCCAGATAGCACAAAACCCCCTAAATGACCCCATTTTGGAAAGTAGACACCCCAAGATATTTTCTGAGAGGCATGTTGAGTTGGAATATTTTATATTTTGCCACAAGTTGCGGGAAAATGAAAAAAAAAATTTTGGGCACAAAGTTGTCACTAAATGATATGTTGCTGAAACATGCTATGGTTATATGTGGAATTACACCCCAAAATACACTCCGCTGCTTCTCCTTAGTATGGGGATACCACATGTGTGAGACGTTTTGGGAGCCTAGCCGCGTACAGGACCCTGAAATCCAATCACCGCCTTCAGGCTTTCTAAGGGCGTAAAATGGTGATTTCACTCCTCACTAATGACACAATTTTGGAAAGTAGACACCCTAAGGTATTTGCTAAGAGTCATGAAGAGTATTTTGCAGCTCACATTTGTTTTTGAAAATGAAGAAAGAAAAGAAAAGAAAACTTTTTTTTTTTTTTTTTCAATTTTCAAAACTTTGTGACAAAAAGCAATATCTGCTAAATAATCAACATGCCTCTCAGCAAATAGCTTGGAGTGTATATTCATGGCCTCCAAAACTGTGATAGGCTATGAGGAGTGAAATCAAAAAAATTACGCCCTTAGAAAGCCTGGTGGCGGTGATTGGTTTTCGGGGTCCTGTACGTGGTTAGGCTCCCAAAAAGTTTCACACGTGTGCTATCCCCGTACTCAGGAGAACCAGCAGAATGTGTTTTGGTGTGTAATTTCACATATGCATATGGCACATTTGAGCAATATATCATTTAGTAATGATTTTGTGCAAAAAAATAAATAAAATAAAAATTTTAATTTTCCTGCAACTCGTGGCAAAATATAAAATATTCCATGGACTCAACATGTCTATCAGCAAATAGCTTGGGGTGTCTACTTTCCAAAAAGGGGTCATGGGGGGGGGGGGGGGTTGAACTGTCCTGGCATTTTCTGCACACCCCCCCTCCCGCCGCTTCCGCCGCTTACCGGAGCCGTCGGTAGCGGCGGAGGCGATCGGGTCCTTCAGTCTGCTGGGTATGGAGACGAGTGAGGCTAAGATGGCCCCCACTCGTCTCTATACCATAGGATGGCGGAAGCGACGTCAAAACGTCACTTCCGCCCATACCTCTTAAAGGTATATATTTTTTTTTAAATGTCAGATTTTCTTTTTTTTTTTTTTTTTTTTTTTTTTTGCATTTTAGCCCAAATATGAGATCTGAGGACCTTTTGACCCCAGATCTCATATTAAGGAGGACCTGTCATGCTTTTTTCTATTACAAGGGATGTTTACATTCCTTGTAATAGGAATAAAAGTGATCCATTTTATTTATTTATTTTTTTAAAAGTGTAAAAATAAATAAAATAAATTAAAATAAATAAGAAAAAAAAAATTTTTTTTTAAAAACACCCCGTTACGACGAGCTTGCGCACAGAAGCGAGCGCATACGTGAGTAGCGCCCGCATATGAAAACGGTGGTCAAACCACATATGTGAGGTATCGCCGCGATCGGTAGAGCGAGAGCAATAATTCTAGCTCTAGACCTCCTCTGTAACGCAAAAAATGCAACCTGTAGAATTTTTTAAATGTCGCTTATGGAGATTTTTGAGGCTAAAAGTTTGACGCCATTCCACGAGCGGGCGCAATTTTGAAGCGTGACATGTTGGGTATCAATTTACTCGGCATACCATTATCTTTCACAGTATAAAAAAAAATTGGGCTAATTTTACTGTTGTCTTATTTTTTTATTCAAAAAAGTGAATTTTTTCCAAAAAAAGTGCGCTTCTAAGACCGCTGCGCAAATACGGTGTGAAAAAAAGTATTTCAATGACCGCCATTTTATTCTCTAGGGTGTTAGAAAAAAAACAATATAAAATGTTTGGGGGTTCTAAGTAATTTTCTAGCAAAAAAAACTGTTTTAAACATGGAAACACCAAGTCCGAAAAAGAGGCCTGGTCCTTAAGTGGTTAAAGAAAAGGACCTACAGATTAAAATGGTGGGTGTTGCATTTTTTTCCACACAGTATTTGCGCAGCTATTTTTCAAACACTATTTTTTTGGGGAAAAACACACTTATTTTAATGCACAAAAACACACTATATTGCCCAAATGTTTGATGAAATAAAAAAGCTGATCTTATGCCAAGTACATGGATACCAAACACAACATGCTTTAAAATTGCACACAAACGTGCAGCGGCGACAAACTACATACAGTTTTAAAAGCTTTTACAGGTTACCACTTTAGATTTACAGATGAGGTCTACTGCTAAAATTACTGCCCTCGATCTGACCTTTGCGGTGATACCTCACATACTTGGTGCAATTGCTGTTTACATATGACACCAGGCCGACACTTGTGTTTTATTTTTAAACTGTTCCTTTCATTTTTTATTATCTTAGGGAATGCAAATATCCCTCATGATAGCAATAGTTAGTGACAGGTACTCTTTTTTTTTTTAAACAAATTGGGGTCTGTTAGACCCTAGATCTCTCCTCTGCCCTCAAAGCATCTGACCACACCAAAATCTGTGTGATTAAAATGCTTTCCCAATTTCCCAGTGGCTCTGTTTATATCCGGCGAAATCTAAGTCATAAAATGCTCGTAGCTTGAAATTGAAATCATTCTGGTCTTTGATCAGCTCTATGGTCAGCTGGCGGAACCACCGGCTGCATTCTCTGGTTCCATGTTCGGACAGGAGAGACCGAGAAAACCGTGGGGGGGGGGGGGGGGTGTTCCCTCCCATTAGCCCCTAGGCATCTTTCTGTTATACCCACTCAAGTTCCAGCAACATATCGGTATGTTGCTGGTCCTTGTTATGCCGCGTACACACGTAGCAGAGTATCCGGTGGACTTAGTCTGGCGGACTTTCCACCGGACTGTCCGCCGGACTTTCCGAACGAGCTACTTGCCCACACACGGCACTTTTTCAGCGGACGAATACAGCATAATAAGTCCGTCGGACTATCCACCGTACTTTTGAAATGAACGGACTCGCCCACAAACGCGGAGGAAAGTCCGCTCATTTTGAGCATGTCTCCAGGTAGCCGGGTACCCCGTCACCTGGTATGGACTTAAAGGGGAACCCCTACGCCGAAAAATCGGCGTGGGGGTCCCCCCCTAGGTCCACATCAGACCCTTGTCCGAGCACGCTACCCGGCCGGCCAGGAAAGGGGGTGGGGATGAGCGAGCGCCCCCCCCCCCACTGAGCTGTGCCAGGCCGCGTGCCCTCAACATGGGGGGTGCATTGGGGAAGGGGGGCACGCGGCCCCCCCACCCCAAAGCACCTTGTCCCCATGTTGAGGACAAGGGCCTCTTCCCGACAACCCTGCCCATTGGTTGTCGGGGTCTGGGGGCGGGGGGCTTATCGGAATCTGTGAGCCCCCTTTAATAAGGGGGCCCCCGGATACCAGCCCCCCACTCTATGTGAATGAGTATGGGGTACAATGTACCCCTACCCATTCACTTGTAAAAAAAAAAAAGTAAAAAAAAACACAACACTCAAGGGTTAAAAGAGTTTATTGCACAGCTCCGGGGGTCTTTCGTCTTCGGGGGTCTTCTCGCCGGACTCTTCCGCTATCTTCTGCTAGCTCTTTTACTAGCGGAGCAGCCCGGCTTTCTTCTTCGCCGCCGCCCTCTTCTTCCGACTTCGGGGGTCTTGTCCCCCTCTTCGGTTCTTCTTGCCGGGCCACCGCGCCTTCTTCTAGCTCTTTTACAGGCGGTAGCCTGGTCTTCTGTCGCTGCTGTCGCCGTCTTCTGTTGTTCTGTTCTCTTCTTCAGATGTTGCCTCGTCTCTGTCTCTGCTCACAATGACAGGGACGCGGCAACTTATATAGGGACATCGCCGGGTGATGTCCCCGCCTATTAGGATGTCACAGTCCCAGCATCCTCTGGGACTGTGGCATCATGGGGGGGGACATCATCCGGTGATGTCCCTATATAAGTCGCCGCGCGCCGCGTCCCCGCCATTGTGAGCGGAGGCAGCGACGAGGCAACATCTGAAGAGAAGAAAAGAAGAGAACAAAAGAACAGAAGACGACGACAGCGGCGACAGAAGACCAGACCTCTTGTAAAAGAGCTAGAAGAAGGTGCGGTGGCCCGGCAAGAAGAACCGTAGAGGGGGACAAGACCCCCGAAGAGGGGGACAAGACCCCCGAAGTCGGAAGAAGAGGGCGGCGGCGAAGACGAAAGCCAGGCTCCTCCGCTAGTAAAAGAGCTAGTAGAAGATAGCGGAAGAGTCCGGCGAGAAGACCCCCGAAGACAGAAGACCCCCGGAGCTGTGCAATAAACTAATTTAACCCTTAAGTGTTGTTTTTTTTTACTTTTTTTTTTTTTTTTACACGTGAATGGGTAGGGGTACATTGTACCCCATACTCATTCACATAGAGTGGGGGGCTGGTATCCGGGGGCCCACTTATTAAAGGGGGCTCACGGATTCCGATAAGCCCCCCGCCCCCAGACCCCGACAACCAATGGGCAGGGTTGTCGGGAAGAGGCCCTTGTCCTCATCAACATGGGGACAAGGTGCTTTGGGGTGGGGGGGCCGCGCGGCCCCCCTTCCCCAATGCACCCCCCCATGTTGTGGGCATGCGGCCTGGTATGGCTCATTAGGGGGGGGCTTGCTCGTCCCCACCCCCTTTCCTGGCCGGCCGGGTATCGTGCTCGGACAAGGGTCTGATGTGGACCTAGGGGGGGACCCCCACGCCGATTTTTCGGCATAGGGGTTCCCCTTTAAATCCATACCAGGTGACGGGGCCAGCGACGCCTCCTTCGCTGGCCCCGGCTACCTGGAGATGCGCTCAAAATGAGCGGCCTTTTCTCCGCGCGGGAAAAGTCCGCTCATTTCAAAAGTACGGCGGACTAGCACACACACGGCCGTACTGTCTGCCGAAAAGGGAGTCCGGCGGACAAATTCGAGTGCAAAAATACTTTCTTAGTCCGCCAGACTTTTGGGTAAAAAAAAGTCCGCCGGAGGCTACACACGGGCGGATTGTCCGGCGGACTTGAGTTTGCCGGACTTTCCCACCAGATTGTTTGATCGTGTGTACGAGGCATTAGGCATATGTGGTAATGTTCTTTTGTTTCATGCAGCCTGTGGGCTGAAAAAAAAAGATTAAATCGGTGGGTATGCCCACCATTAGAATACCGCCCTTCATCCACCCACTTCTAATAATGAGCATACATGCACCATTTTTTTTTAAACTGTGGTGGTGAAATCGCCTCTGACAGCGCTGGAGTCATGGCTTTACGTATTGTGGGAGCAAACGCTGTTGCTGTCAAGATAAATCAGTGCTGCAGCTGAATGACGTACAAAAATAAATATACGCTGTGCTGGAATGGCTATGCACTAAATAATCTGTATCTTAACCACTTCCCGACCAGCGCACGCCGATGTACGTCGGCAGAATGGCATGGGCAGGCATATTGGTCGCGGGTCCCGCGGACTCGATTGCCGCGGGCATACCCGCGATCGTCTCACTGGGCGGCTGAACTGGGAGATGCCGTTGTAAACAGCATTTTCCCCGTTCTGCCTAACAAGTGATTGGAGCAGAGATCAGTGTTCACTAAACGAAAGCCCAGCCCCCAACAGATAGTAAAACACCCCTAGGAACACTTAACCCCTACACTGCCACCCACTGTTTAACCCCTTCACTGCCAGTGTCAAGGAATCACTGAATTTGTATAGCAGTGATTGCTGTATAAATTATAATGGTCCCAAAAATGTCTGATGTGTCCGCCATAATGTCACAGTCACAATAAAAAAATAAAAAATAAAAAAAAAATCGCTGATCGCTGCCATTACTAGTAAAAAAAAAATATTAAGAAAAATGCCATAAAACTATCCCCTATTTTGTAAACGCTATAACTTTTGCGCAAACCAATCAATAATCGCTTATTGCGATTTATTTTTTACCAAAAATATGTTGAAGAATATGTATCAGCCTAAACTGAGGGACATTTTTTTTTTTTTATATATTTTTTGGGGAATATTTATTATAACAAAAAGTTAAAAATAATGCGTTTTTTTTTTTTCAAAATTGTCGCTCTAATTTTCTTTATAGCGCAAAAAATAAAAACCACAGGGGTGATCAAATACCACCAAAAGAAAGCTCTATTTGTGGGGAAAAAAAAACATCAATTTTGTTTGGGAGCCACGTCGCATGTAGGTTACGCAGTGCCGAATCGCAAAAAGTGGTCTGGTCTTTGGCCAGCAAAATGGTCTGGGGCTGAAGTGGTTAATCTATAGTTATAGCTCCACAAGAATATAATAGTGTGCATCAAATAATAAACATACAACTGGTGTAAAGTGCAAGTGCAAAATATAGCTAAACAAATAATGTGCACAAAATCTGTAAACGCACAACTAAATATAAAGTGCACAAGTGCCAAAAAACTCTGAGGTTATATGGACCCTTTACAGTTATAAGGTGCCATGCACAATAACACACCAGGATATAAAATATCAATAATAATAATAAATGAAAAAAGTGCAAAATGCATACATATGTGACAGCAAGCATGTATAAATAAATAAAAGACACAGAGGCGGCTCCAGGCTTTGTGAGGCCTTATGCCGCGTACACACGACCAGACTTATGTCCGACAGACTTCCGAAGGAGTTCTGCCGGAGTTCTGCCGGAGTTCCGACAGAGTTCTGAAGGACTTTTCGAATGAGCGGACTTGGCCACACACAATCACACCAAACTCCGACGGATTCGAACGTGATGACGTACGACTGGACTCGAATAAGGAAGTTCATAGCCAGTAGCCAATAGCTGCCCTAGCGTCGGTTTTAGTCCGTCGGAATAGCATACACACGAGCGAATTTTTCGGTAGGAACTGGGTCCGGCGGAGTTCCGTCTGAAAAATTTGAAGCATGTTCCATTTTCTAAAGTCTGTCAGACTTTTGCGAATCAAAAGTCCGTTGCAGCCCACACATGATCGAAAAGTCTGACGGAATCATTCCGTCAGACTTTGGATGTTGAAAAGTCCGCTCATGTGTACGGGGCTTTAGGCATAACTTAGACATGAGGCCCCACTCACGTTCATAAGGGAAAAAATAATTCAAGCAATAAAATTGAATTGCATATTAAGAATACTGGCGTCTGTGTCCTCTATTTCAAAGCTGGTGTCAGTGCTGACACGCTCTCAATACTGGTGTCAGGGCACTTCACCTCAGTGCTGGTGTCAGTGCTCCGTCTCTCTCAGTGCTGGTGTCAGTGCTCCGTCTCTCTCAGTGCTGGTGTCAGTGCTCCGTCTCTCTCAGTGCTGGTGTCAGTGCCCTGTCTCTTTCATCATCCCTGTTGGGCAGCAGTAGGTCCCCTCAGACTCCTCATAGTGGAAAAGCTCCTGGTGGGAGATAGCCACAGAGAAGCCGATCATGAGCAGTGCCAGCGCAGAATGAAGAGCGCCTTGCCCACCTTGGCTGAGGATCACACTGGACTGAGCTGGGACCTCCCGACCACTGCAGTGGAGCCCTGGATGGCTGGGGATGAGGGTGGGGTGGACTCAGGTCAGGAGGACACGGTAGGGTTGCCACCTTTTCTTCAAGCCAAACCCGAACACTTTAGCAGCGCCAGCAAATAATTTTTTTTGTAGTACATTAAATTCATTACCACTGTACATTGTAATGAACAGCATTTTTTTATGTTGTATACACTATACATATAGTTTTGTGATTAAATAACATTTCTGGAGGGGGTGATGGGTGCAGTATGTACAGAAGAGGAGTGTGGAGGGTATGATGGGGGCAGTATGTACAGGAGAGGCGTGCTATTATGGGTGCAGTATGTACAGGAGAGGAGTGTGGAGGGTATGATGGGTGCAGTATGTACAGGAGAGGAGTGTGAAGGGTATGATGGGGGCAGTATGTACAGGAGAGGAGTGCGGAGGGTATGATGGGTGCAGTATGTACAGGAGAGGAGTGCGGAGGGTATGATGGGTGCAGTATGTACAGGAGAGGGGTGCGGAGGGTATGATGGGGCAGTATAGTTAGTAAGGTTGAATAAAGACACCAGTCCATCCTGTTCAACCTGAGTTGAGTGTCTACAATTGTCCCTATCCCTGTACATTGCACACTCACATTGGTCCCTACCCTCAAGGAGCCCACAATACAAGGTCCCCACTCATCTACTAGGGTCAATTTTGGACAGAAGCCAATTAACCTACCTGCATGTCTTTGGAGTGTGGGAGGAAACCAGAGTACCTGGAGGAAACCCACGCAGGCACAGGGAGAACATGCAAACTCCAGGCAGGTAGTGTCGTGGTTGGGATTTGAACCAGTGACCCTTCTTACTGCTAGGTGAGAGTGCTAACCACTACACCACTGTGCCGCCCTGTGCAGTATGTACAGGAGAGAAGTGCGGAGGGTATGATGGGTGCAGTATGTACAGGAGAGGGGTGCGGAGGGTATGATGGGGGCAGTATGTACAGGAGAGGAGTGCGGAGGGTATGATGGGTGCAGTATGTACAGGAGAGGTGTGCGGAGGGTATGATAGGGGCAGTATGTACAGGAGAGGAGTGCGGAGGGTATGATGGGGGCAGTATGTACAGGAGAGGAGTGCGGAGGGTATGATGGGGGCAGTATGTACAGGAGAGGAGTGCGGAGGGTATGATGGGGGCAGTATGTACAGGAGAGGAGTGCAGAGGGTATGATGGGGGTAGTATGTACTCTGGGGGTGATATAAGCTGGGGGGAGTTTGGGGGCTGACAAGCAGTCAGAAAGGGATGTCTATAATTAAAAAAAAAAAAAGCTATTGTGGTCATGTATTAAAATATACAACAATACTATTCAATGAAAACAATCTGTTATAAGATGCTTTCCCCCAGCACTCTGTATGTACAGATGATGTGAAGGTAATGTAGGACCATTCATATATCCTGTGTTATCCAGGCTCTGAGTCTGGATTATCAGGGGTGTAAACTCACCACATACACAGGGGGTTAAGTGAAAGGTCATAAATGACATCACATAATCTGGACAGAGGATGAGAGAAGTTTGTGTACATAGATAAGTGTGCTGCTTGGGAGATACTGTGATCAGACTGTAGACTCCCCCCACATACTCACTGCTGTCTCTTCAGATTCTGCTTATCTTAAACCTTCACAAAAAAACCCTCCTGGAACTTTGCTTAGTAAAATAAAAAAAGTCAGCTCACCTCTTGATGAGCAGAAGCCTGACAGCAGCTCCAGTGATCTTCTCAGCTCCGCCTCCCCCTTCTCCCAGACCACGGCACTAGTGATTGCAGAGGGGGGAACAGAGATAATGGAGATGCTGCAGGAGCCTAGAGGGGGAGACAGAAAGGAGCTTCAGATTGCCAACACACACACATAAAAGCACAGTGTGTGTATTTATTGATACTGCTGCGACTGTCTCCACAGTGGCATGTATTCTAATGAAGCTCCCCCCTGCCAGAATGGTCTGTCCGGGTTTCAGGCAGTCTGAAAACCGGGCAGATGATTCAGAACCCAGGCTGTCCGGGTGAATCCTGTACAGGTGGCAACCCTAGGACACGGGTTGTCAATCACAGGCAGACACATTGGGACACTGGCAGAGGACTGAGCAGACCTGACTGTAAACCCCAGTCACATGTATCCCCCCAAGTCACATTCACACCTCCCGTTGCATGCTCCCCGTCGCATATACCCCCCAGTCACATTCACACACCCCCAATCACATGTTCTCCCCCCTCTAGTGATATACACACCTCCCCCCCGTCACATGCACACACCTCCCCCCGGCCCATGTTCACCCCCTAGTGACATGCACACACCCCCCAGTCAAATGCACACACCTACCCCAGTCACATACACACACCCCCATTACATGTGCCCCCAATCACATGTTCACCCCCTAGTGACATGCACACCCCCCCAGTCACATGTTCACCCCCTAGTGACATTCACACACTCCCCCAGTCACATGTTCACCCCCCTAGTGACATGCACACACACCCCCCATTCACATGCACACACCTCCCCCAGTCACATGCATGTACCCTCCAATCACATGTTCACCCCCCCAGTGACATGCACACACCCCCCATTCACATGCACACACCTCCCCCAGTCACATGCATGTACCCTCCAATCACATGTTCACCCCCTGTCAGGACCTGGACTTGAATCTGGGACCTCAGCTGTGTCTGGCAATGAATCTTCTCTCTGAGCTATCTGAGATGCTGGACAGTTCCTTGTCAGATCCTTTTGACAAACCTGCCTTGTACCTTGATTTCAGCTGAACCTTGAACTCTTTGCTCCTCCTATGAACTTCCTGATATAAGCCATGTCTCTGCACTTCCTCCTTGCCAGAATATTGTGCCATCTCCAGCCTGTATCTTGCTCCCGCCTTCTCTGCTGCCGCTTATATTTACTACTGCTCGTTATCGACCCTTGGCTTGTTCCACGACTACGCTTCTGCCTGATCCCAATCTGCAACTACTCGTTACCAACCTTTTGGCTTGCTTACTGACCACGCTTCTGTTTGATCGTTACCTGCTCATCCGCTACTGAACCCCGGCTTGCTCACCTCCTGGTGGGGCGATCCTGAGGACCGCGACCTGGTACTAACACGCAGCTAAATCCATCTCTACCATCTGGAGCTCTGGTGAAAACCGGTTAGTACTTAGACTCCGCACCTCAGGTGAGCCTGTGTCTTCAGCCAGGGTGACGGCCTGTGTTCCTATCCTGCTGGTTAGTGGTAATCCTGCAACTGCTATAGCAATTGGTCTTCGAGCCTGACACCTGATCGTGACATAATATTCTGGCCCAAAAACATGGAGGCCGCTATAGCAAATGCCGTGGCTCCGTTCAGGCAGCAAATTGCTGAGCTGCAGCAAGAAGTCCGCTTGTTTAGAGGCACAGTACACCCAACCCCGGAACCGGTATGTCCAGAACCGTTTGTCTTGATGCCTGAGAAGTTTGATGGTAATCGTGCATCCTTCTTTTGTTTTAAGATGGATTGTGAGCTGTTGTTTTCCCTTAAGCCTAGGACCTATGCCACCGACTTTATTAAAGCGGGAGTCCACCGGGACTCCGCGTTTTTTTTTTTTTTTTTTAAAGCCAGCAGCTACAAATACTGCAGCTGCTGACTTTTAAAATAGTGACACTTACCTGTCCAGCGCGCCCGTGATGTCGGCACCCGAAGCCGATCTCTAGGTCGTCTGTCGGGTCCTGCCGCCGCCATCTTGGGTATGGGAATCAGGAAATGGAGCCCTTCTGCTTCATTTCCCGGTTCCCTACTGCGCATGCGCGTATCGCGCTGCGCAATAAGGACGCTCCCCGCTGCCTCTGGGATCTGTGTGTTTCCCAGCAGGCAGCGGGGCACTTGCGGGAAGGGGCGGGCACTTGCGGAAAGGGGCGTAAGTTACGCCCCTTTCCGCAGAGAGCTATCCCGGAAGTGGGTGCAGTTACCTGGATTATCCAGGTAACTGCACCCCCCTCCCCCCTGAAAGGTGCCGATTGTGGCACCGGAGGGGGGGAGGGTTCCAATGAGCGGAAGGTCCACTTTAGGGTGGACCTCCGCTTTAAGATTCGTGCTTCCATCAACCTGCTCACTGGACAATGCAAAACATGGGCTCATCAGCTTTTACAGGAAAGGAGTCCAGTCTTGGATAGCTGGGAGGCATTCATGTTTGCTCTGGACTCTTACATTCGTGTTTCTAAGAAAACCAGAGTTCCCAAGTCTACTCTTTGCTCACGTGGCCTGCGGGCATCCAGGGACAGGAGTACCCGGTACAGATACGACTCCATGCCATCACAGTACGTTCCAAGTCATGAAGCTGAAGTCCTTACCCCACAAAGCCTAGATGCTCCTAAGGTCACACGCACACCTTCCCTGGGAGACGTGGAACCCATGGAGATTGGGGCCATCCGGCCCAAGCTATCTCAAGGTGAAAGAGAGCGGAGGAGAGACTGTGGTCTTTGTTTTTACTGTGGGGGGAGAGGGCATCTTATCTCTCTCTGTCCAATTCGTCCACCTCGACCAAAGGTTCTCCAAGTGGGTACTTCTAGGATCCTTCCTGCTGTCCCCGAATCTCTGCCTGCTATCCAGCTCGAAGCATCGGTGCCTGTTTCCCCAGTTGAAGTTCCAGTGTCGGTGTCCCCAGTCGCAGTTCCAGTGTCGGTGTCCCCAGTCGCAGTTCCAGTGTCGGTGTCCCCAGTCGCAGTACCAGTGTCGGTGTCCCCAGTCGCAGTGTCCCCAGTCGCAGTACCAGTGTCGGTGTCCCCAGTCGTATTTCCTGTGCCGGTGACCCCGCTACCGCCTGACTGTACGTATGCCTCAAATGGCACCATAGTCCGTAAGCAGGACCTGAAGACTTTCGAAAGAGCCTTGCGAGCGACGAAAGTCTCCCCAACTGGAACTTCTAAAACTAATAAAGCCCAAAGGAAATAGAATGTTCATGCTCCTAGATTAACAAGAGAATTCCACCAGAGGTTCCCTCACAAACCGGGCCCTAAGACGTCCAGTGGACGTCCTGGGAGGAGGGGAGTACTGTCAGGACCTGGACTTGAACCTGGGACCTCAGCTGTGTCTGGCACTGAATCTTCTCTCTGAGCTATCTGAGATGCTGGACAGTTCCTTGTCAGATCCTTTTGACAAACCTGCCTTGTACCTTGATTTCAGCTGAACCTTGAACTCTTTGCTCCTCCCATGAACTTCCTGATATAAGCCATGTCTCTGCACTTCCTCCTTGCCAGAATATTGTGCCATCTCCAGCCTGTATCTTGCTCCCGTCTTCTCTGCTGCCGCTTATATTTACTACTGCTCGTTATCGACCCTTGGCTTGTTCCACGACTACGCTTCTGCCTGATCCCAATCTGCAACTACTCGTTACCAACCTTTTGGCTTGCTTACTGACCACGCTTCTGTTTGATCGTTACCTGCTCATCCGCTACTGAACCCCGGCTTGCTCACCTCCCGGTGGGGCGATCCTGAGGACCGCGACCTGGTACTAACATGCAGCTAAATCCATCTCTACCATCTGGAGCTCTGGTGAAAACCGGTTAGTACTTAGACTCCGCACCTCAGGTGAGCCTGTGTCTTCAGCCAGGGTGACGGCCTGTGTTCCTATCCTGCTGGTTAGTGGTAATCCTGCAACTGCTATAGCAATTGGTCTTCGAGCCTGACACCTGATCGTGACACCCCCCCTAGTGACATGCACACTAGGGTTGCCACCTTTTCTTCAAGCTAAACCCGAACACTTTAACAGCGCACAGCAAATTTTTACCTCTCCTTAGAGACCCCCCATTAGAACAGAGTGCCCTTATATCAGTGCCCTATTAGATTAAAGACCCCCATTATATGACAGTCCCTATATATCAGTGCCCCCTAAAGACTTCCATCAGTTCAGGAATACACCTTTCACATTAAAGTCCCCTTTAGATCAGGAGTCCCCCTTCATCAGGTTTCGGGAGTCTGGCGTCCCCCTTTACACCAGGAGTCACCCTTTACATTAGGAGCACTGTACTGAGCATCAATGGTCCCCCCATGAGATCAGAGTCCCCCCCTTCACATCAGAGTCCTCCCTCACAACAGCAGGGGCCCGTTATATCAGTAACTCCACATATCAAGGGCCCCTTTACATTAGGAGCCCTCCTTAAATCAAGAGACCCTCTTTCAAATCTCAATTTACATTAGTAGTCTTCTTTACATCAGTACCCCGGTGTGAAAGTAGGGGGCAGAGTGATAGGAGGGGATGCAGAGTGTGACAGGAGGAGGGGGATGCAGAGTGTGACAGGAGGAGGGGGATGCAGAGTGTGACAGGAGGAGGGGGATGCAGAGTGTGACAGGAGGAGGGGGATGCAGAGTGTGACAGGAGGAGGGGGATGCAGAGTGTGACAGGAGGGGGTGCGGTGTGACAAAAGGGGGTGCAGAGTGTGAAAGGAGGGCGTGCGGTGTGAAAGGAGGGCGTGCGGTGTGATAGGAGGGCGTGCGGTGTGACAAGAGGGGGTGCAGAGTGTGACAGGAGGGGGGGCAGGGTGTGACAGGAGGGGGGGCAGGGTGTGACAGGAGGGGGGGCAGGGTGTGACAGGAGGGGGGGCAGGGTGTGACAGGAGGGGGTGCAGAGTGTGACAGGAGGGGGGGCAGGGTGTGACAGGAGGGGGTGCAGAGTGTGACAGGAGGGGGTGCAGAGTGTGACAGGAGGGGGTGCAGAGTGTGACAGGAGGGGGTGCAGAGTGTGACAGGAGGTGGTGCAGAGTGTGACAGGAGGGGTGCAATTACAGAGGAGAGGGGCAATTACAGAGGAGAGGGGGCAATTACAGAAGGGTCAAAACATAAGGGAGAGAGAGGCGACAGGCAGCTGCTGGTGCAGAAGTTTTTAATAAAATAAATGCTTAAAAGTAATCCACTCACTCTCCATGTCAGAGCTGCATATGTCAGTCTGTGAAGTTGGCTGTCCCATCCTCCCCTCCGATCCACGCTGCTCTTATCACTGAATCGGGAAACTCATGTGAACTCATGTGAACTGTCAGCCTCTGATGATGGAGGCGTGGTTAAGCCTCTGGATTGGTCACAGCATCCCAGGCTGACAGCTCACTGCAGTCTCCCCGCAGCTCTGTATCCTTGGCTTCCTCCAGCGATTCAGTGATAAGAGCAGCGTGGATCGGAGGGGAGGATGGGACATCCAACTTCACAGACTGACATATACAACTCTGACATGGAGAGTGAGTGGATTGTTTGCTTTTAACATTTATTTTATTAAAACCTTCCGCACCAGCAGCTGACTGTCGCCCGCTCTCTCTCATATGTTTTGATTGCTCTGTAATTGCTCCCCCCACCCGCCGCTCCGATGCCCCTGCTGTCTAGGTTCCTCTGTGTGCTGGGGCTCGTAAAAGGAGGCCCCATGGTACCCCTGTCAGCTGTCCGGGTGTGAGGCAGAGGGAAACCCGGGCACAGCCTCCTAAACCCGTACTGTCCGGGTCAAAACCGGACAGGTGGCAACCCTAATGCACACACCCCCCATTCACATGCACACACCTCCCCCAGTCACATGCATGTACCCTCCAATCACATGTTCACCCCCCCCAGTGACATGCACACACCTCCCCCAGTCACATGCATGTACCCTCCAATCACATATTCACCCCCCTAGTGACATGTACCTCACACATAAAGGCTCTGTCCCCTCACAGCTCGGTCAGCACATCCTCAGCTCACTGAGCTCAGTAGTCAGTCGGCAGCACACAGAGGCTACAGCGAGAGGACTGGAATTGGCTCCGCCTCCACCACAGAAGCCCCGCCCTGGAAGGAGGGTGTACTCGCAATCCTGCTGAGGTGCTAGCTGTACCCAGCCTTTGCACAAGATATCGGCTCAAGGGACGGACATCATTTGCTGGTGGGGCTGTGAGGAGCGGGGCAGTTGCTAGTCTCTGTCGGCTGTTCCAATGGAGACTGGGCAGTCATCTCATGAGGCGTGATGTAACAGAGCAGAAAGGGAGGAGGAGGACTGTTTGTAAACTGAAGGAGGCGGGCACAAAGCTCCCCTGCGCTGACTGTTCTAGGATTGATGCAGGAGGATAGTAGAGGCAGCTCTTTAGGCAAACTAGGCGGTGACAAGGCTCCTGAGAGGGCGAGGCCTTAGGCCATCGCTTAATTTGCCTAATTAGAGAGCCGCCTCTGAAAAGACATGTAAGAAAAAGTGAAAGTGCATAAACCATACAAGTGTCTCTATATTATTAAAAAGCAGTTCTTTGTGGCAGCCTGTCTTGGGCTGGTAAAAAACACACAAAATGTTGATTGATGTGAGACTAGATGCAGGTGACGTGCTCCCCGGTGATCATACTATTGACATGCTTGTTACATCCAACTGTGGCTCTGAATCAAGCATAGGTGAAATTCGGGAAACCCCTTATAGTGACACGCATATGAACCACTATAGGGTTCTCAGCTGTTTCACTGGATCAGTGGTATCCTCTATCCTCTATTGACTTTATAATGCTAGAATTATGAAGTAGTTTTGCTGCTGATATTCACACAGTTTTGACAAACTGATTTCTTATTTCTCGTGATCACATGAATATTCTTTTTTTTTTTTTTTCTTTTTTTTTCCCCGCCATATCTCCAGAATAATGTTTATCATTTTTCTTTATAGTGATCTTTTTTTTTATCAAGATCTCCATAATCTTTTTTTTGTAGTTTTTTTGTGTCAAGTTCCAACTTTACCATTATTATCTTTTATCCTCAAAGAGGTTGGTTGATGTCCCTTTTTGATGTAAAACACACAGCCAAGGATTAAAAAAAATAAAATTTTTATATATATATATATTGTACAGGACGCCGTGGCTGGGTCCTGGAAGGACGCTATATTTCCCCTCTGTTTGGGTTGTGGTCTCTTTAAGGGAATAAAATTGATTAACCCACCTGTTAAGGAAGTGTCTTTAAAAAAACAAGACAGGAAGTGGTAGATGGGTGTGGAGGAGTGGAGAAGACATGGTGGATAGTGGATGGTGTTTGTTTTGAACTGCAGCAACTGAAGTGGACAGCAGTGTCCTGTTTGGAAGGCTCCTGGCAGGGGAAGCTACCTGCCATCAAGATCAAGCTCTGTTTTGATGAAGACAGCTATTCTGGACTTTGCAAGTTGGTGAGACTACCACCCTTTTTCCTTTTGTTTTTTGGCTGCTGTAAAGCTATTTAAGTTTAATAAACCCTTTGCTGTGTGAAAAGCCTGTGTCCTGCGATCTACCTGGTCCCCCGAACATTACAAGTGGTGCTCGAATGCGGGCAGGACAAAGTAACAGGCGTTTTTCTTGCTATTTTTTTTTTTTTTGCATTGGATTTGAACTGACATTTAAAGGGACAGTACAGTGAATTTGTCCTGGGTTAAAGCTGCACAACTGTTGAAAGCTGAAACAATGGAGGAGCTAATTAAACAGCTGTCCTTGGCTAATATGCAAGCGCAGACTCGCCATGAGGAAGCTAATCAGTGCTTAGCAACCCAGCTGGAGGTACAAAAAACGCACCACAACGAGGCGCTGGCTCTGCAGCAAGAAAATACTCGCCTGTTGGTAGCCCAGTTAGCAGCCCAGCAAGCGACCCAACAAGGGGTTATGCAGGCTCAGATAGCTGCCTTAAAAGAAGCAGTGCAACAGCTTTCTCAGGGCCGTGAACAAGTGGCTGTTGCCCCTGGCAACCAGGTGACCGTAAGGGCAAGCCATTTTCTGCAGGAATTGTCCCTGAGTGATGATGTAGAGGCGTTTCTGGCTACATTTGAGAGGACGGCAGAGAGAGTAGGGTGGCCCCAGGACGAGTGGGTCGGCTTAATTGCTCCTTTCCTCACCGGAGATCCTCAAAAAGCCTATTTTGACCTACCACCAGAAGATGCTAAAGATTATCAAAAGCTAAAAGCAGAAATACTGTCTCGGTTGGGGGTGACTACGGCTGTTCGGGCCCAACGAGTGCACCAATGGAAGTATCGTTCGAACCGGCCACGCGATCTCAAATGCATGACCTGGTGCAACTAGTAAAAAAAATGGCTGCAGCCCGAAGTGTTGTCTGGCCCCCAAATTGTGGAGCGGGTCGTGCTGGACCGATACTTAAGGTCACTGCCAGACGACCGTCAACGGTGGGTCAGCCATGGAGACCCCAAAACCGTGAACCGCCTTGTCGAGATGGTGGAACGATATACAGTGGTGGAGGATCTGCTTGGCCCCACCAAGCGTCAAGGGCCCAGTCTGCCACGGCCTTTCCGACCAACTGCCGCCCTTCGAAAGGATGTCCCCAGGAGCCCTGGAACCAACACCCCGGAAGGCCAAGAGTCGCACCCGTTACCCCGTCAGCGACCTGTTCCTGATCGGAGAGGAGGGGATGTACAATGTTGGCGATGTCATGCCTGGGGCCATACCCGGGCCCACTGCCCATTGCAGGAAGAACCCATGGAATGCGGGGTTCTTCGGAGGGGGTCTTTTTATGCCCATAAAGCGTGTACAACACATCTTGACCTTGGAGAGGGGAATTTTGAGTGTGAAGTCCAAGTGAACCACCACCCTGCACGGGCTTTGCTGGACTCTGGAAGCATGGTAACCCTGGTTCACCCTAGAGTAATTGGGAAGATCGGTCCGGTAAGAAAAATTTTACGGGTTGTGTGCATTCATGGGGACACTAGAGAGTACCCTCTCATCTCGGTGTCCATCTCCACAGCATGTGGCACTGGTACTCAAGAGGTGGGGGTGGTAAAGAACTTGGTACATGATGTTATCATAGGACGAGACTGTCCGTTATTTGCAAAACTTTGGAGACAAGGAGAACTATCTGAAAGGTCCAGAGACTGGGAAGAAATTAGTCCCTCTGTTCCTGTTGTTGAGGGTAATAACCCTGAGATGCCACATATTTGTAATATGGACCCAGTTGATAAAAACGCCAAGACTTTGGTTAATAATGATGAAAATAGTGCTGATACTGTTAAGGATGTCAATATGTGGGGTTCTCAGACCTACCTGAACACTGAGGGGGGGGGGGGGAACCTTCCCCGCTTCAGGTAATGCTGGGGGAAGAGGATGAGGAAATGGCCTCTACCCCTGACTTGCCAGATTTGGGTGTTCCCCAGGGGGCATTTGGTACTGCCCAGATGCAGGACCCCACTTTGGCCAGGGCACGGGAACAAGTTGTAGTAATAAATGGGGAGCCCCAAGAGCCAGGTGCTAATGAGCGGTGGCCACATTTTTCAATATGTAATGAATTGCTTTATCGGGTTACTAAAGTGAGAGAAAATGTGGTAGAACAATTATTAGTACCCCAACAGTATAGACGCAAGGTCCTAGACCTGGCCCATGATGATGTTTTAGGGGGACACCTGGGAGTTGAAAAGACGGAGGCACGGATCGCCGACCGGTTTTACTGGCCAGGCTTGAAAGCAGAGGTAAGGAGATACTGTACCTCTTGTCCCACCTGTCAGTTGACCGCTCCGGCGACCCATTTCCGGAGCCCGTTGGTCCCTCTGCCCATAATTGAGGTCCCATTCGAGAGGATAGCCATGGATATAGTGGGTCCCTTGGTAAAGTCGGCTCGAGGTCATTCTTACATACTGGTGATCCTCGACTATGCCACTCGATATCCTGAGGCGCTACCCCTGCGGAATACCTCCTCTAAGGCTATTGCATGGGAGTTATTCCAGTTGTTTACACGGACAGGTTTTCCCAAGGAAATACTCACAGACCAGGGCACCCCGTTTATGTCGAAGGTTATGGCTGATGTATGCAAACTGTTCCGGATTAAACAGCTGCGCACATCGGTCTACCATCCCCAAACAGATGGATTGGTAGAACGTTTTAATAAGACCCTTAAGTCTATGCTCAAGAGAGTTGTACAAAGGGATGGGAAAGACTGGGACTGCCTGTTACCAGCTCTCCTGTTTGCTATCCGAGAAGTGCCCCAGGCCTCCACTGGGTTTTCGCCCTTTGAATTGGTATATGGGCGGAGACCTCGTGGATTACTGGACTTTGTTAAAGAAGAATGGGAAAGTGAACCAATTCGGCATAAAAGTGTTCTTGAATATGTCTCTCAAATGCAGGAGAGGATTCGAACTGTGATGCCGCTAGTTAAGGAACATTTACAAAAAGCCCAGGAGGCTCAACGACGGGTCTATAATAGGGCAGCCAAAATTAGGAACTTCCAAGTGGGGGATCGAGTAGCAGTGTTGATTCCCACTGTGGAAAGTAAATTCTTGGCCAGGTGGCAAGGCCCTTTCGAGGTTGTAGAAAAAGTGGGAGAGGTAAATTATAGAGTCCACCAGCCAGGCAAGAGGAAACCCTTCCAGATATATCATGTAAACTTGTTAAAGCCCTGGACAGACAGGGAACCAGTGACCTCCCTGGCTAGTACAAAACTTGAGCCTCGGGTTGGGGTGGAGAGTGTGCAAGTAGCAAATACCCTGTCTAAAACCCAAAGTCAGCAGGCAAAGGAGTTCTTGCAGAGAAATAAAGAAAAATTTTCAGACTTGCCAGGGCTCACTAGTGTCATAGAGCATGATATTGTCACAGAACCAGGAGTCAACGTTTTTGTCCGGCCCTACCGCATCCCAGAGGCTCAAAGGAAGGCCGTTTCAGAGGAAGTAAAAAATATGTTAGACCTAGGGATTATTGAGGAATCGCAGAGTGAGTGGTCGAGCCCGATTGTGTTGGTACCGAAGCCCAACGGGACTCTGCGATTCTGCAATGATTTCCGGAAACTTAATGAAGTTTCCCAGTTTGATGCCTACCCCATGCCTCGGGTAGATGAGCTTATCGAGAGACTAGGTCCAGCCAGGTATATCACTACGTTAGATCTTACCAAGGGGTATTGGCAAATACCGTTGACTAAGGCTGCTAGAGAGAAAACAGCTTTTTCTACCCCAGAGGGGAGTTTTCAGTACAAAAGGATGCCTTTTGGATTGCAAACTGCTCCAGCCACGTTCCAGAGAGCAATGGATAGGATTTTACGACCTCACCGGAAGTTTGCCTCAGTATACTTGGACAATATAGTTATTTTTAGCAAAGACTGGGAATCGCATTTGCCCAAAGTGCAGGCAGTGCTGGACTCTCTTTGGAAGGAGGGGTTTACAATAAACCCTGAAAAATGTGCTTTGGGAATGGAGGAGGTGAAATACCTGGGTTATATCGTGGGTAGAGGGGTAGTGAAACCGTAGGTCAACAAGATAGAGGCTATACAGAATTGGCCCCGCCCCCTCACAAAAAAGCAGGTACGTGCATTCCTGGGCATGGTGGGATACTACAGGAGGTTTGTACCCAACTTTGCCACGTTGGCAGCTCCGTTGACTGATCTGACTAAGGGTCGGAAATCGGTCATGGTGGAGTGGAATGCAGACGCTGAGAAGGCTTTTTTGGAGCTCAAGTCAGCGCTGTGCCAACACCCTGTCCTGGTAGCACCTAATTTTTCAAAAGAGTTTGTTGTCCAGACTGATGCTTCCGATGTAGGATTGGGAGCGGTGTTGTCACAGGTTATTCATGGCGAGGAACACCCGATAACTTCCTGCTGAGGAAGACTAACACCAGCGGAGAAAAACTATGCCATAATTGAACGAGAGTGTCTGGCAATTAAGTGGGCTCTGGAATCCCTCAGATATTACCTTTTGGGGAGGAAGTTTAGGTTGATTTCTGACCATGCCCCTTTAACATGGCTGAGACAGGAAAAAGGGACTAATGCCAGGGTTACCCGGTGGTTCCTGGCACTCCAGGAATTTAAATTTGTAGTGGAGCATAGGCCCGGGAGACTGCATCAAAATGCAGATGCCCTCTCCCGAGTCCATTGTTTGAGCTCAACTGTTGCCTCCACATCCTTGGCGTTGGGGCACAGGGGGGGGATATGTACAGGACGCCGTGGCTGGGTCCTGGAAGGACGCTATATTTCCCCCTCTGTTTGGGTTGTGGTCTCTTTAAGGGAATAAAATTGATTAACCCACCTGTTAAGGAAGTGTCTTTAAAAAACAAGACAGGAAGTGGTAGATGGGTGTGGAGGAGTGGAGAAGACATGGTGGATGGTGTTTGTTTTGGACTGCAGCAACTGAAGTGGACAGCAGTGTCCTGTTTGGAAGGCTCCTGGTAGGGGAAGCTACCTGCCATCAAGATCAAGCTCTGTTTTGATAAAGACAGCTATTCTGGACTTTGCAAGTCGGTGAGACTACCAACCTTTTTCCGTTTTTGTTTTTTGGCTGCTGTAAAGCTATTTAAGTTTAATAAACCCTTTGCTGTGTGAAAAGCCTGTGTCCTGCAATCTACCTGGTCCCCCGAACATTACAATATATATATATATATATATATGTGTGTGTGTATGTGTATATATATATATATATATATATATATATATATATATATATATATATATATATATATGGTCGAAGCCCTATGGCCGATACGAATATGAACAAATAGACTTACCATAAGATTTACAACATGAAATGGACCTGAAGTGTGCCCTTGTCTGATGGTCGGTATACCAAAATAAGGGGGCATACCCTTAGATTAGAAATGAATATTTTGTGAAGAGAAATGAATTTGAGAAATGCCCTGAAAAGGGGATGGGAGGGTGGGTGCCGTGCACCGGAAACCGACAAAGACCACAGGCGAGTGGGCTGGTTAAATACCCCCCGGGCTCCTCCCATAAATTCAGGCCACCATACTGGCCTTTCTACTTATGGTCGAAGCCCTATGGCCGATACGGATATGAACAAATAGACTTACCATAAGATTTACAACATGAAATGGACCTGAAGTGTGCCCTGGTCTGATGGTCGGTATACCAAAATAAGGGGGTAAAAACATTCAGGTAGGGGTGTAGTTTTATTAGTTTTAGCTTAATTAGTTGAGCAAGTTTGGTGAATGCTTGTGCCATTTCCGCCCGAGGATTGGGGATGTACCAGGCGAGGTAGGCAGGGTTCCAACTGCTTAGTCTCTCAATGACGTGACTTGGGACCCATGCCAAGATGCTGCCAAGGGTGCTCCAATACTAAAGAGTGACCACGGTATGGACCGGGGTCAAGGTGTAGGCTGCGTAGAAGAACCCCATGTGTTTGGAAAACTAGCAGGTACACAAGTGTTAGCACGAAAAGGCAACAGGGGACTAGAGTTTACGCGTTCCAGTAGGAGTGACAGTAGGTGGTCGAGTATGGTTACTCGACACCAGGCACTGTTTGTTCTATAGAAATGGACGTCTATCCTGGAGCCAGATTGCTGGGTTTTAGACACTGCAAGGTGGAGGATGAAATGGTGTTGGTAGCGAGCCAAGTGACGACTACGCAGAACTTGGCCTGCGGGATTGCTGAAGGTGAACTTGCTGGGCCATCAGAACCTGTAGTAGGCTAAGTAACTGGCTGTTTGTATGAGCAGGCTGGGCAGAAGGCCAAATTGCGAACTAGTGAAGATAGTAGACCTGTACCAGAAGATGACAGCCTGGAATGAACATGCAATGGACATTAAACTGGTGCTGCCAAGATAACTGCAGCAGTCTGCGCAGGAAGGACATAACCGAGAGCGGTCCAGACCTGGCTTCATCAACAAGATCAACCTCGGCCCAGTTGTCGGTGGTGAAAGCCATGGCCTGTCCTGACCTGACTTGACCCCAGAGTCGAAAGGCTGTCATGACCGGGTATAGCTTGAAGAGGGAGGAAGTCCAGGTAAACCCGGGGTTTAGGAGTATCCCTGATGTAAACCAGTGGTGGCCAAAAATTGCAGCGAAGCCTGTGGAGGCTGTGGCATCTGTCACTACCAGGGGTGACAGGGGCATCGTAGATGGTATAAACATCGCTATACCAATCCATGCAGTAAGGAACCTTCCGACATTGATAGGTCTGCTATTGCCACGACATCTAAATTAAGGATCTGAGAGGGGTCCTGTGTCCGTGAGAGGAAGATCAGGAGGCGTGACATAAAGATCGACCCTGGGGAATGGCCCGTATTGCAGATTTGAGCATTCGTCAGGTGGTGTCTGTGTAGAACCTGACTGCCAGTTCTTCTAATGATAAATTGGCTAGGCCGTGGAAAACCACAAAGGGCCAGGTAGATGGCCGCTTGGATGACTAGACTGGGGAATGTGCAAGGATTTTATATGTCCCTAAAGACGGCAGTTGTGATGGGCGAGCATTTGCCGTTGGCTATGGGCTGATGCCTCTGGATGCCTCATAGTGGGGATCTTACTGTATGGGCCGAAAAGACAGATGGCTCTCCGGATCCTGTAAGGATAAGAAATGCTGAACGCTGGCTAGGTATAGCCTAACCGTGTTACAAGAAGAAGCCAGTTGCGTGTGTCAACACGATCCTGGTGCAGGATGGAAGTTGAACTCAACTGGCCTAAGGGAGAGATGACAGACAGGAAACGGTGAGTGGCTTGTAAGAAAAAGCCACAGGAGACAAGTGGCCAATTAAGTGCTGCTGAAAATGACGTGTAGCCAGTTTGTGTGCCACTGAGAATGTGCTTGCAAAAGAATGATTGTAAGAAGTTATGCTAAGTCGCGTGCCTTGGCATGATTGCAAAAGTTGTGTTTTAAACGTGTGCTTGCGACAATTGCACGGGAGTTTGTCACTGGAGATGTGTTTGTAGTGACTGTGAGAAATTCGTGTTACCGCATGTGCTTGCGAAGACTGCGGGAGTTGTGCTTGAACGTGTGTTTGGATGCGTGCTTGCAACGATTGCAAGATGTTATGCCAAGATGCGTGCTTGCAACGATTGCAAGATGTTATGCTAGGATGCGTGCCTGCAACGATTGCAAGGAGTTACACCAGGATGTGTGCTTGCCATGATTGCAAGGAGTTATGCCAGGATGCGTGCCTGCAACGATTGCAAGGAGTTATGCCAGGATGCGTGCTTGCAACGATTGCAAGGAGTTATGGTAGGATACATGGGTAGCCAGGTCGAAAAAGACAGAAGTCCAACCACAAATCAAATAAATAAAGTATCGCACAACCCAACATACCCAATTCTACACCCACAGCTGATCCAGGGGAAGGCAAAAAACCCCAGCAGAGCATAGTCCAATTTGCTACAGCAGGGGAAAAAATTCCTTTCTGATCCCTCGAGAGGCAATCGGATTTTTCCCTGGATCAACTTTACCTATAAATATAAGTACCCCGTTATATTATGTACATTTAGGAAAGTATCCAGGCTTTTTCCTAAAGCAATCTATTTGAGCTAGCCAGAACTGCCTGCTAGCAATGATTGCAATAAGTTTGTGCCTGGACATCTGCTTGCAACGATTGCAAGAGGTCTATGCTCGAATGCGTGCTTGCAACGATTGCAAGAAGTCTATGCTTGGAGACAGAGCAGGTGCATGCAGAGGAGAGCAGCAACGACAAGGAATGCCCAGAGCCAGAAACATCCCGATGCAGGGGGGATTTAAATATGACCATTAAATCAAATGAAATATTAGTTCAGTTTAAAATAAAAATGTATTTAAAATATGTTTTACAGATTTGATGGCATATCAATGGCCCGCCTACCCGCAAAGTACTCCAGATATTTTTGTCTCACTTCGTGGGTGCTTCGTGCCCCTCCGCAGTTAGCAAAGTCCCACCGCTGGGCAAACTGGGATGCCATTCCTGTGGGTTTGAAGCAAACTGTAGAGTCAAACAAGAAAATTTTTTTACTTTTGCACATAACATTGCAAGCAGATTAGACACAAACATTCTTGGCCAACGTAATTATTACATTTATTTTAAGGCGTATTTAACCACTTCAATACAGGGCACTTAAACACCTTCCTGCCCAGACCAATTTTGAGCTTTCAGCGCTGTCGCACTTTGAATGACAATTGCGCAGTCATGCTACACTGTACCCAAATGAAATTTTTATCATTTTTTTTCCCACAAATAGAGCTTTCTTTTGGTGGTATTTGATCACCTCTGCGGTTTTTATTTTTTGTGCTACAAATAAAAAAATACCGAAAATTTTGAAAAAAAAAATTTTTTTTTTGTTTCAGTTTCAAAACTTTGTAAATAAGTACGTTTTCTCCTTCACGGATGGGCACTGATGGGGCTACACTGATGGGCACTGATAAGGCGGCACTGATGGGCACCAATAAAGTGGCACTGATGAGGTGGCATTGATGGACACTGATAGGCGACACGGATGGACACAGATAGCTGGCACAAATTGGCACTGATAGCTGGCATGGATTGGCATGGATGGGCGGCACAGATGGGCATGGGTAGGCGGCACAGATGGGCATGGGTAGGCGGCACGGATGGGCATGGGTGGGCACTGATAGGCGGCACAGGTGGGCACTCATTGGCGGCACAGGTGGGCACTCATTAGCGGCACAGGTGGGCACTCATTAGCAGCACAGGTGGGCACTCATTAGCAACACAGGTGTTATACTGTACTAATGGATGCCAATCAGTGCCAAACAATAATGCATGCCAATCAGTGATGCCCATTGTGGGCACTGATTGCCATCCATTATGGGCACTGATTGGCATCCATTGTGCCTGACTGGCATCCCTGGAGGATTACCTCTGCTGGGCATCCCTGGTGGTCTGGTGGCGTCCCTGGTGGTCCAGTGTGGGCATCCTCGGGGGGGCTGTGCTGATAATCGATCAGCACAGACCCCCCCCTGTCAGAGGAGCAGCCGATCGGCTCTCCTCTACTCGCGTCTGACAGACGCGAGTGAGGAAAAGCCGATCACCGGCTCTTCCCATTTACACTGTGATCAGCCGTGATTGGACACGGCTGATCACGTGGTAAAGAGTCTCCGTCGGAGACTCTTTACCGAGATCGTAGTTGCCGGGTGTCAGTCTGACACCCCGCAACAACGATCGCCGCGATGCGCGCCCCCGGGGGCGCGCAGCGGCTCATAATCCTGATCACGTCATATGACGTCCGGTTAGGATTATGAAACCACTTTGCCGCCGTCTATTTGTAATAGGGCGGGCGGCAAGTGGTTAAAGACAAAAGTATAAGGTCCACTTATCAGATTCCTAACACCCTCTGATAGCCCATTGTAAAAATTTTAGGGGGGTTATGTTTTGGATAGGTAACCCTCTCCACTTCATTGAGAGCTGAATGCATAAATGTGTGTTACTCTGGCCAGCCCCTCATTACTTACACTATTGGCAGCCTACTGGACAGGTAAGAGGTGTCATAATACAAAAATATGAATACACACTGTACAAATTGAACAACATTTTTACATTCTGCAATTACCTATCAAGATAATATGAGAACAAAACTTTAAACAGTACCATTTAAAAGTATTCAGGCAGGCCCTGCACTACATGCTTTGGTGAATTCATCCATAAATCTGACCACAAAAGAGTGTGTATAGTGTGTATGGGTTTGGCAAAGTCAGCAGATAGAGGATTGGTATCGGTTGATTTAGCGGTTGGGAGAGGGGAGGGTTCCAAATGAGTTTGGGACCCCCCCCCCCCCCCAAAAAAAAGCCTCTTCCACTCTCTGTCTGAATTTAAGGACAAAAATAACATTTAAACACATTTTAGGGTCCTACTTGGTAATATAGCTCACAGATGGTGAAAAACGGGTCTGTCACTTGGAGATAATTCCTGAAATCATCAGGATTATTCTCCTGGATCTCCTGCAACAAAGGCATGTGTGAGAATTGGTCACACTGGAGCAACCAATTCTTCCTCCGGGAACTCCTCCTGGTCCTGTTCATGGACTGGGCATGGGTCAAAGTAAGAACCCCAACATCAAGCCCCTGCACAGCACAAACTCTATGACGAGTATGTACACGCAACATGGCTTCAAAATGGTCGGCTGGTCAGAACGAACTAATAGAATGCACTGATAATCAGAAAGGCCTAAGCCCTTGTACACACGGTCGGACATTCCGACGGAAAATGTCTGATCGGACCGTGTTATCGGATAATCCGACCATGTGTGGGCTCCATTGGACCATGTTTCTGTCTGAATATTCGACCGACAAAGCTTTAGAGCTGGGCTATAAAATTTTCCGACAACACGGTCCGATGGGACTTTGTCCTATCATTTGTAGAGAATTCCGATCAGACAAAGTGCCATGCATGCTCAGATCAAATTTCGAGACCAAAGCTATTGGCTGCTAGCCTGAACGTAGTCCCGTCGTAACGAAATAACGTTAACACGTTCTGAACGATTGGATTTTCCGACAACTTTGTCTGACCGTGTGTATGCAACACAAGTTTTGGACAAAATCCGACGGATTTTGTTGTCGCAATATCCAACCGTGTGTACAAGGGCTTAGAAGAGCGAGCTGAAAATCAGAAATGAGCAGACAAGAACGCACTGAAAAACAGATACGAACGAACAACATGCACTGAAAAACAAACCCACAAGAACAAACTGAAGAGAAGTGAACTGAAAAGCACGAGGCTGAAAAGTGCGAATTGTCTCTCACCAAACTTCTACCAACACAAGATTAGCAGAAGGAGCCCAAAGGGGCTGTTGTATGTCACTGCGTTCTTGACGATCACAATTTTCATCAACATTTGTGCAACCGTCTGTATGCAAGATAAGTTTGAGTCAACATCCGTTAGGGAAAAAAAATCCATGGTTTGGTTGTCGGAATGTCCAAACGTATGTACATAAAACATACCATACCTGCAAAGCAAGTACAATAAAACATCAAAAATAAAACAGAGATGGAACAATAGATATAAAACAATAGTGAATGCACAATAGAGCGGACAGTAGAGAGAACATAAGAGAGAGAACAATAGAGAGAGAGAAGAA
The DNA here is from genome assembly GCF_037356315.1 of Lithobates pipiens. Lineage (NCBI taxonomy): Eukaryota > Metazoa > Chordata > Amphibia > Anura > Ranidae > Lithobates > Lithobates pipiens. Next base: position 388,882,812 of record NW_027507903.1, on the reverse strand, counting down.
AAATAAAACCACAGCTATTTTTGGCTTTTTTATTTTATATATTTTTCGTGTTTTTGTGTGTTTTATTTTCTTTTTCGCTTTTTTTACTTTTCTAAAAACTGTAAACTGAGCGTTGCAGATTAGGGTCTTTCAAAATGGGATGGCCATCACATCTTTTGAGACCCTGTGTTAGTGTGCCCTAGGACTGCGTAGTGCTGTACCCTATGCTAATACTCCACTAGTGTGTGGTAGCGTTTGAAACAGTCATTGATGCAGAGACCAGGTTGGTCAGGACAGGAGGGACAATAAAAGCGAGTGTCACGTCTAAATCCGCATTTTCTGCAGACACGACATCATCTTTGGGGTGTTCTTTGGGTAAGGGTACCAGGGAGGACATACAGAAAATTCCTATCATGCAGCTGGCTCACTGCATTTGCGTTTGGAAGGTGAGACAATAGCACCGTCTGCAAACAGAAGGGTTGCAACGACCTCTTCCTGGAATTTGAGGAAGGATCCAGTCTGTCCTGAAGCTTTGTATAGCACAAAAGCGTTCAGCAGAGCCAATTGAAATACGTATACAGACACTTTTTTGTACCAGCGTCTGGCCTTACGGGCAATTAGGTACGGCGCCAACAACTTGTCATTGAGGTTCACCCCTCCCATATTAAGGTTGTATTCGTGGACACAGAGGGGTTTCTCCACAACATCAGTCGCTGTAGGAATTTGGACTGCCGTATCTGTGTGAAGGGAGGATAGAATCAAAACAGAATCCCTCCACTTCACTGCTAACAAATTATTACACTTCAAGCAGGCTCTCTCCCCCGTCTAAGTCAGGACTCTACAAGCCGTTGGGGGAAACCCCGGCGATTAGATCACACGGTGCCACATGCGCAAATTCCATAATCAAAAAAGTGACTAAAGAAGTGGTACGCTCGTGTAATAATTGTCCACGTACAAGTGTTCCCCCGTACCTAATAAGGGTGACACCAAATCCTACACAATCTTACCAGCGCTCCCTGTGTAATCAGGGCAGTTCTCCAGCTCTACGTGACTATCTTTTCCCTCGTAAACCATAAAACTATATTTATAGCCTGTTGTCCTGTCACAGAGCTTATACATCTTGACCCCATATCTGGCATGCTTGCTGGGAAGATACTGTTTGATAGACAAGTGGGCAGAAAACTTAATCAGGGACTCAACAACGCAGAAAACTTGATCGGGAGTAAACAAGGCTGCAAACTGTTGGTTGAAGTGGTTTACAAGGGGCTGAATTTTATAGAGCCGATCAAATCCAGGGTCACCCTGAGGACGACAGAGTTCATTGTCATTGAAATGCATGAACTGCAAGATCTGCTTGTATTGCGTCCTGGTCATGGAGGCAGAGAACTAGGGCATATGGTGAATTGGGTCAGTGGACCAATATGACCGCAACTCACTCTTTTTAGTAATGGCCATGAGGAGGGACTGGCCCAGGAAGGTCTTAAATTCAGAGACCGTAATAGGTCTCCAATCTCTGGCAATGGTCAACTGGGGATTAGCGGCAATGAATTGACCAGCATACAAATTGCTTTGGTCCACAATAGATCTATAGAGATCTTCTGTGAAAAACAGTGACTAAAGATCAAATGACGTAAAGTCAACTGTTTCCACCGGAATTCCGGGTTGGCCAAATGAATGGGGGAAGTACGGGTGCTGCAGAAGTGGTAAGCTCCCAATTAGGATTGGAAAATGCAGCAGGAAGGGCACTATGGGCTAGACAGTGCCTGTGCTTGTCTTTTTCTTGGTGGCAGCAGGACACTACTCATGCTAGCCACCTCACCAGCTTGAACAGCATTTATGGGACTCGCCACATCACCAAGTGTTACTGCAGTGCTGGATGTACGACCAGGATGTACTAGGCCACTGGTGCTTGCCAGTTCACCAGAAGGATGAGCGGCACTAGTACTGGCTCTCTGCTCCATACGAGAGCCCTGCTGTTCTTGCACCTCAACGATGGCAGAAGAATGGGGTTGGGTATGCCTGATATTGGCAGGGACCACTACGCCATCATCAGGGCTATCTGTCAGGGTGCCGCTACCATCTACTGGTTTGTATTCTGAGCCTGAATCTGACAGATGAGTGACTTCCTCTTCACTATCTGTCATGCTCAGAATTGTGTTGGCCTCTTCAATACTGTACCTTCGATTAGACATTTTGGTCTCTAAATGTACTGATACAGTAGTGAGACCCAAAGGAAAAAGAGCTCCTGACTGTCAGCGACTGCTTCAAATGCTACAAAAAATGGGTAGCATTTCCAGGGATCAGGCCTGACTCTGCGAACGCTGCAGGTATGTGTGGTGTGTTTTTGTATGTGATAGATTGATACTGCACTTGGGTGGGTTGGGCTGGGCGGAGGGGCTAAACACAGGTGCTAGCAGGTATCGGGGCTGACACTACATTTTTGGGAACCCTAAACTGCTGGGGACGCTAGTATAGATCTGATCAGATCAGATATCGTTCCGTTCAGGCACTATACTAAGGGAGGTGTATGGTGCGTGGGTGGGTGTTAGCGCTACTGGCACCAATCTGACGCTGCCTGGGGCGACACAGACCCTATCTGACACTAAAACCTAACTGATATCACCCACCGGGTAATCAGGGGGTTAAACCTTTATTTAGGTAATATACAGCGGGTGCCCTGGCTCTATAAAAAAAAAAAAAAAAAAATTAACTAACCAGCGTCACCCGTGACACTTATACAGTGATCACTGGTGACAGTGGGGGATCAAGGGGTTAAACCTTTATTAGGGGGGTTCCCTTGACCTATCTTGGCCTACACAAAGTACCCTAACACAGATTTTTGGCACTAATGACACCAGTACAGTGATCAAAAAAAAATATGAACACTGAACTGGGTGACACAGTGACAGGGGCAGAGGCGGCTCTCAAATTAGGCGATGGCCTAAGGCCTCGCCCTCTCAAGGGCCTCGCCCTCTCAGGAGCCTCGTCACCGCCTAGTTTGCCTAAAGAGCTGCCTCTACTATCCTTCTGCATCAATCCTAGAATAGTCAGCGCAGGGGAGCTTTGTGCCCGCCTCCTTCAGTTTACAAACAGTCCTCCTCCTCCCTTTCTGCTCTGTTACATCACGCCCCATGAGATGACTGCCCAGTCTCCATTGGAACAGCCGACAGAGACTAGCAACTGCCCCGCTCCTCACAGCCCCGCCAGCAAATGATGTCCGTCCCTTGAGCCGATATCTTGTGCAAAGGCTGGGTACAGCTAGCACCTCAGCAGGATTGCGAGTCCACCCTCCTTCCAGGGCGGGGCTTCTGTGGTGGAGGCGGAGCCAATTCCAGTCCTCTCGCTGTAGCCTGTCTGTGTGCTGCCGACTGACTACTGAGCTCAGTGAGCTGAGGATGTGCTGACCGAGCTGTGAGAGGACAGAGCCTTTATGTGTGAGGTACATGTCACTAGGGGGGTGAATATGTGATTGGAGGGTACATGCATGTGACTGGGGGAGGTGTGTGCATGTCACTAGGGGAGGTGAACATGTGATTGGAGGGTACATGCATGTGACTGGGGGAGGTGTGTGCATGTCACGGGGGGGTGAACATGTGATTGGAGGGTACATGCATGTGACTGGGGGAGGTGTGTGCATGTGAATGGGGGGTGTGTGCATTAGGGTTGCCACCTGTCCGGTTTTGACCCGGACAGTACGGGTTTAGGAGGCTGTGCCCGGGTTTCCCTCTGCCTCACACCCGGACAGCTGACAGGGGTACCATGGGGCCTCCTTTTACGAGCCCCAGCACACAGGGGGACCTGGACAGCAGGGGCATCGGAGCGGCGGGTGTGGGGAGCAATTACAGAGCAATCAAAACATATGAGAGAGAGCGGGCGACAGACAGCTGCTGGTGCGGAAGGTTTTAATAAAATGCTTAAAAGCAAACAATCCACTCACTCTCCATGTCAGAGTTGTATATGTCAGTCTGTGAAGTTGGATGTCCCATCCTCCCCTCTGATCCACGCTGCTCTTATCACTGAATCGCTGGAGGAAGCCAAGGATACAGAGCTGCGGGGAGACTGCAGTGAGCTGTCAGCCTGGGATGCTGTGACCAATCAGAGCAATCCAGAGGCTTAACCACGCCTCCATCATCAGAGGCTGACAGTTCACATGAGTTCACATGAGTTTCCCGATTCAGTGATAAGAGCAGCGTGGATCGGAGGGGAGGATGGGACAGCCAACTTCACAGACTGACATATGCAGTTCTGACATGGAGAGTGAGTGGATTACTTTTAAGCATTTATTTTATTAAAAACTTCTGCACCAGCAGCAGCTGCCTGTCGCCTCTCTCTCCCTTATGTTTTGACCCTTCTGTGTTTGCCACCCCCTCCTCTGTAATTGCCCCCCTCTCCTCTGTAATTGCCCCCTTCTCCTCTGTAATTGCCCCCCTCCTCTGTATTTGCACGGGCCCCTCCTGTCACGCCGCACCACCTCCTGTCACACTCTGCACCACCTCCTGTCACACTCTGCACCACCTCCTGTCACACTCTGCACCACCTCCTGTCACACTCTGCACCCCCTCCTGTCACACTCTGCACCCCCTCTTGTCACTCTGCACCCCCTCCTGTCACACCGCACGCCCTCCTGTCACACCGCACGCCCTCCTGTCACACCGCACGCCCTCCTGTCACACTCTGCACCCCCTTTTGTCACACCGCACACCCTCCTGTCACACTCTGCACCCCCTTTTGTCACACCGCACGCCCTCCTGTCGCACTCTGCACCCCCTCTTGTCACACCACATTCCCTCTTGTCACACTCTGCACCCCCTCCTGTCACACTCTGCACCCCCTCCTGTCACACTCTGCACCCCTTCCTCCCTCCTGTCACACTCTGCCCCCTCCTGAAACTCTGCACCCCCTCCTGTCACACTCTGCCCCCTACTTTCACACCGGGGTACTGATGTAAAGAAGACTACTAATGTAAATTGAGATTTGAAAGAGGGTCTCTTGATTTAAGGAGGGCTCCTAATGTAAAGGGGCCCTTGATATGTGGAGTTACTGATATAACGGGCCCCTGCTGTTGTGAGGGAGGACTCTGATGTGAAGGGGGGGACTCTGATCTCATAGGGGGACCATTGATGCTCAGTACAGTGCTCCTAATGTAAAGGGTGACTCCTGGTGTAAAGGGGGACGCCAGACTCCCGAAACCTGATGAAGGGGGACTCCTCATCTAAAGGGGACTTTAATGTGAAAGGTGTATTCCTGAACTGATGGAAGTCTTTAGGGGGCACTGATATATAGGGACTCTCATATAATGGGGGTCTTTAATCTAATAGGGCACTGATATAAGGGCACTCTGTTCTAATGGGGGGTCTCTAAGGAGAGGTAAAAATTTGCTGTGCGCTGTTAAAATGTTCGGGTTTAGCTTGAAGAAAAGGTGGCAACCCTAGTGTGCATGTCACTAGGGGGGGTGAACATGTGATTGGAGGGTACATGCATGTGACTGGGGGAGGTGTGTGCATGTGAATAGGGGGTGTGTGCGTGTCACTAGGGGGGTGAACATGTGACTGGGGGTGTGTGTGCATGTCACTAGGGGGTGAACATGTGATTGGAGGGTACATACAGGTGACTTGGGGGGTGTGTGCATGTCACTAGGGGGGGTGAACATGTGACTGGGGGCACATGTAATGGGGGTGTGTGTATGTGACTGGGGTAGGTGTGTGCATTTGACTGGGGGGTGTGTGCATGTCACTAGGGGGTGAACATGTGACGGGGGGGTGTGTGCATGTGACGGGGGGAGGTGTGTGCATGTGACGGGGGTGTGCATGTGACGGGGGGAGGTGTGTATATCACTAGAGGGGGAGAACATGTGATTGGGGGTGTGTGAATGTGACTGGGGGGTATATGCGACGAGGGGGGGGAGCATGCAACGGGAGGTGCGAATGTGACTTGGGGGGATACATGTGACTGGGGTTTACAGTCTGGTCTGCTCAGTCCTCTGCCAGTGTCCCAATGTGTCTGCCTGTGATTGACAACCCGTGTCCTAGGGTTGCCACCTGTACGGGATTCACCCGGACAGCCCGGGTTCTGAATCATCTGCCCGGTTTTCAGACTGCCTGAAACCCAGACAGACCATTCTGGCAGGGGGGAGCTTCATTAGAATACATGCCACTGTGGAGACAGTCACAGCAGCAGTATCATTTTGTCTCAATAAATACACACACTGTGCTTTTATGTGTGTGTGTTGGCAATCTGAAGCTCCTTTCTGTCTCCCCCTCTAGGCTCCTGCAGCATCTCCATTATCTCTGTTCCTCCCTCTGCAATCACTAGTGCTGTGGTCTGGGAGAAGGGGGAGGCGGAGCTGAGAAGATCACTGGAGCTGCTGTCAGGCTTCTGCTCATCAAGAGGTGAGCTGACTTTTTTTATTTTACTAAGCAAAGTTCCAGGAGGGTTTTTTTGTGAAGGTTTAAGATAAGCAGAATCTGAAGAGACAGCAGTGAGTATGTGGGGGGAGTCTGCAGTCTGATCACATTATCTCCCAAGCAGCACACTTATCTATGTACACAAACTTCTCTCATCCTCTGTCCAGATTATGTGATGTCATTTATGACCATTCACTTAACCCCCTGTGTATGTGGTGAGTTTACACCCCTGATAGTCCAGACTCAGAGCCTGGATAACACAGGATATATGAATGGTCATACATTACCTTCACATCATCTGTACATACAGAGTGCTGGGGGGCAGCATCTTATAACAGATTGTTTTCATTGAATAGTATTGTTGTATATTTTAATACATGACCACAATAGCTTTTTTTTTTTTTTTAATTATAGACATCCCTTTCTGACTGCTTGTCAGCCCCCAACTCCCCCCAGCTTATATCACCCCCAGAGTACATACTACCCCCATCATACCCTCTGCACTCCTCTCCTGTACATACTGCCCCCATCATACCCTCCACACTCCTCTCCTGTACATACTGCCCCCATCATAACCTCCTCACTCCTCTCCTGTACCTACTGTCCCCATCATACCCTCCACACTCCTCTCCCCCGCCACACTCCTCTCCTGTACATACTGCCCCCATCATACCCTCCGCACCCCCTCTCCTGTACATACTGCCCCCATCATACCCTCCGCACTCCTCTCCTGTACATACTGCCCCCATCATACCCTCCGCACCCCTCTCCTGTACATACTGCCCCATCATACCCTCCGCACTCCTCTCCTGTACATACTGCCCCCATCATACCCTCCGAGCTCCTCTCCTGTACATACTGCACCCATCATACCCTTTGAGCTCCTCTCCTGTACATACTGCCCCCATCATACCCTCCGCACCCCTCTCCTGTACATACTGCCCCCATCATATCCTCCGCACCCCTCTCCTGTACATACTGCACCCATCATACCCTCTGCACCCCTCTCCTGTACATACTGCACCCATCATACCCTCCGCACTCCTCTCCTGTACATACTGCACCCATCATACCCTCCGCACTCCTCTCCTGTACATACTGCACCCATCATACCCTCTGCACTCCTCTCCTGTACATACTGCACCCATCATACCCTCCACACTCCTCTCCTGTACATACTGCCCCCATCATACCCTCCACACTCCTCTTCTGTACATACTGCACCCATCACCCCCTCCAGAAATGTTATTTAATCACAAAACTATATGTATAGTGTATACAACATAAAAAAATGCTGTTCATTACAATGTACAGTGGTAATGAATTTAATGTACTACAAAAAAAATTATTTGCTGGCGCTGCTAAAGTGTTCAGGTTTGGCTTGAAGAAAAGGTGGCAACCCTACCGTGTCCTCCTGACCTGAGTCCACCCCACCCTCATCCCCAGCCATCCAGGGCTCCACTGCGGTGGTCGGGAGGTCCCAGCTCAGTCCAGTGTGATCCTCAGCCAAGGTGGGCAAGGCGGTCTTCATTCTGCGCTGGCACTGCTCATGATCGGCTTCTCTGTGGCTATCTCCCACCAGGAGCTTTTCCACTATGAGGAGTCTGAGGGGACCTACTGCTGCCCAACAGGGATGATGAAAGAGACAGAGCACTGACACCAGCACTGAGAGAGACGGAGCACTGACACCAGCACTGAGAGAGACGGAGCACTGACACCAGCACTGAGAGAGACGGAGCACTGACACCAGCACTGAGAGAGACGGAGCACTGACACCAGTATTGAGAGTGTGTCAGCACTGACACCAGCTTTGAAATAGAGGACACAGACGCCAGTACTCTTAATATGCAATTCAATTTTATTGCTTGAATTATTTTTTCCCTTATGAACGTGAGTGGGGCCTCATGTCTAAGTTATGGCTAAGGCCTCACAAAGCCTGGAGCCGCCTCTGGACAGGGGTTAACTGGGAGGGTGATACATACGTGAACTGGTGTCAGTGTAGTGTTGGCGCACTTACGCTGAGATGTCTTCTCTATTCTCTTTGGAACGAAAAGACTTCCACAAGGAGAGATGACATCACTTCCCCTGCTGTGTTTACATCTACACATGCAGGGGAAGGATCTCATTTGCCAGAAGCGATCACCAGCTCCAGGCCAGATACCATTGGCCTGGGCCAGGGGTTTGATTGCTTCTGGATCGAATCCGATCATCGTGGCCGCTGAGGGGCACGCGTGACATATAGCTATGACGCTTCGCTCAGCCAGACCAACCAGCCACACTATAAGTGTGGTGGCTGGTCCGGAACTAGTTGACAGTGTTTCTCGACTCCAGTAGTCAAGGTGCCCCAACAGGTCTTGTTTTCATGATTTCCCTCAGATGAAATGGCTGTGGTAATTACTAAGGCATAGGGATGAGCTTCGTGTTCGAGTCGAACATACGTTCGACTCGAACATTGGCTGTTCGTCCGTTCGGCGAAGTCCAAACATTTTGGTCCGTTCGCGCCAAATTCGTGTGGCGCTCACGGCCCACAATGCACTGCGATGGCGCAGTGCATTGCTGGCTCATGATTGGCCAAGCATGCACTGTGACCCCGCATGCTTGGCCAATCGCAGCGCCAGCAGCGAGGAAAGCCATGATTGGCCACATGCATGATGCCTGTGGCCAATCATAGCTCAGGCTGTGTAGTGCACGCCCCACACTATATAAGGCTGCCAGCGCGGCGGCCTTGTGTAGTGTGTTGGCGTCTGAAGCAGTGGGTGTTCTGTGTACCTTCAACACAGTACACACCGATCGTTTTCGGCCGATTTTCGATCTTGCTGTTGTGTAGTGGTTATTGTCTGCATGCCCTGACCGCAGTATACACCGCTATATTCACCTCACCTATATAGCTAGTGATCTATCTTTTATAATAGAGCTTGCAGTCAGTAGTGTTAGGAGATAGTAATTGCTGTCTGCGTGCTCTGTACTCAGTACATACCGCTATATCCACCTACATAGCTGTTCTCTATTTGAGCCCACTTGCCATCTGCAGGAGTTATTGGAAGTTGTGTGTGCTTCCAGCACAGCACAGTATACATCTGTATATACCCCTTTATCTCTGGTGTTCTATAATAAAGGCATCTGCAGGAGTTAGTGGGTGTTCTGTGTACCTTCAACACAGTACACACCGATCGTTTTCGGACGATTTTCAATCTTGCTGTTGTGTAGTGGTTGTTGTCTGCGTGCCCTGACCGCAGTATACACCGCTATATTCACCTCACCTATATAGCTAGTGATCTATCTTTTATAATAGAGCTTGCAGTCAGTAGTGTTAGGAGATAGTGCGTGCTGTCTGCATGCTCTGTACCCAGTACATACCGCTATATCTACCTACATAGCTCTTCTCTATTTGAGACCACTTGCCATCTGCAGGAGTTATTGGAAGTTGTGTGTGCCTCCAGCACAGCACAGTATACATCTGTATATACCCCTTTATCTCTGGTGTTCTATAATAAAGGCATCTGCAGGAGTTAGTGGGTGTTGTGTGCCTCTAGCACAATATACACTACCCAACTGCTTTTTTACCCAACTCCCTTCAGGCCATTACCATGTCTGGAAGGCCAGCAAGGAGAGGCAGACAGGCGCGAGCCGATAAAAGAGGGCAAGCAGGCTCTGTGTCTAGAGACAACAGTGCTGGTCGTGGACACGGTGCATTGTCATCAGCACGTGGCCATGGGACACGCTTGTCCTTCTTTTCGGCAGCTGGACATGTTGAACCGCAACATGCCAACGACTTGGTAGAGTGGATGACCAAGCCCTCTTCATCCTCCTCATCCTCTCTCACCCAGTCTCAGGGTACTCGCATCGTCTTGCCTCCTCTCAATGTCATCAGTGACTCCTTCCCTAGACCCACCACGTCCTCCTGAGGAGTCTCCTGAACTCTTTGAGCACAGTGTTGGGTACATGCTCCAGGAGGATGCCCAGTGTTTTGTGGGCTCTGATGACACTCAGCTAGAGGAAGGCAGTAGCGTGAGCGCAGAGAGAGGGGATGCTCAAGAAGGACAGCAATCTGACAGTCATGTTCCACAAGCTGCAGCATACTGCCAGGTTTGCTACAGCGATGAAGAGGGAGGGGATGATGAGGGCACTGACTCCATGTGGGTGCCTGGAAGGAGAGAGGAGGAGGAGGCACATGTCCAACGAGGCAGGATGCCCTCCGGGGGCCAGCTTAGGGGCAGCACACCGACTGAATCACACCTCAGAGCTCCGCCTGTGCAGAGCGCTGCCTCTGCGCGTTATTCTAAAAGTTCTTTGGTTTGGGCCTTTTTTGAGACAAGTGCATCAGATCGCACCGCTGCTATTTGCAACATATGTCTCAAGCGTATCTCACGTGGCCAAAACATCAGCCGCTTGGGCACCACATGCTTGACCAGACATATGTTGACCTGCCATGCAGCTCGTTGGCAAGCGTACCTCAAAGACCCACACCAAAGAACAAAGCGGACCTCTCCTTGCTCCTCATCAGCTGGCATCTCCAACCCCACTAGACCTTCAGTCCTCTCTGAAACTTGCTCTGAGAGGAATGAAGGTGTAGAATTAGGTGTGTCACAGCCAAGTGCTTCCGGGAACTCTGCTAGCGGTACACCCACGTCCGATTATAGCAGGCAAATGTCCCTGCCCCAGCTGCTGGACCGGCGAAAGAAGTTCACTCCCAGCCATCCACATGCCCAGCGGTTGAATGCTAGCTTGGCTAAATTGCTAGCACTTCAACTGCTGCCTTTTCAGTTGGTAGACTCGGCCCCCTTCCGTGAGTTTGTACAATGTGCGGTTCCTCAGTGGCAGGTCCCCAAACGCCACTTTTTCTCACGGAAGGCGATTCCGGCTCTCTACCGGCATGTGGAAGGCAATGTCCTTGCCGCGCTGGACAGGGCGGTCAGCGGTAAGGTGCATATTACCGCTGACTCATGGTCCAGCAGGCATGGACAGGGACGTTACCTGTCTTTCACGGCCCATTGGGTCATTCTTCTGGCAGCTGGGAAGGATGCAGGACAAGGTGCAGTAGTGTTGGAGGTTGTTCCGCCACCACGCCTCCAAAATGCTACTATTGGTTGCGACACACCTCTCTTCTCCACCCCCTCCTCTTCTTCTTCCTCCATGGCCTCTTCCAGTGCTCTGTCCTCTGAACCAGCGGTGCTCCGTAGGCGTTCTAGGGGCTACGCAAATACGCAGGCAAAACGATGCCATGCCGTGCTTGCGCTGGTTTGTTTGAGGGACAGGAGCCACACTGGGGCGGATGTTTTGTCAGCTCTGCAGGGGCAGGCCGAGAGGTGGTTGACGCCACACTAGCTTAATCCAGGAATGGTGGTTTGCGACAATGGCACCAACCTCCTCTCTGCCCTCCGACAGGGACAACTGACCCATGTGCCCTGTGTAGCTCACGTCCTTAACCTGGTGGTGCAGCGGTTCTTGGGCAGGTACCCCGGCTTACAGGGTGTCCTGAAGCAGGCCAGGAAAGTCTGTGTGCATTTCCGCCGATCATTTAATGCCTGTGCTCGGCTGGCTAAGCTCCAAAAGGAGTTGAACCTGCCCAAGAACCGCCTTATATGTGACATGCCCACCAGATGGAACTCAACATTGGCCATGCTGCAGCGGCTGCACACGCAGCAGAGGGCCATCAATGAGTACCTGTGCAACTACGGCACCAGGACAGGGTCAGGGGAGCTCGGTTTTTTCTCACCACGCCAGTGGGGCATGATCAGGGATGCATGCACTGTCCTGTCACCGTTTGAGGAGGCCACAAGGATGGTGAGCAGTGACAGTGCATGCATCAGTGACACTGTACCTCTTGTCCACCTCTTGGAGCATACGCTGCGTGGAATAATGGACAGGGCACTTGAGGCAGAACAGAGGCAGAAAGAGGAGGACTTCCTTGCCTCTCAAGGCCCCCTTTATCCAGACAGTGTTCCTGCTGTGCCACCCATCACACAGGAAGAGGATGAGGAGGAGGAAGAGGAGGAGGAGGAGGATGATTGTATCAGCATGGAGGTGGAGGCTGGCACTCAGCATCAGCAGCAGCAGTCTTATAGGGATGATTTACAGTCCCAAGAAACACGTGGACTTGTACGTGGCTGGGAGGAGGTAGCTGCGGATCATGTTGTCCTTAGTGACCCAGAGGACTCCGGACCGAATGCCTCAGCTAACCTACGCTGCATGGCCTCCCTGATCCTGCAAAGCCTGCGGAAGGATCCTCATATTCTTTGGATCAAGGAGAGGGACCATTACTGGCTGGCCACTCTCCTTGATCCACGGTACAAGGGTAAGGTTGCCGACCTTATCTTGCCATCGCAGAGGGAGCAGAGGATGAGACATCTCCGGGAGGCCTTGCAGAAAGGTCTGTGCAACGCGTTCCCAGAGACTGGGAGGTTACAAACTCCTGGTCCTGGACAACGTGTTGCTGAGGCATCGGTCAGAAGGAGCGGTGGAGAAGGTGGCCGTCTGACTGATGCTTTCAGACAATTTTTTAGTCCGCAGCCCCAAGGTATGATCGGTTCCAGCACCCATCGCCAGCGTCTGATTTACATGGTGCAGGAATACCTAGGGGCAAGGTCAGACTTGGACACCTTTCCCACCGAAAATCCTCTGGCTTACTGGGTCTTGAGGATGGATCACTGGCCAGAGCTTGCACAGTATGCAATTGAGCTACTGGCCTGTCCTGCATCCAGCGTTCTTTCGGAACGCACCTTCAGTGCTGCTGGTGGCTTTGTTACCGATCACAGGGTGCGCCTGTCCACCGAATCAGTTGATCGACTGAGCTTCATCAAGATGAATCAGTCTTGGATCACCCACAGCTACCAAGCACCTGAAGCTGATGTAACAGAATAATTTTTTTTGAAATATCACATCCCTTCAAGACTGCCTATGCTGATGCTGAGTGACTGTCCTGTTATGTTGATTGTCTATCCTCTTCCTCCTCCGCTGATATGTTGGAAGAACATTTCTGGTTCTGGTTGATGCCATCAGCCCAATTTTTCTGCCCCTGTTTAACAGGGGCGTTTAATTACAATTTTTGATGCAATGCTTTGCAGCAGGGCTAATTCCTGCAATAAAACTAGAGTATATGGAAGAGGTTGCAGTGTGGTGGCACCAGCAGCAGTGCCTAAGGCCACATTTTTCTGCCCCTGTTTAACAGGGACATGTAATTACAATTCTTGATATAATATTTCACAGGAGGGCCCCTTCCTGTGCCCACCCAGAGTAACGGTGAGGACTTATAGTGTTGTGGCACCAGCACCACAACCACCAAAGGTCAATTTTTCTACCACTGTTCAACAATGGCATGTAATTACAATTCTTGATATAATCGTTCACAGCAGGGCGCTCCAGCGCCCACCAAGAGTCACTTTAAGGGCTTACAATGTTGTGGCAAAACCAACACCTTGTTCCGCCATTTCTGCAGAGCATATAGGGCAGGCCCCTACTTTCAAACATCCAATTTACAAACATCTCCTACTTGCAAACGGAAGGAGACAACAGCAAGTGAGATGAAAAAAGATGGACGACAAAACAAATTATACAGGTGATAACCCTTCCCTATGTTTTCCAAAAAGCTTAAAAATAGATTTTTTGGCTGGAGCTACACTTTAAAAATGTACCAGTTGAAAATTACAAACAGATTCAACTTAACACAACAAACCTACACAGTCCCTGTCTTGTTTGCACCGCCTGTATACTGCTGTTCTGAGTATATAGGGCCTGGGGGCCACACGCATTTCCTTTTTTTAATATGGGTACAGGGTTCCCCTTAATATGCGTACAAGACCCAAATAGGCTGGTAATGGGCAGGGAGGGCTACCCATGCCATTTTTCTGAATGATTTTCAACCATATTGCAGGAACCAGATATAACATTAAAACCGCAAGCAGTTTTAAATGGTGTTATTTCCGTTTAATGTCATTTTGTGCAGGGACTGTTCTAAACACGGGAAAGACTTGGCACTTCATAGGCATACTACAGACACCCCCCAGGCACCATATTTAAAGGAATATTTCACTTTTTTTTTTTCACTTTAATCGTCATTAAAATCAGTGCTCCCGCCAAAACGGCCATTTTTAAAAACATTTTAGGCATTGACCCATGTCCCCTGGGGCAGGAGCCAGGTCCCCAAACCCTTTTTAGGACAGTATCTTGCATATTAGCCGTTAAAATTAGCACTTTTCATTTCGAACGTTCGAGTCCCATAGACTTCAATGGGGTTCTAAAGTTTGTTCGAATTTGGGGTCCGTTCGAAAGTTCTGGTGCGAACCGAACCGGGGGGTGTTCGGCTCATCCCTACTAAGGCAGTCAAATTGATCAAATCACCTGTGCTAAGTAATGAAAAGCCTGAAAGCATGACCCGTTGGGACACCTTGAGGACTGAAGTTGAGAAACTGCTCTATAATAAAAAGTTATAAAAATCCCCCCAAAAAATCCTCACCGTGTCCGAAAGGCCAACAAGGAGAGGCAGATGCTCACAGGCCACTAAAAGAGGAGAAGCAGCCTTTGTGTCTACATCCTCTGCAGGCTGGGCACGCTTCTTTTTTTCCCCCACTGCTGGCAGTGTTTTTTTTTTTTTTTTATACCACCTCAGCGAATCACCAAGAGAGACTTAAATCAACTTTACGTTCATCACTGTCTCTTGTTATCAATCTTCACATCATTGTGGCAATATCTTTTATTTGCATTTTTTTTTTTTATTATTATTTATTTATTTATTTTTTTCCCTTCATAAAAATTTTTAATTCAAATTTATTTAATTTATTGATTGGGAATATATTAACACCCACCCCTTATAATTATTTTCCCCCTACCCCTCCCACCCTCCCACTCCCCTGAACATGTCAGTAACTTTCCTCTTTCATATTTCTTCTATAAAAAGGTCTTTATGGTCTTAATTGTACTTTATAACTCCATTCTCTTTTGAATTCTGTCCAACCTCTCCATTTTTTAGTGAATACTGCCCTTTCACCTTCATCCCCAATCCTTAAACTTTCCATATTAAATGTTTCCTCCACAGCATCTACCCACTCCCATGTCGTTGGGCAATCTGCGTCCTGCCACTTCTTGGGAATCAGTTTTTTCGCCGCATTTAGGAGATGGGGGATGATTGTGTCTTGATATTGTTTAACCCCTCCCTCCATACCATGAAAAAGTACTATCCAGGGATCCACCTTCATCGTTGTTTTAGTTATTTCTTCTACCATTTGCAAGATCTTCCCCCAATATATCTTAATTTGAGGACATTCCCACCACAAGTGTGTCATTGTTCCTAATGTTTTACAGCCCCGCAAGCACTCGGCCGATCTTCCCGCTTGGTATTTAGAAGTTTTATCTGGGGTATTATACCAACGGGATAAAAGTTTATAATTCATCTCGGCAGTTTTATTATCTATTGCCGAACTGTGTGTTAATTTCAATATTTTATTTGTAGTTCGTCTGTCTTTTTGTGCTCCTAATTCTTTTTCCCATTTTTTTATATATGGCAGCCCCTCCAGCTGACTGACCGATAACAATAACCCATACATCTTTGAAATTGTACCTTTAGCCTTATCAGAGGTACAGAGCTGCTCCACTCCAGTCAGCTCGTCTTCGGATCTGACTGGCTGAGGCAGCCCATCTATGAAGTGAGCCAGCTGGAGATAGCGCCATCTATCAATCCACGTGAATCCCTTGTGCACTAAATCTTCTAGTGAAATCAGTTTCCCTTTATTCATAATATCTTTTATTTGTAATTTTTCCTTTTTTATCCAATTCCCACCAATTTCTCTTTTACCAGGGGGGAAAAACTCATTATCTTTTAACTCTATCAAGGGTGAATTATAGTGTCCATTAAATCTTTTATACACCTCATCCCGTGTTTTAAGTGCAATCCATGTCATCACATTTGTGTCCGGGTCTAATACCCTAAATTTTGGGGGATTCCAAACTATCTTGCTAAGTTGTGCCTTACTATATGTGCATTCTAAACTTACCCACCTTTTCTCATCTTTTTTCTCCCTCACCCATTCGGCAATTCTAGATAGTACTACCGCCTTATAATAATATTGCAAATCTGGGACAGCCAGTCCGCCTCGGCTTTTCTCTTGTTTTAAAACCGTGTGGGAGATCCTTGGTTTTTTGTTGGCCCATATATATTTCCTCATTAGAGAATTTATCTTATGAAAGTAACTAGGGGGTATTGCAATCGGCATCATCTGAAATTTGTATAAAATTTTGGGTAGGATAAACATTTTAAACACGTTAATCCGGCCCAACCAGGATAGAGGTCTATTGACTACCCTCCTAATTTCAGTTCTAATTTCGTTTAATAGTGGGATGTAGTTTAACTGGTATATCTTACCTAAAGTGCGGGCCAGTTTTATTCCTAAGTATCTTAATTTTTTCACCCACTTAAATTTACAGTACTCTTGGATTAGTTGTGCTTCTTGTTTACTGACATTTATGTTTAGAATTTCAGATTTCGTTTGATTAATTTTAAAATTTGATAATTTCCCATAATCGTCAAGGGCCTTGATTATCTTGGGTATTGAGCTTTTGGGTTTACTAATATAAAACAATACATCATCCGCATATGCTGCTAGTTTATGCTCCTCCTGCCCCGCCATAATTCCGGTTATCTCTGGATTATTTCTAACCGTCGAGAGTAAGGGCTCTAGCGCGAGTACAAAAAGAAGGGGTGAAAGTGGACATCCCTGTCTAGTCCCATTTTCCATCTCAAAGGGAGGGGAGGGAACCCCGTTTATATTTATAGTTGCTATTGGGTGATGATACAGGGATTTAATCCATTTGGCCATCCTTGGCCCGAAACCCATTATTTCAAGTGTCAAAAACATAAATCTCCAATCGACCCTGTCGAAAGCCTTTTGTGCATCTGTCGACAGTAATAAGGCCGGGGGTTCCGTCTCCTCCCTCTGAGATAGCACCAATAGGGTTCTAACCCCGTTATCCTTGCCCTCCCTTCCAGGGACAAACCCTACCTGGTCAGGGTGTACCAGTGAGTTCATTACTGTCTTCATCCTAGTTGCCAATACTTTGGCAAATAGTTTAGTATCTGCATTTAACAGTGATATTGGTCTATAACTAGAGCACTTGGTCTCATCTTTTCCTTCCTTCCAGATGACAGTAATTGAGGCTATCAATGCCTCCTTACTCAGTTCATACTCTGTCCCGATTCCGTTCATATATTTACAGTATCAGAATGTCTTTGAACCCAATTGTCAATCTGTCAGGTCCAGGGCTTTTCCCCTGAGCTGAATCCATTAACGCCTTATTTATTTCTGTTTCTATTATGGGGCTATCTAAGATGTCTTTATCTGTCACGTCAATCTTGGGGAGTCTAGCTTTCTTAAGATATGCTTCTGTTTCTTTTATTTTCCCATCTATGTTATTCTCCTCATTTTCCACTGCGTATAATCTCTCATAGTATGCTTTGAATGATTCTGCTATTTCTTTTGTTGTATGCACCATTTCCCCACTTTCCGTTTGAATTTTCTCTATATAATTAGTAGCCTTTTTCTTTTGAAGCACTTTGGCTAGGCATTTAGTGGGTTTATTCCAATCTTGATATCGGACTCTCTCTAGTTGGTTAAGAACTTTTTTTGTTTCTTGTTCCATTAACCTCCGTAATTCCTCCCTTTTAGATAATCATTTTTGGTATACTTTTTTATCCACAGTACCTTGTTTATGCTGTTGTTCTATGTTCAAGATTTCTTCCCTTAGTTTATTACTCTTTGCGGCATGTTCTTTTTTTTTTCCGCGACCCCAAAGCCATCAAAATCCCGCGGATATACGCTTTATGGGACATGCCCAGATATCCCCTCGGTCTCGTTCATAGAGAAGTATTCTTCTAGTTCTCCCCTTATTACTTCCCCTCCCTCTTGATCTAGAATTAAGTCTTCGTTTAGCCGCCACCTATTAACTTGTTTGTTATAGCCAGGGATCTGCATTTTCATTTTTACAGGAGCATGGTCTGACTGTGTTGTTATTTCAATACTCGTTTCTAGCACGGTCTCTAATACTCTATGTTCCACAAAGATATAATCTATCCTAGAATAGGTCCCGTGCTCCGGGGAGTAAAACGTATAGTCCCGTTGTTTTGGATGTTGTACCCTCCATACATCGACTAATTGACTATTACTCAGATTTTGATTTTTTTTTTTTTAATTGTGCGTTACTCCTCCCCTGTGCACGGGACGTACTATCTAATCGAGGATCTAGACAAGAATTCAGGTCTCCCATCATTACCACATGTCCACTTTTAAATTCCTGAACCTTGGCCAGTATTCCCTTTAGAAATTTTATAGGATAATTATTCGGGGAATAGA
Organism: Lithobates pipiens; assembly: GCF_037356315.1. Lineage (NCBI taxonomy): Eukaryota > Metazoa > Chordata > Amphibia > Anura > Ranidae > Lithobates > Lithobates pipiens. The sequence goes on along the minus strand of NW_027507903.1, from coordinate 388,864,091 downwards.
TGTTGATCAAAGTATATCCTATATTTCCTAATTTCCCCTTTAGAAACAAATATCTACCCTCGGGGTCTGTTTCTCTTCCCTCTAGGACAAAACGTGTATTTTTCCCAAATCCTATTGCTACCCCTCTCCCTCTGTTTGTGATCGTGTCGCCATAGTACCAACTCGGGTAATCTTTAGAGTAAAGCCTGATCTTTGATGTATAGGAGATATGGGTCTCCTGTAGGAAAACCACATCTGCCCTACATTGTTTTAATTCTTTCAAGATTTTATATCTTTTTTTTATTGTATTAAGGCCCTTGACATTATAGGACAAAAAGTTAATCTCCCTTATTTTATTATCCATATTTCTTTTTTAGACCTTGTTTTTCATTCTTTCTCCCGAGGTTTTTATTACTGACATTACCCCCCCTCACCCCCAAACCCCCCCGCCTCCCCTATACACCAACTCACTTACCCCCCCCCCCTTTTTGGCCATAATTCGGCCCTCGACTCATTAATGGACCTAAAATCTCTGTCCATTCCTGAGTCTTGGATGTTCCGAGGTGGAGTTCTACAATCTGCCTCCCCACCCCCCCTCCTTAAACGAAATCTTCAGAAAGGAGGGGGGTAGTGAACCCGCCTCACCCCCAGCCACAACAGCCTACATCCCCAACCCCCCATCTTATAACCAGGAAACCAAGTTCTCATAATATTTCCCCGTATACATCTGTCCAGCCGGGGAGAATTGGAGCCTGGATTCCCAGTTTATCACAGAAGTCTCCTAATTCTTCTGGGAAGCACAGCCTGACCGATCTTCCATGTTTATGTGCTAGCAAACATGCCGGGAACCCCCAACTATATCTAATATTCTTGGCTATCAGCTGTTCCAGTAGAGGTTTTAAGAGGCGTTTCAGGTGCTAGGTCTGGGAAGATTTGTATCTCCATTCCAGCGTATTTTAGTGGGGGTATTCCCCCTAAGTTTTCTCCAGATCTCCATTGTATCTTCATAGTGTTCGAATCTGACTATAATGTCACGTGTTCTTCCAGTTTCCTCAAATTTTTTCTTCCCAACCCGGTGCACCCTTTCGATCCTGGGAAATTCCTCCTCTCCTCTCCCCAGTATTGGGCGAAATATGTCTTCTATAATTTCCCTTAGCTCCTCTTTCTTATTTTCTGTGACCGCTCGTATTCTCAGATTTTGTCTTCTATTTCTATTTTCTTGATTTTCAAGTCGGTAAAGAATGCTTCTCTGATTTCGATAAACTGTTTTAGTTTGTTCCTGCACTTTAATTAAGTCTTGAGTTTGTAAAGTAATTCTTTCTTCTGCTGCTTCTACTCGTGTTAGGCTGCGTACACACGGGCGGACTGTTCGCCCAACCTTGTCCGCTGAACAGTGTTTGGGCGGACAGTCCGCTCGTGTGTGGGCTTTCAGCGGACAGTTTCAGCGGACAGTTGGACGGACAAGGTCTTTCGGAAATTCCGAAAAACTGTCCGCTGAAACTGTGTTTGAGCGAACAGTCCGCCCGTGTGTGGGCCTGTCCGCTGTACTTTCGAAATGAGCGGACTGTTCCCGCTCGGAAAGTCCGCCCATTTCGAGCGCGTGTACAGGTAGGCGGGGCCTGCGAAGGAAACGTCGCGGGCTCCGCCGCCTGGAATGGGCTTAAAGGGGAACCCCAACGCCGAAAAAAATCGGCGTGGGGGTCCCCCCCAAGTCCACACCAGACCCTTGTCCGAGCACGCTACCCGGCCGGCCAGGAAAGGGGGGCGAGCGAGCGCGCCCCCCCTCCTGAGCCGTACCAGGCCGCGTGCCCTCAACATGGGGGGTGCCTTGGGGAAGGGGGGGCCGCGCGGCCCCCCCACCCCAAAGCACCTTGTCCCCATGTTGATGAGGACAAGGGCCTCTTCCCGACAACCCTGGCCGTTGGTTGTCGGGGTCTGCGGGCGGGGGGCTTATCGGAATCCGGGAGCCCCCTTTAAGAAGGGGGCCCCCGGATACCGGCCCCCCACCCTATGTGAATGAGTATGGGGTACAATGTACCCCTACCCATTCACCTGTGAAATAAAGTACAATAAAACACACAACACAGAGAAAAAGTATTTTATTGCACAGCCGGGGGTCTTCCGTCTTCGGGGGTCTTCTCGCCGGACTCCTCCGCTATGTGTGTGTAGCTCTTTTGCCAGCGGAGGAGTCCGGCTTTCTTCCTCCCCGCCGCCGGCCTCTTCTCCCGACTTCGGGGGTCTTGTCCCCCTCTTCGGTTCTTCTGCCGGGCCACCGCGCCTGGTCCGGTGGCCCGGTCTTCTGTCGCCGTCTTCTGTCGCCGCCTTCGGTTCTTCTGCCGGGCCACCGCGCCTTCTTGTAGCTCTTTTACAGGCGGTGGCCCGGTCTTCTGTCGCCGCTGTCGCCTTCCGTTCTTCTTCTTGTTCTTCTTGTTCTTCTTGTTCTTCTCCAGGAGATGTTGACACGTCGCTCCCTCCGGCCGGAATGCCAGAGCCGCCCTGCGCTGTGACTTATATAGTGACAATGGGGCGGGGTCACATGGTATATGTCACATGGGTTGGTCACATGGTGACCCCGCCCCCTTACGATGTCATAGTCCCCATGTGACATCAACCCATGTGACCAACCCATGTGACATATACCATGTGACCCCGCCCCATTGTCACTATATAAGTCACAGCGCAGGGCGGCTCTGGCATTCCGGCCGGAGGGAGCGACGTGTCAACATCTCCTGGAGAAGAACAAGAAGAACAAGAAGAAGAACGGAAGGCGACAGCGGCGACAGAAGACCGGGCCACCGCCTGTAAAAGAGCTACAAGAAGGCGCGGTGGCCCGGCAGAAGAACCGAAGGCGGCGACAGAAGACGGCGACAGAAGACCGGGCCACCGGACCAGGCGCGGTGGCCCGGCAGAAGAACCGAAGAGGGGGACAAGACCCCCGAAGTCGGGAGAAGAGGCCGGCGGCGGGGAGGAAGAAAGCCGGACTCCTCCGCTGGCAAAAGAGCTACACACACATAGCGGAGGAGTCCGGCGAGAAGACCCCCGAAGACGGAAGACCCCCGGCTGTGCAATAAAATACTTTTTCTCTGTGTTGTGTGTTTTATTGTACTTTATTTCACAGGTGAATGGGTAGGGGTACATTGTACCCCATACTCATTCACATAGGGTGGGGGGCCGGTATCCGGGGGCCCCCTTCTTAAAGGGGGCTCCCGGATTCCGATAAGCCCCCCGCCCGCAGACCCCGACAACCAACGGCCAGGGTTGTCGGGAAGAGGCCCTTGTCCTCATCAACATGGGGACAAGGTGCTTTGGGGTGGGGGGGCCGCACGCCCCCCCTCCCCCAAGGCACCCCCCCATGTTGAGGGCACGCGGCCTGGTACGGCTCAGGAGGGGGGGCGCGCTCGCTCGCCCCCCTTTCCTGGCCGGCCGGGTAGCGTGCTCGGACAAGGGTCTGGTGTGGACTTGGGGGGAACCCCCACGCCGATTTTTTTCGGCGTTGGGGTTCCCCTTTAAGCCCATTCCAGGCGGCGGAGCCCGCGACGTCTCCTTCGCGGTCCCCGCCTACCTGTACACGCGCTTGAAATGGGCGGATTTGCCTCCTCCTTACGTGGGCGAGTCCGTTCATTTCAAAAGTTGAGCGAACTGTTTGCCCAACCTTGTTCGTCAAACAGTCCGCTCGTGTGTGGGCAAGTCCGCTCATGCAAATTTTGAGCGGACTGTTTGACAAACTGTTTGCCGAACAAGGTTGGGCGAACAGTCCGCGCGTGTGTACGCGGCCTTAGTAGATGTCCTAGGTCACTTCTTAGCAAGCTTATATCTGATTTTATAGCGTTTTCTAATTTTAGAAACATCTCCCTCATCATCCCTTTTGTTGTCGCCTGGTCATCCGTTCTTTGGTCCTCGCTTTTACTTAGTTCCAATTCACTCTCAGTAGTCATTTCGTCTCGGGATTGATCCGAAGCTTCCCTCACTTTTTTCCCGTCCCCCTATCTTTCCCTGGGTTAGGGGGTGGTTTTTCCTTCTCGCCCCCCCTCGGACTGGCTCCTTGAGTCATGTATTGTTTTATAGTGCTTTCAGTAGATGTATTTTTAGGGGTCTTAGGGCCGCCTCCCTTGGCGGTTTGTTTTGAGGATCTACTCATATTACTTTTCTTTATCTCACGTGCTCGTTTCCCCAGTTTGTTGGTTGCAGCGCTTCCCTGTTGCTCTGCTGGAAACTTTTTCTTCCCTTTTTCCCCCTTCCCTCCTTCCTCCCCTTTCAGATATTCCGTTTTTACTTCTCAGAATGGAAAATCACAGATCTCCTCCGTCAGCTGTCCTTTTCCTTTCCCCTCCTGGTTCTGATTTTCTTGTTTTTAACCAGTCGCCGATATTTGGGGGGTGCTGTATTTTTAATCACCTTGCCGCCTTAATTATTCCTTCCAGTCTTTCTTATTTCACTCTCGGGCCAACATTTCAGGTGCATAAGATCCCAAGTTATCCCTTCATGGCCATATTCATATCTAGCTAGGGATATAAATTGCCGTTTAAACCTAAGCCACCTGTAGCCACCCACTATGATGATCTGCTTGTTGGCGGCTAAGGCTTTCTAGCCTGAGATATTGTACATAGTATTTCCTGGCTGTTACTACAATGTTAATGTTAATGAACAGTCAGATAAAAAAAATGCAGTTCATCTCTCCATTAAGTAAGGGGAAGGGAAAAAAAAGAAGACTGAGGATCAGGGGAGGGAAATCCACTGCAGCGATTAAATTTATTGGTTCAAAACGTTATTCCTCTGCGTTGTGTAGTACTGTCCATCCTGGTGATATAATCTACCAGCTATTACTAGCCTGTTGCTTCTATCAAACCATTCAGAGGTGAGAAATGAACACAGGGAAATACAGAGCAGCAACTGAACTTATCAATCCCATACGTTATTTCTCTGCGTTTCCTGACATTATCCCACCAGGAAACCTTAATGGACATCCACAGGCTGATAGCCTACTTTTGTACAACTCAATGATTTCCAATAATGTTATCCTTTATGGGATTTCCTGCTTATACGGTTCACTTGATAATTATTTCAGTATAGGTCATATAAAAAAAAAAAAATAATAATTAAATACCGAGCACTGCCCGACTTATCTATTCCTCATGTTGTTCCTCCGTATATCCTGATGCTGTCCACCTGAGTAAACACATATGATGCATATGACCATCCACATTGACCTTGACCATCTGCTTAAGGAAAAATAGGGAGTTTTACATACAATTTACATTATACGTGCTGTTCCTTACTTCTTGCTGCTAAGTTGACCGTCACTCAATTAATTGAGTTTTATGCAGCAGATGCAGATAAAGAAAAAAAAAAAATAGAAGACTGCATCTGGGTTATCTGTTAGGGATGTTATTTGCTCAATATATCTTAATTCTCTATTTTTTGACATCCGGGGGATTTACCAGACAGTTATATTCTTCACACAGTGCCCCTTCTGCTACCATACTGTTCTTCATCATTCCATATATATATTATGTGCAGACAGGCTTCATTTACTGCTTGTTTTAGCAATTATACACCACATCAGTTTCCTGTGTACACCATATATACAACACAGGGCTACAGCCATCAGAATTATCTGTTGTTCAGGCGTTGCTCATCTTACTTTCCTGTGTTTCTCTCCTGTTCTTCCCCTCTTCGCAGCCCGGATTTTAAATTCCGCGCTGCTCAGCGTTCCTCCAGGGGACCCGTGGGGTGGGGGGGAGCGGGGGACGGGAGTCCGTCGCGAACTATGCCTCTCGTATCCTGGCCGGCGGGTAGGCAGGTGCCGGAGCGGGCTCGTGCGGCGGCGGGCACATACTACGCTACGGCGAATCTGTCCGGAGTCTCTCGCCCTCCGACCCCCTCCTGTCTCTTTCTCCGCACGCCCTCTCCGGCCGGCCTCCTCAAACCCCTCCCTCCGTAGTGAGCGTCCTACGTCATGGCGCTCAGGGGGGACACTCAATTCTCTGCTGGCAGTGCTTTTGAGCCACAACATTCAGAATTTTTCTGCATGTGTTTGACCAGTGCATGTAATTTTTATTTCTAATTTTTAACAGCAGGGCCCATTCCTGCGCCCATCAAGAGTAAATGTGAGGGGTGTAGGGGATCAGAGGGGTGAAGAGCTTGCTCAGAGGCAGTCCAGTAAAATAAAAGTGGCTTTTATTCAGCAAAACAGCAAAAAAAAACATAAGACCAGACAGACTTGTCTTATCATACGGATGTGCACACAGGTACAGCTTACAGGTCATCAGCCCACAGGCTTAGAGGTTAGAAGATCTCGGATGGGAGCCCTGTTCTCATGAACATCTGAAACAACTCCCGTGCGATGACCTTGGATGAGCAATTTCTTAAAGGGACCGCTTCTGGATACCTGGTGGCATAGTCAAGGACAACTAAAATGTATTGGTGTCCCCTAGCTGACTTAGGTAAGGGGCCCACCAAGTCCATGGCTATGCGATCAAAGGGAACCTCGATAATTGGAAGCGGTACCAGCGGACTGTGAAAATGGGGTATTGGCACGGTTCTTTGACAGGTAGTCCTTAATTTCTCGATATACACCGGGCCCAAAAAAACGGCGTAAAACCCGTTCCTGAGTTTTAGCCGCTCCAAGGTGACCCCCAAGTACATGACTATGAGCCAAATGCAACACCTTAGACCTAAAAGGTTTGGGTACCACCAGTTGTTCCAACACTTCTTGATTGACCTTAGTTACTCGGTACAACATGTCATGATTCACAGCAAAATGAGGGAACTTCACATCTGCCCCAGGGTGCTGTGGTTCACCGTTTAAGACCGTGGCCTGTTCCCTGGCGGGGATCAAAGTGGTGTCCCTCATCTGAGCACTAGGGAAATCTTCCCGGGAGCCCCTGAGATCTGACATGTCTGGCTCAGAGGAGGCACTTTCCGCTTCCAATCCTGCAAACACCTCCAGGGGACCGGGCTCACTTTCTGCAGGTTCAGCAACCTGGTACTGATCCTTAGTAACAACCTCCTGCAACACAGTATTATTCACCACCTCTGTGGGTTCTTGCTTTTTGGGGGGAAACCCCCGAACCTTTGAGCTTTTGCCCATACAAGTCCCAAAGCATGGGGCAGTCTCGCCCGATTAGTAAATCATGAGGTAGTCCCGGGACCACCCCAACTTTTAGTTTAGCCGTTCCTGCTGGTGTACACAGGGTCACACAGGCCACCGGATAGTTTTTAACATCACCATGCACACAGATGACCCCAACCTGTTCCCTTGGTACCAGCTTTCTTGGCAACCCATCCAATGGGAGCAGGGTAACGACACTCCCGAGTCAAGGAGTTCTACCACCTCCTGTCCATTGACCCGAACCACACACTCATGCAGATTTAGGTTGGTTGCAGCACATAATGCATGGATATACATGGAGCGACGGTGACCCATGTCGCACTCCATTGGTTCTTCCCGACTTGTGCACTGGGCCGCCAGATGACCCAGTTGATGGCAGGACCAACAGCGAACCTCACAGGGTTCCCCCTGTCGGTTCCCTGGAAGCTTAGGTCCTGTGGTGCTCTTGGTAGTTGTATTATGCCTCCGAGCAGCCACTATGCGATTACCGGGAGGCACACTGGTGCTGGAACGCACTTCTTTGAAATGGGCCAGCTCTCTTGTGACAGAGGGACTCTCCTGTAACTTTTTCGCACAACTGTACCACTCAACAGCTGAAGCCATCTCATCCAGTGACTGAGGCTCGGACTGAGCCTCCCATCGGTGGAGTTCCCTGGGTAGTCCATGCAGGAAACGATCGAGTGCGACTCTTTCCACAATCTGAGTGGGTGTCTTTTCCTCAGGTTTCAGCCTATCTTGGAACAAGTGCATCAGGTGGTAGAGCTGCGCACGGGCAGGCTTAGCCTTGTCAAAGTGCCAGCCATGGACTCGGTTTGCCCTTAAAGTGACAGTCACTCCCAGCCTTGCTAGGATTTCTGCTTTCAGGAGCTGATTCCGGGGCCAAGTCACAGTATGCTTGTTGGGGGTCTGCGGTCAGGAAAGGAGCCAGTACATCTGCCCAGTCTTTATCAGGCAGACCCTCCCTTGCTGCAACCCGCTCAAACATAGCTAGGTATGCTTCCACATTGTCTAAGGCCGTCATCTTTTGCAAGGTCCACATCACTGCCTTCCGGGGGTCACTCTTTACAGCGGGGTCACCTTTCGTCATTTCAGCCTGCTGGGTCACCATCTTTTGTAATCCCGCTATCTGTTCACTCAGTAAGCGTTTTGTTTCCTGTTGTACAGCGACTGTCTGCACCAGGATCTGCTCCTCCTGACCCTGTGCTTGCCAGTACCAGCTGCTTAAGCACATCCTCCATGGCTTGTTCAGAAGCTTTCACTGTCTGCACAGCTTTAACCCAGGACATGGGATTAGACTGGACCCCTCAAATTGCCCGATGCACGCTCCACCAATTGTAGGGGATCAGAGGGGTGAAAAGCTGGCTCAGAGGCAGTCCAGTTAAATAAAAGTGGCTTTTATTCAGCAAAACAGCAAAAAAATAAAATATAAGACCAGACAGACTTGTCTTGTCATACGGATGTGCACACAGGTACAGCTCACAGTTCATCAGCCCACAGGCTTAGAGGTAACAGTTCATGGCTCCAAACAGAGCTACAGTCTTTTTATGGTTTAAGCTCACCCAGCAGGTACACCATGCAGCAATGGACATTTCCACACAGCGTGCTGCTGTGTCTCTCTCTCTCTCTCTCTCCTACTCAACAACTCCACACTGACACTTTCAGCACACCTGACCATAAGCAGGTCTGAAGGGGAAGTAACCGCCTTCTTCAATTAACCCCCTCTTAACCCTGCCCCAGGCTGGCCCTCTACAGGGGTTACAGTGTTCAGGCACCGCCAACACCGAAGGCCTAATTTTTTTGGCACCTGTATGTAAATTTAAAAAAAACTGTGAAAATAGCGTGGAAGGACCCTTTGGGTCTGGTATGGATTTTAATCACTTTCCTACCAGTGCATTGTAAAACGGCGCCAGCATGAACACTCCATCCTGCAGCCCATCAGAGTACCCGAGTACCTGTTTCCAGCCCATTAGACTATCCAAGTACCTATCTGTAGCCCATGCCCCATAGAATATACGTTGGGATGTTTTCTTTCCAAAATGCAGTCATTTTGTGGGTAATTCCACTGTCCTGATGCGGGACCTTCAAAAGTGTGATAGATAGGAATGAAATTAGATGTGTGATTTATGCTCCTAGAATACCTGATGCTGATGCTGCTCCCTGCATGTTGGGCCTCTCTATGTGGCCAGGCTGTGAAAAAGTCTCACACTTGGTATCGCCATAGTCGGGAGGAGTAGCATAATATATTTTGGGGTGTAATTGGAAGTATGTATGTGCCCTGTGTGGGAAATAAGTAATTTTTGTTCATAAAGTTATTTGCAAAATTTTATAATAGAAATCAAAACCAAAATTTTCGCTCAGTTTTTACTTATATCACAAAAAAAAAAAAAACTGTGGTGATTAAATACCACCAAAAGAAATTTTTGTGTGAAAAAAAATGATAAAAGTTTGTGGTACAATGTTTATTCAAAGTGTGAGAGCACTGAAAGCTTAAAACTGGTCTGGGCAGGAAGGGGGTTCCCCTGTATTTAAGGGGAACCCTATGACAGAATTAAGAAAAAAACTGCATGGGGTCCCCCCAAAATCTATACTAGGCCCTTAGGGTCTAGTATAGTTTTTAAGGGGAACTCCACAGCATTTTTTTTAAAAGTGGCGTGGGGTCCCCCCCAAAATTCATACCAGACCCTTATCCTAGCATGCAGCCTGGCAGAACAGTAAAGGGAGGGACGAGCGAGTGGCCCCCTCCTGAACCAAACCAGGCCGCTTGTTCTCAACATGGGGAAGCACCTTGTTCCCCCAGATCCCGCCCCCCCCCCCATGTGAATGGGTATCGGGTACATTGTACCCTTACCCATTCACCAAAAACGTGTCAAAATAAGAAACCGAGTAAACAAGTTTTGACAAAAAAATGTGTCACTCGATTTATCCACCGTAAATCAAGTCACTGAACCGAAAAAAGAAAAAAAAACCCTCTGCTGTCTCCTCTTGGTAAGCCTCCTGGCTGTCTACCTCCTCTCTGCTTTTGATGGCTCTTGTATAGGAAAGGGGCTCGGCCATCCAGCTACATCAGCTGGTGGCACCACCACTTCTGACATCACATGATGTCATGTGATGCCAAAAGGGGCGGTGCCAACGGGCAACATAACCAAGGCTGTCTTAATAGCATCATGGCCCCCTGGGCAAAGTAATGCTCTGGGGCCCCTACAATGAAGGCAGCGCAGGTAAACAGACATCAAGTAAGTAGGAGGCAGACAATCGAAGCTTCCTCTTTTGGGTGGAGCTCCTCTTTAACTACATGAACAATCATTCTGTACAGCAAAGAAACTGTGGGAAAATACTACATACAAGTAACAAAGCTGTCCTGTGCATAGAATATATTTGCTAGAATGATGCTCAGGACAGTTGTAACAAGTATAGACACGGCCGCCAATAAAAATCATGAGGCACCATCCAGACTGACAGTGCCTCAGATACTCCCAACATTGTAATACCTCTACATGTTATATACATCCAGCACTCCTAACTACACCCAACCACCCCCCCCCCCCCCCCACACACACACACACTCACACACACCCAGGTTTCCCCCTACCATTTTTATCCTGTTACCACCTCCACACCCCTGAATTCTCATCCCCAAATAAATAACTCCCCAGCACTCTGACCCCTATACATCCTAGATTTCCCCCCAGCACTCTGACCCCTCTACACCCTAGATATCCCCCCGCACTGTGACCCTTCTACACCCCAGATATCCCCCAGCAATGTGACCCCTCTACAACCCAGATATCCCCCAGCACTGTGACCCCTCTACACCCCAGATACCCCCCTCAGCACTCTGACCTCTCTATACCCTACCTACCCCCCTAGCACTCTGACCCCTCTACATCCCAGATATCCCCCCAGCACTCAGACCCTTCTAAGCCCCAGATATCCCCCAGAACTCTGATCCCTCTCTGCGCCCCAGATATTCCCCCCAGCACTCTGATCCCTCTCTGCACCCTAGATATTCCCCCCAGCACTCTGATCCCTCTAGGCACCCTAGATATTCCCAGCACTCTGATCCCTCTCTGCACCCCAGATATTCCCCCAGCACTCTGATCCCTCTATGCACCCCACATATCCCCCCAGCACTCTGACCCCTCTACACCTCAGATATCCCCCAGCGGTCTGATCCCTCTCTGCACCCCACATATCCCCCCAGCACTCTAACCCCTCTACGCCCCAGATATCACCCCAGCACTCTGATCCCTCTCTGCACCCTAGATATTCCCCCAGCACTGTTACCATATACCATATATACCCCTTGTAGTGTCACCCCACTACATCCCTGATACCCCCTACACTGTGGCCTTTCTACATCCCTGATACCTCTAGCACTATAGCAACTCAAGATACCCCAAGCATTGCTACTCCCTATATACCCCAGATTACCCCCTCAGCATTGTTTTCCTCTGAGCACACTTGATATCCCCCAGTTTCATTATCCCATCCATGTAGTACCCCCTTTTCCAGTGGAGATAGTGGAGATAGTGGTGCTGGTCCTGCCCCTCCCTGCTGGTTGTAAAATAGGTATTGTTCTGCATGGCGCACCACACCGCTGCCAGCCTGTCTCTCCTGTGCATCACTCTCAGTGCCATCATGGTGCCCCCAATTTCCGGGCAGTGTGGGCTCAAGGAGCAGCTTCTTTGGGGAAAGTGCAGGGGCCCCTCATGCAGCTGGGACCCCTGGGCAGTGCCCTCTCATTAAGACAGCCCTGTAACCGGGTGGCATTGCCCCTTGCCTAGGTAAGAACTGTCAAAAGCAGAGAAGAGGCAGAAGACTGGGAGTACGACCAGTGACGTGATTGACGGTGGATTACATTGAGGGACCCTATTCATTTTTATTTTTTAACCACTTCAGCCCCGGAAGGTTTTACCCCCCTTTCTGGCCAGAGCACTTTTTACAATTTGGCACTGCATCGCTTTAGCTGCTAATTGCATGTTCATGCAATGCTGTACCCTAACAAAATTGCATCCTTTTTTCCACCACAAATAGAGCTTTCTTTTGATGGTATTTGATTGCCTCTGAGATTTTTATTTTTTTACGATATAAACTGAAAAAGACCAAAAATTTGGAAAAAATATATTTTCTACTTTTTGTTATAACAAAAAATCCAATAAACTAAATTTTTTTTTTTAAACTTTCTTTATTTATATCACATGAGTCCAGAGGGGTGGAACAACAATTACGGGGAGCAAAGACATTCATTTCTCACATAAATATATCTTATATCCTATAGAGCATAATCCATTTTCCTCTTCTTTTATATAAATAAAACCAAATTATTTCATTTACACATTACATATTCCAATTTATATATATTATCTATCTATTCCATTCTTATCCATTATAATTCTTATTTCCCCCAGTTATAACTCCCCCAGACTTCCCTCATCTTTTATCTATTTTCCCGTTGCCCAACTAACGGAAAGGAAAAAAAAAAAAAAAAAAAAAAAAGAAATTATTATTATTGTTTACCCCCATCCCCCCCCCTCCCTCCTCCCTCCTCCTCTCCCTCTCCTCTATCCCCTCACCCCCCCACAAGAGACAAGTACTTCCCAGCCCCCATAGGGGGGTTCAAACACATTCAAGTACGTGCGGACTCACTCCTCTGCTATGTTCCCCATAAGATTCTTCCCTTCCTCAGAATTCATAAAAGAGTTCCAAGATCTCCAAGTTTCATCATATTGATCCTTTCTATCTTGGGCAGAGAGAATTAAGTCCTCTATGGCACCTACCTTTCTTACTCTTTTTAGCCACATTGCAATTGAAGGTGGTCTGGGGTCTTTCCATCTGAGTGCAATGCCTACCTTAGCTGCATTAACTAGATGGCATATCACCGATTTCCTATATGTTTGTAAAGGTATTTCTGTACAGTGAAGCAAAAAAAAGGCCGGATCTTCTGGGATCTGGTATGATGTAAATTTTTGAGAGATCTTTTGTACTTCTAGCCAGTATTGTCTTATCTTAGGGCATTGCCAAAATATATGCATCAAAGTCCCCCGTTCCTTTTTACACCGCCAACAACGGTCAGAAGCCTCTGGAAAGAACTTACAGAGTTTTGACGGGGTATAATACCACTGCGTCAATATCTTATAATTAGATTCCTGAGTCCGCGAACAGATCGATGAGTTCAATGCCAGATATATAATCTTCTGCCGTTGTGTGGGTGAAAAAGTCTTTCCCAGGTCTTTCTCCCATTTCTCAATTCCAGGCATTTTAAAACCTTCTGGAGGGGCATTCAGCAATTCATATATCTTAGAGATTACCCGTGAAAGGGGCTCTTTCTCCTCAAAATATATCTCAAACTTTGTCAGTTGTCTTTGATAGTTCGTCGCCGGTCCTAGTGTTTGAAGAAAATGTCGCAACTGTAATGCCTCCCAAAAATGTATTTCATATCGACCTCCTTGTTGCGTCAATGTGGCGATCGAAGGCCATGTTTCCAATTGTAGAAAGTGCGATGCTTGTGTATAGCCCCTTTCTATAAGCCCCTGAAATGCTCCTGGTTCCATTCCCGGTAAAAAACTAGGGTTACCCAGAATGGGAAATAGTGGTGAATTTGTTGTAGAGAATTGAGGATTTCGACAGATCTTAGCCCCTATCCGCAACGTTGGACCTATAAGTGGGTGTTTTTTAAGCGATTCTGGTAATGTTGTATAACACCAGATTGCTCTGCGTAGGGGTATTGAACTGCATTTTTGTTCTATTTCTGTCCATAATTTAGATTCTGTATGTCTACACCAGTCTATCGCTCTGCCAATGTGTACTGCCTGGTAATATTTAAACATATCTGGTACTGCCAGGCCGCCGTAGCATTTAGGAGCTCTCATGATGTTTCTATTGATCCTTGGTCGTTTGTTTGCCCATATAAATTTAGTGAAAAGAGTATCTATCTGGCGGAAAAAAGGTGTTGAAATATCTATAGGTGAGGTCTGAAATAGATATAACAGTTTTGGCAGTATGTTCATTTTTATAATATTACATCTGGCGAACCACGAGTGTTATCCCTGTTTCCATTTGTCTAATAGTACCCGAATTTCCTGTAGTAACGGGGGGAAATTTACTTTAAAAGTCTTTTCCATCTTATCTGGTATATATGTACCTAAATACTTAAGTGCTACATTCACCCATTTAAAGCTATAATTAGGCCGTATAGTCTGTTGTACCCCTATAGGCAGAGCTACCCCCATTGCCTCCGATTTTGTATAATTTATTTTTAGATTTGATATCTCCCCATATCTTACAATTTCCTCCATAAGGTTTGGTAAGGAGATGTGTGGTCTGGATAGGGAAAACAAAAGGTTATCCGCATATGCTGATATTTTGTAGTTATGCCCCCCTATTTGGAGTCCCTGGATATCTGGGTTTTGTCGGATTTTATTCAATAGTGGTTCTAATGAAAGGACAAACAATAGGGGTGAGAGAGGGCAGCCCTGGCGGGTTCCATTTGAGATCTTAAATGGTTCTGAAAAAACTCCATTTACCTTCACTAAAGCCTGTGGGGAGGCATATATCCCAGCAATCCACCGTAGCATAACCTCTCCCACCCCCATGTGTCTTAATACCGCAAACATAAATCTCCAATTGACTCGGTCAAATGCCTTTTCTGCATCCGTACTTAAAAAGACACTCAGGGTTTTTGTTAGGTTGGAAAAATGTACCAAGTTTAATACTTTGATTACGTTATCACTCGCTTCACGTGAGGGGATAAACCCTACTTGGTCCAAATGTACCAGCTGATGTAAGTGCGATTGTAGACGGGAGGCTAATATTTTAGTGAAAAGTTTTAAATCCACGTTTAGCAATGAGATCGGCCGGTAACTGCCGCACTCCGCCGGGTCCTTCCCTTCCTTTGGAATAACCGAAATATGTGCCCTAAGCATATCCGGAGGGGGTGCGGCAGTCCGGCCAAGCGCATTGAAAACCTTTACCATATGTGGGCCTAATATTGAAAAGAAGTTCCTATAATATTGTATTGTATATCCGTCTGGACCTGGTGTCTTCCCTTTTTTGACTGATTTTATTGCTACACTTAGTTCTTCAACAGTTATTGGGATTTCTAAGCTGTTACGGACCGGAGAGGGCAATCTATGAAGACCTGCTGAGGCTAAATAGTCCTCCACTTTGGCCATGGGGAAGGAAGGGGATGTCAGATTATAGAGGGCCGCATAGTATTCTTTGAACCTCTGCGCTATATCTTTGGGCATTGTAATTAGCTGTCCATTTCTTCCCTTTATATTGGGTACATAGATTGTCCTCCCCTTCTCCTTAAGCTTCCCCGCCAACACTCTACCACACTTATCTCCTAGTTCATACCCTGTTCTCTTCCCTGCCTGTATCACCGCTTTCGCCTTATAGCGGAGAAGGTCTGTCATCTGCCTCCTCAAATGTGCCAAATCTTTCCCTAGGAGTGGTGTCTGTACTTTCTTATGTTGCGTTTCAAGTTTTTGAATTTCTTCCGATATTTTTATTATCTGCGCTTCTCGTGCTTTTTTCATTTGGGAGCCATGTTTAATCAAAATCCCCCGCATGACCACCTTATGTGCCTCCCATATCATGCCCGGGTCGCTCCCCGGGGTGTCGTTGGTCTGAAAGTATGCCATAATTTCCTTTATAATATCCTCCTGTATATCTGCTTTCTGTAGCAGACTTTCATTCAAACGCCAACTACGTCCCGAGGAGCGAGCCGGGCTAGACAGGGAGATCTGCAATGTAACCGGTGCATGGTCTGACCAAGTTATATTTCCTATCGTCACCTCTATTACCGACGTGAGTAGATAGTGTGGCACAAGAAATAGATCAATACGGGAGTATTGTTGATGCGGGTTGGAAAAAAAAGTATAATCCTTTTCTCCTGCGTGAAAAATCCGCCATACATCTACCAACTGCATCTCCTGCATCTCCCGTTTGACCCTCTTCCTAACACCGTCTGGGGTTGAGGATGAGCCCATAGAGGTATCCATTCCGGGGTCCAAGGAGACATTAAAGTCTCCTCCCAGAATCAACTTTCCTTCTACAAATTCTGCTAGTTTTCTCAAAATTTTATTTAAGAAAGCATCTTGTTGTATGTTTGGTGCATATATTGTAGCCAAAGTTACTTTTACTCCATCAATATGGCCTTTAAGAAATAGGAAGCGTCCATTCCCATCCACTTGTTTGTCCAAAAGGGACCAAGATATCCGATTAGATACCAATAAACTAAATTTTAGTCATACATTTAAGCCAAAATGTATTCAGCCACATGTCTTCATAAAAACAATGTCAATAAGCGTATATTTATTGGTTTGCGCAAAAGTTATAGCGTCTACAAGCTAGTGCACATTTTCTGGAATTTACACAGCTTTTAGTTTATGACTGCCTATCTCGTTTCTTGCGGTGCTAAAATGGCAGGACAGTACAACCCCCCCCAATGACCCCATTTTGGAAAGTAGAGCCCATTGAATATTACATTTTTTTGTCCCAAGTGATTGAATAATTACAAAAGTTGTCACTACTAAATGATATATTGCTCACACATACCATGGTTATATGTGGAATTGCACCCCAAAATACATTTTTCCGCTTCTCCTGAGTATGGGGATACCACATGTGTGGGACTTTTTGGGAGCCTAACCACGTACGGGGGCCCAAAAACCAAGCACCGCCTTCAGGATTTCTAAGGGCGTAAAACAGTGATTTCACTCCTCACTACTTATAACAGTTTTGTAGGCCATAAAATGCTAAGATGGCACAGACCCCCCCCCCCCAATTGACCCCATTTTGGAAAGTAGACACCCCAAGCTAATTGATGAGAGGCATGGTGTGTATTTTCGAGCTCTCATTTTTTTTTTTTTTATTAAATGTATTTTTTTATTTTTTCAATTTTCAAAACTTTGTGACAAAAAGTGAGGTCTCCAAAATACTCACCATACCTCTCAGCAAATAGCTTGGGGTGTCTACTTTCCAAAATGGGGTAATTTGGCGGGTTTTGTGCCATCTGGGCATTCCTTGGCCTCCGAAACTGAAGTGAAGTGAAGAGTGAAATCAAAAATGTACACCCTTAGAAAGCCTGAAGGCGGTGCTTGGTTTTCAGGGTCCTGTATGCGGCTAGGCTCCCAAAAAGTCTCACAAATGTGGTATCCCCATACTCAGGAGAAGCAACAGAATGTATTTTGGGGTGTAATTTCACATATGCCCATGGCATGTTTGAGCAATATATCATTTAGTGACAACTTTGTGCAAAAAAAAAATTGTCTTTTTTTCCTGCAACTTGTGTCACAATATAAAATATTCCATGGACTCGACATGCCTCTCAGCAAATAGCTTGGGGTGTAATTGGGGGGGGGGGGGGTTGAACTGTCCTGGCATTTTATGCACAACATTTAGAAGCTTATGTCCCACATCACCCACTCTAACCACTTGAAGACAAAACCCTTTCTGACACTTCTTTTTTTGCAAGAAAATTAATTTCAACCCCCAAACATTATATATATTTTTTACAGCAAAGGCCCTACAAATTAAAATGGTGGGTGTTTAATTTTTTTTTTCACACAGTATTTGCGCAGCAATTTTTCAAACGCATTTTTTGGGGGAAAAAACACACTTTTTTAAATTTGAATGCACTAATGCCGCGTACACACGTAGCCGTCTATCCGACTGACTTAGTCTGGCGGACTTCCCGCCAGACTGTCCGTCGGACTGTCCGAATGGGCTACTTGCCCACACACTGCACTTTTTCAGCGGACTAATACGGCGTACTAAGTCCGCCGTACTATCCGCCCTACTTTTGAAATGAACGGACTCGCCCACGCACGCGGAGGAAAGTCCGCTCATTTCGAGCGCGTCTCCAGGTAGGCGGGGCCCGCGAAGGAGACGTCGCTGGCCCCGCCGCCTGTTATGGACTTAAAGGGAAATCGGCGTGGGGGTCCCCCAGGTCCACATCAGACCCTTGTCCGAGCACATTACCCGGCCGGGCAGGAAAGGGGGGGATGAGCGAGCGCCCCCCCCCCTCCTGAGCCGTACCAGGCCGCGTGCCCTCAACATGGGGGTGCCTTGGGGATGGGGGGCCGCGCGGCCCCCCCACCCCAAAGCACCTTGTCCCCATGTTGATGAGGACAAGGGCCTCTTTCCGACAACCCTGGCCATTGGTTGTCGGGGTCTGCGGGCAAGGGGCTTATCGGAATCCGGGAGCCCCCTTTAATAAGGGGGTCCCCGGATACCGGCCCCTCACCCTATGTGAATGAGTATGGGGTACAATGTACCCCTACCCATTCACCTGTAAAATAAAGTACAAAAAAAAGCACAACACACAAGATAAAATATAAAGTGGAAAGTGCTAATGCGCTTCACCTCACTCACAAAAAAATGTCAAATAAAGGGGTGTATAAAAATCTAAATATACTAAAAAAACTAATGTTAGTATATGTGTAAAAAATACAGAATATACTAAAAAAGTGGAAGCAGCCAAGCAGTGAATAGTAATCTCAGTACTACATAAAAAGTAAGTGTTAATAATTAATGCGGCGCTGCCAGCAAACTATAATATAATATTACAAAGACACTAAATAAATAACCAGTGAAAAAAGTGAATCCACCTCAATGAGTGATCCAATGTGCAATAAGAGCAATATACTAGAAAACACTAGAACTAGTGCGTGTATAAAAACATCATGACCAAATAAATAAATAAATGAATGATCAAAAAATATTAGAACGTGACTAAAAATAAAAATAAACAGTGCACATAAATACAATAAACAATGTAACGTGCCGACTTAATTAAAAGTCCATAGAATTACTTCGTGAATATACAATCAAGTCCATGCAAGTGACGTGATTTCCAAGCCCGTGATACTCCAGCAAACAACTTCAGTGCCAAACAGGTGCACCAAAACGTTTCCCCCAGCCTCTCACCTCAAAAGCTTAGTAAGCAGACTCTGAATACAGCCCAAAGGCTATTCCTTTCTCTTCCATCCAGCAGATAATAAATAGCTGCACATTCCTTTCCCAGACTCTTCCGTTATCTCCCAGTACAGTGTGCGGTATGGAGAGTATGAAATAAAGGACAGGGGGGGCTCTCATGTGTAGTAATTCACAAAAAAGATTTAATGAAATAAGTAATCACTTACATAAAGGATAAGAACAGCAAATAGCGTCGAAACATTCGAACTTCCGGTCTCGGCCGCGACCGGAAGTGACACGTGTAACACCACAGCTCCTTCCCTGACGCGTTGCGTCACTCCCTCGTGACTTTCTCAAAGGGTTATGGGAGTTGTGGTGCTAGATGGAGCTTATATGTGGTCAGCGCCGTCGCCATGGTAACCACGACGGCGCCGCCACAGATACACAGTAAATGCGGGATGTAACATTCAATAGCGGTAGTCTTGGTATATCTATACCATATCGGGCATGTAGAGGATAATATAAATATAACCTATAACTTATACTCACAGATGTTAGTGTATACAGATAAATCTAAAACATCTAATACATATATATACATATAGAGCGACATCTAGTGGTAAATTAGCAAATGACTTCCTCTAATGCAATTCAACCTTCAAAATAATAAATAAATGAAATTTATCTATACATCATTGAAAAAAATGTAAAATTACTACAAACAGGTATCCTTTTAATATAGAATGCAAAAAAATATTAAAATACATAAAAAAGCTTAAAAATAAGCTTAAAGATAAAAAAGGAAGAAATAGTTGAAACTTGTTCTTAAAAAGATCTAGAAAAGGGAATCGAGATGTTTTCTAATGTTTCCCCCTTTTTTCACTACCATCTACACTGAAACTCATGAAGACCTATACAGTACCACGTATATAAAAAATATATAGAAATATCTAAAATCTGAAATATTGTAAAATGGATGCGGTGACACTAAAAAATGTGAATACATATCTACCGCAAAATTAAAACTCACAATGAATATACAATTTATAAAAAAATATTTTAAAATTTAAAAATTAAAAATTTGAGATAAAACAATTAAGATCAAATTCGACATTATGGCCTAAAGGTGTCAAAGTGCAAAGTTCGTGTATCCAGCGAGATTCAGCCTGGCTAATTTTGATTACCTTATTGTCACCCCTCCAGTGTGGCTTGTACTTCTGAATGCCACAAATAATTAATGATGAAGGATCTTTTTGATGAAATTTGGCATAATGTCTAGACAAGCTATGTTTGTCGAAACCCTTTTTGATATTCTGAACATGTTCCCTAAGTCTTTTCCATAGCTGTCTTTTTGTCCTTCCCACATACTGAATATGGCATGGACATTCTAAAACATAAATCACCCCTTCACTGTAGCAGGTGATAAGATCATCAATTAGATATTCTTTTTTAGTTACTGAAGATATGAAAGACTTCTTTCTATTTTTTTCTTTTATATGTCTACATGCATAACACCTCTTGCATGGAAAGAAACCTTTTCCTTCAAAAAACGAAACCGGTTTTTTAGGGGGATCTAGGACATTTTTGGCCAAGCAATCCCTCAAAGTGGGAGATCTCCTATAGACAAACTTCGGTATCTCTGGTAAAATGTCTCGAAGATGACGATCCATTTTAATAATACCCCAATATTTTTTTATAATCTTTTCTATCTGTTTATATTGTATGTTGTAGTCCATAATGATGGATACCCTATCCTGTTTTTCTGAAATAGTGGTATTATCCTGTATTAATTTCTCCCTATCTAGTAGTGCCACGCTTTTTTTTTATTTGTTCTTCAATGAGGTCAGTGTGATATCCTTTCTGGACAAATCTCTCACCAATTCGTTTGGCTTGTTCAAGAAACATTGACTCATTCGAACAATTGCGTCTTAATCTAATCAACTGTCCCCTGGGTATATTATCAAGCCATCTATGATGATGGCAACTATCTAGAGGCAGGTAACTATTTCTGTCTACTGTTTTAAAATGGGTAAAAGTATTCAATATTTTCCCTTCTTTTTCAATCACAAGATCTAAAAAGTTAATTTTTTCTTCATTGATATCCCATACTAGCTTAATATTTTTCTCATTCATATTAAGATTAAAACAGAAGTCATTAAGACTATCTCTATCGCCTGACCAGATAAGGATAATATCATCAATGTATCTTTTATACAATGTAACTTGTTTGGGTAAGTTCTTGTATAGCACTTCCTCTTCCCACTGTGCCATATACAGGTTCGCTACGCTGGGTGCATACTTCGCTCCCATAGCGATACCGCATATTTGTTTAAAGTAACAATTATCAAACCAAAAATAGTTCGATTCTAAACCAAAACGTAAACACTCAGTGATAAACTTTCTTTGTTTACATTTAAGGCTACTTAGATTTCTTAGGCCCCATTTAGTAGCTTCTATTGCCTCCTCATGATTAATAATAGTGTATAACGAGGTCACATCGGCAGTGACTAAGTAAATGGGGCCATTATCCAATCTGATATCCCTTAGTAGTTGAAGGAGATGTTTAGTATCTCTTAGGAACGATTTTGTCTCTTTTACAATGGGTTGCAGAAAGAAATCTATATATTCCCCTAATCTCGAGCACACGGAATTAATACCATTCACTATAGGCCGACCAGGTGGTTTTGTCTCATTTTTGTGTATTTTGGGAATGGTATATATAACCGGCACCCTGCAAGTATTTGGCACTAAATATTTCGCTTCTTTTTTATTTAGTAATCCTTTATCAAGGCCTTTCTGTATTAATTTGGATAATTCTTTCTTGTATCGTAGGGTGGGGTTATTAAGTAGTTTTAGATATGTGGTATCGTCTCTTAACTGTCTATTTAACTCCTCATTATAGTCATCTTTGGACTGTATCACAATGGCGCCTCCTTTATCAGCCTGCCTTATAACGATGTCTTTTCTAGTTTCAAGTTGTCTTATACCCTTTCGAATATCCACCGGATCATGTATCTTCTTCATTTTCAACTCTTGTATATCATTTAAAACCATTCTTTTAAATACTTCAATGTGACCGTCATTTGTAACTGATGGATTAAAGAGGGATTTGTTTCGTAGATTTGTGTATTGTATCCCGTTCTGTTCTGGGAGTTTAATTCCTCTTCTGATTCCTGAATCGGATAGCATGTATTTCTTAATATTCATGCTCCTTATAAATGTATTGATATCCACATATGTATTAAACTTATTCCAATTTCTTTTCGGGGCAAATTTAAGCCCTTTATCTAATACTTTTATTTCCTCCTTTGTCAGAACGGCTCTACTTAGATTTATGATCCCCTCTCCTATCTTTCTCTTTTTCTTTTGTTTTTTGACTCCGGCTCTGCACCCTCTTCTCGTTTTTCGTTTTTTCTTCTGTCCTGTTTTTCTGGGGATCTTCTGGGCGTTTTGTTCATTTGAGGGTCTTCTTTTTCCTTGTTTTTCTGATAGTCCTGTTTTCTGGGGCTCCTGTTTTCCCTGGATATTGGAGAATATCTGTCTGGTCTCCAAGGGGTCACGTGATCGTAATAACGAGGAGGATCCCACCGACGTTGGTCTAAAAAATGGTGTGGCGTCTTTTCATATTTCTGTCTCTCAGACTGGTAGTTGTGACGTATCGGGGTTCTATCATCTTCGTGACGTCTTTCATCGTCATATTTCCTTAATTGTTCATATCTATTGTGAACCGGTACTGTATAGTAATCATTTTGAGGAGATCTTTCTCTTCGTCTTACATGTTGATGGTAGTGATTTTGAGGAGATCTCTCTCTTCTATCATATTGGGGTGTGTATCCTCTTGTTTCTTCCCTTCTTCTTTGATCTGCATATTGATGTCCATTAAAATTCTCATCTCGGTATCTCCTTGGGGGAGATGGAGATCTTCTCACATGATATGGGGGTCTCCATGTTCTCCCTTTATCTCTGTTGTTGTGGTCTTTCCTTTTCCAAAAAGGTTTTTTCCAATTTTTTCTATTCCCATTCCAACCATATCTTTTATTCGGTGTATCGTATCTTATATGGGTGGATTGTGTAGGGACTATTTCCTCCATTTTTGTTATTTTTATTTCATTTTTAACTGGAGAACTATTATTCGAGCTAATGACAGGTACTTCTGTTTTTTTCTGCCATTTGAATACCAAATCGTCCTCAAATTAATGCATGGTGGGACATTGTGACCCATGAAAAATATATTAAAGATAAGATAGTCCCAAGAAGGCTGAGATGGGATGTTCCCATGAATGATGGATTAACGGATAAAGAATCCACAGATGAATGGTTCCACTTTTTTAACGATAAAGGTTTAGAGTTGTTGAATTTTTTAATAAAACGTAAACAGAAAAAGATTAGGATAATAGATAAAATGGTGGGAGACATTAAAACCAATCTTGAGCCATTTAAAGATCTCCCAGAGTTTAGTACATTATCTAAACAACTTAATAACGATTTAGAACAGAAGGACAATGAGACAGCTACAAGAAAGAAGAGGAAATACCAAAGGGATATAAAGGATTTTGAGGACGATTTGGTATTCAAATGGCAGAAAAAAACAGAAGTACCTGTCATTAGCTCGAATAATAGTTCTCCAGTTAAAAATGAAATAAAAATAACAAAAATGGAGGAAATAGTCCCTACACAATCCACCCATATAAGATACGATACACCGAATAAAAGATATGGTTGGAATGGGAATAGAAAAAATTGGAAAAAACCTTTTTGGAAAAGGAAAGACCACAACAACAGAGATAAAGGGAGAACATGGAGACCCCCATATCATGTGAGAAGATCTCCATCTCCCCCAAGGAGATACCGAGATGAGAATTTTAATGGACATCAATATGCAGATCAAAGAAGAAGGGAAGAAACAAGAGGATACACACCCCAATATGATAGAAGAGAGAGATCTCCTCAAAATCACTACCATCAACATGTAAGACGAAGAGAAAGATCTCCTCAAAATGATTACTATACAGTACCGGTTCACAATAGATATGAACAATTAAGGAAATATGACGATGAAAGACGTCATGAAGATGATAGAACCCCGATACGTCACAACTACCAGTCTGAGAGACAGAAATATGAAAAGACGCCACACCATTTTTTAGACCAACGTCGGTGGGATCCTCCTCGTTATTACGATCACGTGACCCCTTGGAGACCAGACAGATATTCTCCAATATCCAGGGAAAACAGGAGCCCCAGAAAACAGGACTATCAGAAAAACAAGGAAAAAGAAGACCCTCAAATGAACAAAACGCCCAGAAGATCCCCAGAAAAACAGGACAGAAGAAAAAACGAAAAACGAGAAGAGGGTGCAGAGCCGGAGTCAAAAAACAAAAGAAAAAGAGAAAGATAGGAGAGGGGATCATAAATCTAAGTAGAGCCGTTCTGACAAAGGAGGAAATAAAAGTATTAGATAAAGGGCTTAAATTTGCCCCGAAAAGAAATTGGAATAAGTTTAATACATATGTGGATATCAATAAATTTATAAGGAGCATGAATATTAAGAAATACATGCTATCCGATTCAGGAATCGGAAGAGGAATTAAACTCCCAGAACAGAACGGGATACAATACACAAATCTACGAAACAAATCCCTCTTTAATCCATCAGTTACAAATGACGGTCACATTGAAGTATTTAAAAGAATGGTTTTAAATGATATACAAGAGTTGAAAATGAAGAAGATACATGATCCGGTGGATATTCGAAAGGGTATAAGACAACTTGAAACTAGAAAAGACATCGTTATAAGGCAGGCTGATAAAGGAGGCGCCATTGTGATACAGTCCAAAGATGACTATAATGAGGAGTTAAATAGACAGTTAAGAGACGATACCACATATCTAAAACTACTTAATAACCCCACCCTACGATACAAGAAAGAATTATCCAAATTAATACAGAAAGGCCTTGATAAAGGATTACTAAATAAAAAAGAAGCGAAATATTTAGTGCCAAATACTTGCAGGGTGCCGGTTATATATACCATTCCCAAAATACACAAAAATGAGACAAAACCACCTGGTCGGCCTATAGTGAATGGTATTAATTCCGTGTGCTCGAGATTAGGGGAATATATAGATTTCTTTCTGCAACCCATTGTAAAAGAGACGAAATCGTTCCTAAGAGATACTAAACATCTCCTTCAACTACTAAGGGATATCAGATTGGATAATGGCCCCATTTACTTAGTCACTGCCGATGTGACCTCGTTATACACTATTATTAATCATGAGGAGGCAATAGAAGCTACTAAATGGGGCCTAAGAAATCTAAGTAGCCTTAAATGTAAACAAAGAAAGTTTATCACTGAGTGTTTACGTTTTGGTTTAGAATCTAACTATTTTTGGTTTGATAATTGTTACTTTAAACAAATATGCGGTATCGCTATGGGAGCGAAGTATGCACCCAGCATAGCGAACCTGTATATGGCACAGTGGGAAGAGGAAGTGCTATACAAGAACTTACCCAAACAAGTTACATTGTATAAAAGATACATTGATGATATTATCCTTATCTGGTCAGGCGATAGAGATAGTCTTAACGACTTCTGTTTTAATCTTAATATGAATGAGAAAAATATTAAGCTAGTATGGGATATCAATGAAGAAAAAATTAACTTTTTAGATCTTGTGATTGAAAAAGAAGGGAAAATATTGAATACTTTTACCCATTTTAAAACAGTAGACAGAAATAGTTACCTGCCTCTAGATAGTTGCCATCATCATAGATGGCTTGATAATATACCCAGGGGACAGTTGATTAGATTAAGACGCAATTGTTCGAATGAGTCAATGTTTCTTGAACAAGCCAAACGAATTGGTGAGAGATTTGTCCAGAAAGGATATCACACTGACCTCATTGAAGAACAAATAAAAAGCGTGGCACTACTAGATAGGGAGAAATTAATACAGGATAATACCACTATTTCAGAAAAACAGGATAGGGTATCCATCATTATGGACTACAACATACAATATAAACAGATAGAAAAGATTATAAAAAAATATTGGGGTATTATTAAAATGGATCGTCATCTTCGAGACATTTTACCAGAGATACCGAAGTTTGTCTATAGGAGATCTCCCACTTTGAGGGATTGCTTGGCCAAAAATGTCCTAGATCCCCCTAAAAAAACGGTTTCGTTTTTTGAAGGAAAAGGTTTCTTTCCATGCAAGAGGTGTTATGCATGTAGACATATAAAAGAAAAAAATAGAAAGAAGTCTTTCATATCTTCAGTAACTAAAAAAGAATATCTAATTGATGATCTTATCACCTGCTACAGTGAAGGGGTGATTTATGTTTTAGAATGTCCATGCCATATTCAGTATGTGGGAAGGACAAAAAGACAGCTATGGAAAAGACTTAGGGAACATGTTCAGAATATCAAAAAGGGTTTCGACAAACATAGCTTGTCTAGACATTATGCCAAATTTCATCAAAAAGATCCTTCATCATTAATTATTTGTGGCATTCAGAAGTACAAGCCACACTGGAGGGGTGACAATAAGGTAATCAAAATTAGCCAGGCTGAATCTCGCTGGATACACGAACTTTGCACTTTGACACCTTTAGGCCATAATGTCGAATTTGATCTTAATTGTTTTATCTCGAATTTTTAATTTTTAAATTTTAAAATATTTTTTTATAAATTGTATATTCATTGTGAGTTTTAATTTTGCGGTAGATATGTATTCACATTTTTTAGTGTTACCGCATCCATTTTACAATATTTCAGATTTTAGATATTTCTATATATTTTTTATATACGTGGTACTGTATAGGTCTTCATGAGTTTCAGTGTAGATGGTAGTGAAAAAAGGGGGAAACATTAGAAAACATCTCGATTCCCTTTTCTAGATCTTTTTAAGAACAAGTTTCAACTATTTCTTCCTTTTTTATCTTTAAGCTTATTTTTAAGCTTTTTTATGTATTTTAATATTTTTTTGCATTCTATATTAAAAGGATACCTGTTTGTAGTAATTTTACATTTTTTTCAATGATGTATAGATAAATTTCATTTATTTATTATTTTGAAGGTTGAATTGCATTAGAGGAAGTCATTTGCTAATTTACCACTAGATGTCGCTCTATATGTATATATATGTATTAGATGTTTTAGATTTATCTGTATACACTAACATCTGTGAGTATAAGTTATAGGTTATATTTATATTATCCTCTACATGCCCGATATGGTATAGATATACCAAGACTACCGCTATTGAATGTTACATCCCGCATTTACTGTGTATCTGTGGCGGCGCCGTCGTGGTTACCATGGCGACGGCGCTGACCACATATAAGCTCCATCTAGCACCACAACTCCCATAACCCTTTGAGAAAGTCACGAGGGAGTGACGCAACGCGTCAGGGAAGGAGCTGTGGTGTTACACGTGTCACTTCCGGTCGCGGCCGAGACCGGAAGTTCGAATGTTTCGACGCTATTTGCTGTTCTTATCCTTTATGTAAGTGATTACTTATTTCATTAAATCTTTTTTGTGAATTACTACACATGAGAGCCCCCCCTGTCCTTTATTTCATACTCTCCATACCGCACACTGTACTGGGAGATAACGGAAGAGTCTGGGAAAGGAATGTGCAGCTATTTATTATCTGCTGGATGGAAGAGAAAGGAATAGCCTTTGGGCTGTATTCAGAGTCTGCTTACTAAGCTTTTGAGGTGAGAGGCTGGGGGAAACGTTTTGGTGCACCTGTTTGGCACTGAAGTTGTTTGCTGGAGTATCACGGGCTTGGAAATCACGTCACTTGCATGGACTTGATTGTATATTCACGAAGTAATTCTATGGACTTTTAATTAAGTCGGCACGTTACATTGTTTATTGTATTTATGTGCACTGTTTATTTTTATTTTTAGTCACGTTCTAATATTTTTTGATCATTCATTTATTTATTTATTTGGTCATGATGTTTTTATACACGCACTAGTTCTAGTGTTTTCTAGTATATTGCTCTTATTGCACATTGGATCACTCATTGAGGTGGATTCACTTTTTTCACTGGTTATTTATTTAGTGTCTTTGTAATATTATATTATAGTTTGCTGGCAGCGCCGCATTAATTATTAACACACACAAGATAAAATAGTTTATTGCACAGCTTCGGGGGTCTTCCGTCTTCGGGGGTCTTCTCGCTATCTTCTTCTAGCTCTTTTACTAGCGGAGGAGCCCGGCTTTCTTCCTCGCTGCCGCCCTTCTTCCGACTTCGGGGGTCTTGTCCCCCTCTTAGGGTGGGGGGCCTGGTACGGCTCAGGAGAGGGGGGCCGCTCGCTCGTCCCCCCCTTTCCTGGCCAGCCGGGTAGCGTGCTCGAGCAAGGGTCTGATGTGGACCTGGGGGGACCCCCACGCCGATTCTTTTTCGGCGTTGGGGTTCCCCTTTAAGTCCATACCAGGCGGCGGGGCCAGCGACGTCTCCTTCGTGGGCCCCGCCTAACTGGAGACCCGCTCGAAATGAGCGGACTTTTCTCCGGGTGGGAAAAGTCCGCTCATTTCAATAGTACGGAGGACTGGCATACACACGGCCGGATTGTCCGCCGAAATGCGAGTCCGGCGGGAAGTTTGGAGTGCAAAACTACTTTCTAAGTCAGCCGTACTTTCGGGTCAAAAAAGTATGCCGGAGGCTACACACGGGGGGATTGTCCGGCGGACTTCAGTTTACCGGACCTTTCCACCCGCTTGTTTGATCGTGTGTACGCGGCATAAAACACACTATATTGCCCAAATGTTTTATGAAATAAAAAAGATGATCTTAGGCCAAGTACGTGGATACCAAACACGACATGCTTTAAAATTATGCACAAACGTGCAGTGGTGACAAACTACATACATTTTTTTTTTTCAAATAAAATTTTTTTATTAGAATATGCAAAATGAAAACATCAACAGTACATAATCTTACAGGACTCAGTACACGCCAAAATGCAGCGGTAGGATGAACATAAAGCGCAGCTTTCAATTGCGGAGTCCATGCCAGATTTGAGAAAAAAGTATAAACAATTACTGGCACACAGGGCCCTACAGAAGCAATCGGCAAGGTACACAGAAGGCTAGATCGTGGTACATAGAGTGAATAGTGGAAAGGAGTAGCGAGGAGAGAGAGAGAGAAAAATAGGGGAATAGAAGGAAGAATAAAGGGAGGGGAAGGAAGAGAAGGGGAAAAAGGGATGAAGGATTTGATGGGTGGATAGACTGCCGTCCCGGCCCTCAGGCCAGCTCACCTCGTGTCCTCCCAAAGATGCCAGCACCCCCAGATCGCATCGTGTTCGTCCAGCCTATCTCTCATCCTAGCCGTCATTTTTTCCATCAGTTCAACATCTTTAATTCTGGCGTATAGGGCCTCTTGGGATGGGGGCGTATATTTTTTTCCAATTTAGGGCTATTTGTCAACGGGCTGCTGTAAGTATATGTCGAAGTAATTTCTTGGACGGTTTGGCCATCTTCGGTTGAGATAGATCAAATAGAAAAAAATTCGGTGTGAGGGGTATAGGTGTTTCAAAGAGGTGGATCAGTAATTGCTGGATGGAAATCCAGTAGGAGGTGATTAGAGAACACGTCCAGTAGATGTGGTGCTGGAAACACCAGCATCAGTCAGAAGTGGAGGGATATATTTTATGTAGAAGATCCGGAGTCTGACACCAAAAGTAGAGAATCTTATAAGAATTTTCTTTATAAAAAGTACATACAGAGCTCTTGGCTGCCTGTCCTAAGACTGCCTGCCATGCCTCCACTGGGAGTTCCTCCCCCATTTCCCTCTCCCACCTCGCCATGTACGCGTGCTTGCCTGTCGTGCTATTTTGGAATGTGTTAAGAAGCTGATATGTATCTGATATTAAACCCCTACGATTGCGCCCTTCAAGTGCTATCCTTTCGAACTGAGATGGAGGGGAGAATTGCAGGTTAGGGGCTACGGTCTGGGCAAAGTGTCTAATCTGTAGGTAGCTGAAGAGTGTCTGTGTTGGCAGGTCATGTTTGGTCTGGAGCTCTGGGAATGTCAGCAGCCTACGGGTTACAGGGTGTACCAAGTGGCTGAAGTGAAACAAATTTCTAGAGGCCCAGGGCCAAGACATCTGGTGAGTGAGGCTGGATGGGATTTTGGGGTTATAGAGGAACGAGTTCATAACCAAGGATTTCGATTGCAGTACCCCAGAGCTAGATAACCTGCGCCAGAGCTGCCGGAGGTGGGACATCGGTCCTAGCATTTGGTTGGGAGGTACCGCCACATTCATGTTCCATAGGAGGCTATTAGGGTGGATTGGGGCCAACCATAGCTTTTCAATCTGCGTCCATTTATTGTATGACCTCTGGGTGAACCACGAGAGCAACCCCCGCAATTGGGATGCTTGATAATATTTCACTAAATTTGGAAATGCCAGGCCTCTCTCGGCCTGGGACGCGGTCGTGACAGAGCTTGGTATTCTATGTTTTCGATAGTTCCAGACATATCTCAACGCATCTCCTTGGAGCTTGCGTAAGTGGGCATAGGGGACGGGGATGGGTAGAGTCTGAAAGAGAAAGAGGAGCTTCGGAAGGATAACCATCTTAATAGATGCGATTCGACCCAGGAGGGAGATCTGGTGGGGCCTCCATTTTTGGAGAAGAGCTCTTATCGAGTTGTACAAGGGTGGGTAGTTGCCTTGACATAGAGTGCCATAAGAGGGAGTGATACAGACACCCAAGTATTTAAGAGAGACGGATTCCCATCTGTAGGGGAAAGCGGACCGCAAGTGTCCGACCTCCGCTACCGGTATATTCAGGGGGAGGGCC
Source organism: Lithobates pipiens (assembly GCF_037356315.1). Taxonomy (NCBI): domain Eukaryota; kingdom Metazoa; phylum Chordata; class Amphibia; order Anura; family Ranidae; genus Lithobates; species Lithobates pipiens. The sequence goes on along the minus strand of NW_027507903.1, from coordinate 388,833,253 downwards.
GTGGATTTTGTTGCATTTATCTTGTACCCCGACAATGCCCTGTAGGCAACCAACTCAGCGTGAAGGTTAGGCAGAAAGAGCCTGGGGCTGGTTATTGTCAGGATGATATCATCCGCAAACAGGGACACCTTGAACTCTTCGCCTCTCACCAAAACCCCCCTAATGTCCGGGTTGCCCCTAATGGCAGCAGCCAGCGGCTCTACGCATAGTGCAATAAGCAGAGGGTGTAGGGGGCAGCCCTGGCGGGTGCCATTAGTAACCCGGAATGTGGGTGAAGTGGCAAACGGGGTCTTAACTTGGAAGGTAGGGTCAGTATAGAGATTTTTTACTGCGTGGAGGAATGGTCCCCTAAAGCCCATGTGCCGCAGTGTGGCTATCATAAAGGGCCAGCCCAGGCGGTCAAACGCCTTCTCTGCGTCTAGGCTCAAGAGCACCGATTCCATGCCTTCCTTATTGGCTACGTCAATTAAATCAATAACTTTCCTAGTATTATCGCCTGCCTGGCGCAGAGGGATGAAACCCACTTGGTCCTTATGAATTAAAGTGGGAAGGAGGACATTCAATTTGTTTGAAAGGATTTTAGTAAATATTTTCAAGTCAAAATCAAGCAGGGCTATGGGTCTGTAACTGGCGCACAACGCCGGATCTTTGTCCGGCTTCGGGATTACAGGCAAAAAGGACCTTTTGCATGTCGCTAGGGACCGGAGTTTGATGGAGAAAAGAATTATATAGTTTAGTCATGTGTGGGCTAAGCAGGGGAAGGAAGGCCCTATAATATTCATACGGTAGTCCATCTGGTCCAGGGGACTTATGGGTGGGAAGGCCCTTCACTGTTGTCTCCAGTTCCTCTGCAGTAATGGGGGCATTAAGTCCTAGTAGGTCATCATCCCATAGGCAAGGTAGTCCCAAGGAAAACCCAAGATCAGCCCAGTTCATGTAACAGGATGGATTAGGCTGCAGGCCAACGGGGGGCATACAGAAAAAAGAAAAAGGGGAAAATGTAATGGAGCTCATTGGTGCTCAGGGAGGGGCAGGTTTGTTGCTAGTTTTGTCAGGTTGGCAGGGAGGAAAAGGCAGTGTTCCACTCATTTCCCAAAGGAAGGGCATCCCATTCTATGATTAGGGGACTTGCGTGAATGTTCTGGACCCCTATAGCGTTTAGTCAGGAGGACCTTCTGCCACACCACTGGTGACGGAGGCGGTGCGGCCAACAGGTCCCATGCAGGTAAATTAGGGGCAGGGATCTCCAGGGCCATCACAGAAGGATTCCAGATCCTCCGGGTAGCGTAAAACAGCTGTCTTCCCCTGATGCTTGGCAGTTAAGCTGAAGGGATATCCTCACCTATACGCAATATTCTTTTCCTGGAGTGCACGCAAGAGGGGCTGCAGCTGTCTGCGTTTTTGGAATGTGATCCAGGAAAGGTCCGGGTATATCTGCAATGGGGATTTATCAAAGGCGAGGTTGCGGATGGAGCGGGCTTTCCGCATGATGTCCTCTTTCAGAGGGAATGAGTGGATCCGACAATAATGTCCCGAGGTTGTGATGCTGATCCTTTTGGATAGAGGGCGCGGTGGGCTCTGTCCATCTCAATAGGCTTGTCTGTGGGTTCTCCCAGCATTTCATTGAATAGCTCCTGTAATATGGACTGGTGATCTTCAGTCCCCTCCGTTTCTAGGAGGCCCTGGACGCGGATATTATTCCGGCGCCCCCTATTGTCCAGGTCTTCAACTTGGCGTTGCATGTCCCGGAGCAGAAGGCGGTGGTCTGAACCCTGCATTTGGGTCTGATGGACTGTTAGCTTAGTATCTTGCAACTCCTCTTCCACCATTTCCACCTGGTCAGCTAGGTGCTTGAGGGCGGCATGCAAAGATTGGATTTCAGCTCGGCAGGTGGCCTGCACATCAGCAATAAGTTTGAAGTCGTCCTTAGTTGGGATCGCTTGCAAATAAGCTTGCCAAGGGGGGTTGAGTGCTGGGTTCTGGTCCCAGGAAGCAGGGGCAGGAGGAAGAGGCAATTGGGAGTTCCGCTGCAGGGGGCCTCAGTGCTGGTGGTGGGGTGGGGAGGGTCGGGGGTCCCAAGGCTCAGACCGCAATGCTCCATGGGGGGATAGCACCGACTGCTCCGGAGGGTCTCCTCTTCGGGGTTGTAGTGGAGGTTGTGCCATCTGTGCATAGGTGGGGGGTGTTGTTATGCCCCCCCTGGACGCACTGTGTTCCCTGGAGCGAGGAGGCTTTTGGGCCTTTGGAACAGTGGGGCCTGACCAGTCAGAGGGCAGCCCCCCTCCTCCTACGGAGGCAGATGTCATCGGGGCACATTTAGGGTGCATTAGTGCTGGAAAGTCTTCCATGCTCTCAGAAGGGGTGGGGGGGGGAACTGCTGAGAGCCAGGGCTCCTGGGTCCGAGCACTTCCACAATAGCTTGGGGAAGGCCACAGTACATTGTGTGTACTGCGACGGAGGCTGCAGTGCGGCCCTGTCCTCCGGATGGATGGGTGGGGAGCCGGGGGAGTAGGGGGGGGTCGTGCTGACAACTCACCCCCCGATGTAGCTCAGCTGGTCCTGGGGATCTGCAGTTAGAGGTGCCGCTCTGCCATGGGGAGCTATGGGTGTGGATCAGTGGCGATGTGCAGGGCTGGTGCTGCGTGGCGGCGGCCGGCGCCATCTTGCCACTCAATGGAGGCTGCGGTGCGGCCTTGTCCTCCGGATGGACAGATGAGGAGCCAGGGGGGTAGGGGGGGTCGTGCTGGCAACTCACCCCCTGATGCGTCTCGGGCGGTCCCGGGGAATCACGGTGGGGTGCACTGTACTGCCGCGGGGAGCCATGGGTGCCGATCGGTGGCGGTGTAGAGGGCTGGTACTGCGCGGCGGCAGCCGGCGCCATCTTGCTACTCCCACCCAGGGAGTCGTCCGGCGGTGTAAAATAGTCTCGGAATGCCGCCGAGGAGCCCAGAGGTGGCTGTGATGACCCCCGGGCAGACACCGAGTGAGTGGTCCGTGAGCGCCCCATAGATGCGAGCTAGGTCCCCCGTTTCTGGCCTATGTAGCGTTGGGCTAGATGGGAGCTCTTAGGCGAGGCATCCGTCCAGGTCGGCTTCCGGTCACGCCCCCACATACATTTTTGAAAGCCTTTACAGGTTACCACTTTAGATTTACAGAGGAGGTCTACTGCTAAAATGACTGCCCTCAATCTGACCTTCGCAGTGATACCTCACATGCATGGTGCAATCGCTGTTCACCTTTGCGCGAGAGCGGGGGGGGGTGCTTTTTTTAAATTTATTTATCTTTATTTTTTTTTTGCTTTTTTATCTTATTTTTAAACTGTTCCTTTCATTTATTTATTTTTTATCATTTTTATTGTTATTTCAGGGAATGTAAATATCCCCTATGATAGCAATAGGAAGTGGCAGGTACTCTTTTTTGAAAAAATTGGGATCTCTCCTCTGCCCTCAGGCATCTAACCACACCAAGATCGGTGTGATAAAATGCTTTCACAATTTCCCAATGGTGCTTTTTACATCCAGCTCGTAGCTTCCGGTTTCTTAGGCCATAGAGATGATTGGAGCCAGTCTGGTCTCTGATCAGCTCTATGGTTAGCTGGCCCTAATCACTGGCTGCATTCTCAGGGTCCCTGTTGGGACAGGAGAGCCAGAGAAAAACATGGAAGACTATGGGGGGGGGGGGGGGGCATTCCCTCCCACTGCTTGTAAAAGCAGTCTAGAGGCTACTAGGATTGCTTTTACATGAAAGCCGACCACTGGCTGAAAATAATGATACCAAGATGATACCTAAACCTGCAGGCATCATTCTGGTATAACCACTCAAAGTCCAGCAACATACCAGTACGTCCTTGGTCCTACGGTCCTTGTTGGGCATATATTGTAATCTTTTTTTTCATGCAGCCTGTGGGCTGAACGAAAAAAAAGAGATTGATCGGTGGGTATGCCCACCATTAAAATACCTCCCTTCATCTACCCACTTCTAATGATGGGCATACATGCACCATTTATATATGCCAAAGCATGGGGGCATCTGCCCCAAAAGGTAGGAGCCAATCGCTCCTCCACCCCTGCTGCCCCTGTGCTTCAGGATGTATGCTATTTTGTGGTAGTGAAATAACCCCCTACAGTGCTGGAGATGGCTTTTTGTACCGTGGGAGAAAATGCTGTTGCTGTCAAGATAAATAAATCTGCGCTGCAACTGAATGGAGTACCCACTAAGAAAATGATGGTTAACAATAAAACAAAGTAACATTACAGTATAACAGTAAGTCTTACCATACCTGCAAAGCAAATACAAAAAAAAAACAAATTTTTTGACGCAATCTGTGCCTAAAATATATATATGCCGAAGCATGGGGGCATCCGCCCCAAAAGGTAGGAGCAAATTGCTCCTCCACCCCTGCTGCCCCCATGCTTCGGCATATATGCTCTTCTTTTTTAAACTGTGTGGTGAAATCACCTCCGACAGCGCTGGAGTCACAGCTTTATGTATCGTGGGAGCAACACTGTTGCTGTCAAGATAAATAAATCCACTCTGCAGCTGAATGGAGTACCTGAAAACAAAAAAATGGTTAACAATAAAACACAGTAAACAGTAAAGTATAAAAAAATTGCATACCTGAAAAGCCAACGTGATAAAACATAATAACAATAAAACATAGCAGGATAGAATACAGTAAAAAAGAGAAGAACAATCGAGAGAGAGAGTGAGAGAGAACAGTAAAACACCAACTATTTTTTTTATATCTTTTTTTGTGTTTTTTTGTTTTGTTTTGTTTTTGTAACTGTAACGGTTGTAATGGTTGTAACCGTTTCAGTGGTTTAGGTCTCTCAAAATGAGATGCCATCTTGGGAGACCCTTTGAAAGTGTGCCTAGTCTGTGCAGTGCTGTACCCTACACTAAAACTCAACTAGTGTATGGTAGTGTTCAAAACATTCACCAATGCAAAGACCAGGATTGACAGGAGGGATAAAAATAGCGTTTGTGACGCCTATATCCGTGCTTGCTGCAGACATGACATCTTCTTTGGGGGGGTTCGTTGGGTAGGGGTACTCGGGAGGACATGCCTCTCATGCATGCAAGGAAAATGCCTCTCATGCAGCCGGCTTACTGCATTTGTTTGGGGAAGGTGAGGTGGAGCACCGTCTGGAAACAGAAGGGCTCTGACGATCTCTTACTGGAATTTAAGGAGGGATCCAGTCCGTCCTGAAGCTCTGTATAGCACATGAGCATTCACCAAAGCCAATTGAAATAAATAAACAGACACTTTCTTGTACCCATGTCTGGCCTTACGGTCAACTGGGTATGGCGCCAACAACTGGTCGTTGAGGTCCACCCCTCCCATATTTTGGTTATATTCGTGGACACAGAGGGAGTTTCTCCTCAACACAAGTTGCCATAGTAATTTGGACCGTCGTGTCTGCATGAAGGGAGGTAAGAACGAAAACATTCTTATTATCCCTCCACTTCACAGCGAGCAAATTATTACACTTAAAACAAAAAATGGAATAGTGCTACACTGTACGAATAAAGTGCAAAAGTAGAAAGGGTATAATACTACCAAAAGGCAATTGGACGCATAAAAGCTTTAGGTAGAGTGCAATAGACGCAGATACATGAATGAACAAATAAAACTTCCTTCAATGCAAATAGAAAATATATAAAAATAGATCACAATATATCCATCAATAGTGATGGAAGAACTTCCGACGGGACGTTTCCCGAACGCGGACCGCGAACGCTGACGATAGTTCGCAAACCATAACGTTCGCGGCGGACCCCATTGACTTCAATGGAAGGTGCAAACTTTGCAAACCTACAGGTCAAATTTGCAGCCACAAAATAATTAATAGCTGTGCAAACATAGTCCCACCACATGGCCAATGACATAAAACATGTAGGAGGTGAATCTGGGATCGACAACTACAAGCATTCTTTTTTTATATGGGAAATTGTTGTGACAATTCAGGACTGTGGAGCGCATGAAGGCAATGGGGGAGAGGGAAGGTCAGGGTAGGCAAAGAAGGAGATGATCACCAGCAGCGTGACATACAGCAATGACACCTGCACCGTGATAGAGTCATCTGACACCAGCACCGTGATAGAGAGCACTGACATCAGCAGCGTGACATACAGCAATGACACCTGCACCATGATAGAGAGCACTGACAACAGCACCGTGATAGAGAGCACTGACATCAGCAGCGTGACATAAAGCACTAACACCAGCACCGTGATATACAGCACTGACAGCAGCACCGTGATAGAGAGCACTGACATCAGCAGCGTGACATAAAGCACTCACACCAGCACCGTGATATACAGCACTGACAGCAGCACCGTGACAGAGAGCACTGACATCAACAGCATGACATACAGCAATGACACCTGCACCGTGATATACAGCACTGACAGCAGCACCGTGACAGAGAGCACTGACATCAGCAGCGTGACATACAGCAATGACACCTGCACCGTGATAGAGTGATCTGACACCAGCACCCTGATAGAGAGCACTGACATCAGCAGCGTAACATAATGCACTAACACCAGCACCGTGATATACAGCACTGACAGCAGCACCTTGATAGAGAGCACTGACATCAGCAGCGTGACATAAAGCACTCACACCAGCACAGTGATATACAGCACTGACAGCAGCACCGTGACAGAGAGCACTGACATCAGCAGCGTGACATACAGCAATGACACCTGCACCGTGATAGAGTGATCTGACACCAGCACCGTGATAGAGAGCACTGACATCAGCAGCGTGACATAAAGCACTAACACCAGCACCGTGATATACAGCACTGACAGCAGCACCGTGATAGAGAGTACTGACATCAGCACCGTGATATACAGCACTGACACCTGCACCGTAAGCAGCCCCAGGAGGAAGTCAGCATAGCACAGGGATGGTGGGAACTCCTCATAATGAGCATAGCACAGGGATGGTGGGAGCCCCTCATAATGAGCATAGCACAGGGATGGTGGGAGCCCCTCATAATAAGCATAGCACAGGGATGGTGGGAGCCCCTCATAATATGCACAGCAGAGGTACAGCCCCAGGAGGAAGTCAGCACAGCACAGGGATGGTGGGAGCCCCTCATAATAAGCAGCCCCAGTAGAAATATGACACCGCTCAACCTCTTCAAACAGGAGGGTACGGGCATATAGTACGGTTTGCTTTTTTTGGACAAGGAAGTGAGCCAAATGAAGAAAGAAGGTCTGTGTGCTCGATTAAAAAAATTGTTTATAGATATATACATGGTCTACTGGTCACATGTGTTGAATTCCTCCGAGATCCATGCCTCATTCTTTTTTAGAAATGTGAGGTAGTTAACACTGTCATGAGCTAGGCGAGTACGCTTATCGGTCACGATCCCCCCTGCTGCGCTGAACGTCCTTTCGGACAGGACACTGGACGAGGGGCAAGCCAACAGTTCGATTGCAAATTGGGCAAGCTCTGGCCAGAGGTCAAGCCTGCCCACCCAGTAGTCCAGGGGTTCATCACTCCTCAGAGCGTCCACATCAGCCATTAACCCGATGTAGTCAGACACTTGACGGTCTAGGCGTTCCCTGATGCTGGATCCGGATGACACCTGTCCATGGGTTGGCTGAAAGAATGACCTCATATCCGAAGTCACCAACACATCTTCAAACCGGCCTCTTCTTGCAGGCGCTGTTGGATTGGTACCCGCAACTCCTTCTCTGGGAGTGGGAATTGCTCCTCTGCCAGCGCGTGCAAAAGCAGAATGCAGCATTTCTCGAAGCAAGGCCTGGAAGTGCTGCATTCTGACAGCCCTCTGTGACGGCGGTAGCATTTCCGCCATTTTGTGTTTGTACCGGGGGTCTAAGTACGTTGCCACCCAGTACTGGTCCTTGACCCTTATGCTTTTTATACGGGGGTCCCTATTAAAACACTGGAGCATGAAGGCCCCCATTTGCACTATACTGGAAGCGGTGTGGTGGCCTGGCTCCTGCTCATCATCCAGGATAATGTCGTCCTCTTCATTCTCCTCTCCCCATCCACGCACAACAACAGGGGTCCCAGAAAGGTTTAAAGCATGCTCTTCTTGCTCCTCCTCATCCGCCCCGGCACCATCCTCCTCTGACTCCTCTTCAGACTCCTGTTGTTGACTTGTCTCAGATAGAGTAGCCCCCCCCTGGGAATTCATCCAGCATTGCGACTTCCTCATCTTCCCGCTCCTGCTCCTCCACAGCTTGATCAATGACACGACGCAATGCACGCTCCATAAAGAAGGCATAAGGTACCATGTCACTGATGGCGCCATGGCTGCGACTGACCAGTTTGGTGATCTCCTCAAATTGCCGCAGAAGTCTGCATGCGTCGCGCATGAGCAGCCACTGGCGCGGTGAAAAAATCCCAGCTCCCCAGAACCTGTTCTGCCGCAGAGTTCATACAGGTAGACGTTAACTGCACGTTTCTGCTGGAGCAGCCTATCAAGCATATAGAAGGTTGAGTTCCATCGCGTCGGGCAATCGCAAATAAGACGTCTGACCGGCAGATGGCTCGCCTTGCTGACATTCAGCGGCGACACAATGGCCGTGTAAGATCTTCTGAAATGGGCCGAGATTTTCCTTGCCTGCCGCAAGATGTCCTGGACCCCAGGGTATTTGACAACGAATCGCTGCACGACCAAGTTTAAGACGTGTGCCATGCATTTGCCCTGTTTAAATGCGCTAAGCAGATTGGCACCGTTGTCACACACCACTTTACCAACTGTCAAATTGATAGTGTTAGCCACTGATCTGCCTGTGGACGCAAAGCTGAAAGGAATGCCGGGCCAGTGTGGCTCTTGGCTTCCAGGCACAACAGACGCAGCACGGCATGGCAACGTCCCACCTGGCATGTCGAATAGGTTCTGGGGAGCTTGGGCGGCGCAGCGGAAGAGACACTAGCAGCGGAAAAGGAGGAGTCAGCCGAGGAGGAGAGGGAGGAGGATGGAGTAGGAGGAGGAGGAGGAGGAGAAGAAGAAGAGCCAGGCCTGCATGCAATCCGTGGCGGTAAAACCAAATCTACACGGGTGCCACGGGTTACATGCTTGACGGCCGTCAGAAGGTTCACCCAGTGGGCAGTAAAAGTGATATACCTTCCCTGCCCGTGTTTGCTAGACCACGTGTCTGTGGTCAGATGTATCTTGGCACCGACACTGTGTGCCAGAGATACATTCACTTGCCGCTGAACATGGCCATATAGCTCTGGGATGCCCTTCTGTGAGAAATACTTCCTTCCTGGGACCTTCCATTGTGATGTTCCAATGGCCACAAATTTGCGAAAGGCCTCTGAGTCCACCAGTTTATATGGCAGTAGTTGGCGGGCTATGAGTTCTGACAAGCCAGCCGTCAACCGTTGGGCAAGAGGGTTATCCGGCGTCATCATTTTTTTACGCTCGAACATTAGGCCCACGGAAGCCTGCCTTTTTGCAGAAAAACGCGAGCTTGGCGTGATGGAAGGTGGAGTGGAGGACAATTGTGAGGAGAGAGGAGAAGGAGACGTAGAAGACGAGGCTGGACGGTGAGAGCCTGGAGTGTGGCTTTGTGTGTTCCGTTGCTCCCACTAGGCTCGGTGATGGCTGCTCATGTGCCTTCTTAAGGCGGTCGTCCCTAGGTGAGTGTTGGGCTTACCGCGACTAATGCGTTGACTGCAAAGATTGCAGATGGCAATGCTATTGTCAGCAGCGGACACGTTAAAAAAAGGCCACACTGCGGAGCCATGTGTCGGTGTCCTGGGAGCGCCAGATGTGACCGTACATGGTTGATGACTCGCTCCTGATACATTTGCAGTCTGCTTTGTCCCTCCTGTGCAATGTAAGTTATTCCTGCTTCTCCTCCCTATCTGCTGGTCCATATCTCCCTCTGAACTCCCCTCCTCTTCCTCTCTTGTGGGCACCCACGTGCCATCACTAGACACGTCATCATCAACGTCACCTTCCCCACCGCTATAAGTAGAGATCTCGGAGTAGGCAGCAACACCGGGGACCAACCTCCTCCTTGGGTTGATCTGGGTACTGTCGTCAGACTGCTGAGTAGCGGTTGTTGCTACCTCCTCTTCCTGATCCAATACCAAGAGTGGCTGCGCATCAGAAATGTCTTGATATGGATCGGAAAATAATTCCTGTTACTCAAGCGGAAGGTATGTGGTGGTGATGGGGTTGTTGGTGGTAGTGTCTTTGGGGGTGCACATAGCAGAGAGTTAAGAAGAGGGTGCAGATCGAGAGGATGAGGAGGGTACAGAAGAGTAAGGCTGAGTGAGCCACTCAACGAAGTCTGGTGCGTTCTTTAAAGTAATTGAACGCACCTTCTGCAACTTACCACTTTGGCTCAAGCCTGTTGCTCCTGCCCTACCCCTACCACCTAGCAGACTGTACGTCAGTCCCTATACTGATAAAGGACTGCTGCAGTATAGGGCAGCGGTCAGCAGTAGTGCACCTCAACCCTATGTATTGTGGACCTATACCAGCCCTTATGGAATAGCAGACTGTACCTCACTCAACCCTATGTACTGTAGAACCCTAGACCAAGTTACCAGTCCTTATAAGGACCTTTGTGGAACAAGTAGGTTGTGACTGATTAGCAGACTGTACGTCAGTCCCTATACTGATAAAGGACTGCTGCAGTATAGGGCAGTGGTCAGCAGTAGTGCACCTCAACCCTATGTATTGTGGACCTATACCAGTCCTTATAGAACAGCAGACTGTACCTCACTCAACCCTATGTACTGTAGCACCCTAGACCAAGTTACCAGTCCTTATAAGGACCTTTGTGGAACAAGTAGGTTGTGTGTGACTGATTAGCAGACTGTACGTCAGTCCCTATACTGATGAAGGACTGCTGCAGTATAGGGCAGCGGTCAGCAGTAGTGCACCTCAACCCTATGTATTGTGGACCTATACCAGTCCTTATAGAATAGCAGACTGTACCTCACTCAACCCTATGTACTGTAGCACCCTAGACCTTACCAGTCCTTATAAGGACCTTTGTGGAACAAGTAGGTTGTGAATGATTAGCAGACTGCAGCAGAAGGGCAGCAGTCAAGTATAATATTCTTTCTATATTTCGAAGAAAGAATATTATACGTGTACTAGCCTATTACCATACCACTGATACCAGTCCTGAAAAGAACCTTTGTGGACCTAATATAGTAACAGCTACTGATTAAACTGACCCTCATTGCCTCACACACAGCTTCCTGCCTGTCCCTATATAAACTGACAAAACAGAGGCTGCTGGATCAATAACTTGAATAGCACTTTTGTGGACCTGATAGTAACAGCTAATGACTAAACTGACTGTCCCTGCAGCACACACCGTCCGGTCCCTTTCTCTAAATTGACAAAAGACACTCAGGCTGCTGCAACAATCAGTAGCACAGCAGTGCCTCAAACCTATATCCTGAACTACACCTAACACCTATACCAGTCCTGAAAAGAACTTTTGTGTACCAAATAGCTAGCGATTTGGGTCACTGCAATCTCTCTCTATAGTGACAGAAGAAAGAATGTAAAATGGCCGCCGGATCGGGTCTATTTATAAGTTAGGGGGAATGTCCAAGTGTCCATGTGCTGTAATGTCTCAATTGGCTGTCCTGTACCCCATGATGGATGTGTCATCATAGGTCAAAGTTCTTTTACACAGTAAACACGGAAGTCCGCCGGGCGAACGGCGGCAATAGTCCGCCGATTGGGCGGACCGCGAACAGCTGAAATTCGCAGCGAAACGACCGCCGGGCGAACCGTTCGGCCATCACTATCCATCAAGCAATGACCGTGAAAAACCCTTTTCCAAAGTAAAGTGCAAAATTTATAGTGACTCATTATTGATCCAAAAATATATAAAGTGCTGGTGCTAGTAAACGTGAAAAAAGTTGGTATATATAATGAATCGCAGTATAAAAAAGTGTATCCTCAGAATTAATAAAATTAAATAAAAAATGAATAAAATCAATGTCCGTGCAACAGTTTGTTTTTCAAAGATAACATGCAACTTATGGTGACTGAATATCCATCCATAAAATTATAAATATAAAGTGCTGGTGCTGATAAACATTTCTGCAGTGCAGTGCCGGTGATGAGTGGCTTCTCCCCTTCTGTGAAGCTAAGTATATGGGTGTCCCCTTACCTTACTGCTGTAAGGTAACAGCATATGTGAAAAGGCTTTATAATGAAACCCCACTGTGCGTCCTCTGGTAAACGTCCCCAAGTGTGGTTCTCAGACTTAGAGCAAGAGAGGGACACATTCAACACCCACCTAGGTCACCTCACGTCTTTTGAATCACCAATCTTCATGGGCTCGCCTTCCTAAACGCTCATGTAATCACAGTGGTTCACCTGCTACACACGATCAAACAATCCGGTGGAAAAGTCCGGCGGACTCAAGTCCGCCGGACAATCCGCCCGTGTGTGGGCTCCGGGGGACTTTTTTTACCCAAAAGTCCAGCGGACTAAGAAAGTATTTTTGCACTCCAATCTGTCCGCCGGATTCGCTTTTCGGCGGACAGTACGGCCGTGTGTGTGCCAGTCCGCCGTACTTTTGAAATGAACGGACTTTTCCCACCCGGAGAAAAGTCTGCTCATTTTGAGTGCGTCTCCAGGTAGCCGGGGCCAGCGAAGGAGGCGTCGCTGGCCCCATCACCTGGTATGGACTTAAAGGGGAATCCCTACACCGAAAAATCGGCGTGGGGGTCCCCCTCTAGAACCATATCAGACCCTTATCCGAGGACGCTACCCGGCCGGCCAGGAAAGGGGGTGGGGACGAGCGAGCGCCCCCGCCCTCCTGAGCCGTACCAGGCTGCGTGCCCTCAACATGGGGGGTGCCTTGCGCGGCCCCCCCACCCCAAAGCACCTTGTCCCCATGTTGATGAGGACAAGGGCCTCTTCCTGACAACCCTGGCCGTTGGTTGTTTGGGTCTGCGGGCGGGGGCTTATCGGAATCCGGGGCCCCCTTTAATAAGGGGGCCCCCCAGATACTGGCCCCCCACCCTATGTGAATGAGTATAGGGTACAATGTACCCCTACCCATTCACCTGTGAAAAAAAGTAAAAAAAACAACAACACACAAGGGTTAAAATAGTTTATTGCACAGCTCCGGGGGTCTTCTTCCGTCTTCGAGGGTCTTCTCGCCAGACTCCTCCACTATCTTCTGCTCTTTTGCTAGCTCTTTCACTAGCGGAGGAGCCCGGCTTTCTTCTTCGCTGCCGCCACCCTCTTCTTCCGACTTCAGGGGTCTTGTCCCCATCTTCGGGGGTCTTGTCCCCCTCTTCGGTTTTTCTTGCCGGGCCACCGCGCCTTCTTCTAGCTCTTTTACAAGCGGTGTAGGGATTCCCCTTTAAGGCCATACCAGGTGACGGGGCCAGCGACGCCTCCTTCAAAATTAGCGGACTTTCTTCCGCGTGTGTGGGCGAGTCTGTTCATTTCAAAAGTACGGCGGATAGTCCGGCGGACTTAGTACGCCGTATTAGTCCGCCGCAAAAGTGCCGTGTGTGGCAAGGTAGCTTGTTCGGAAAGTCCGGCGGACAGTCCGGCAGAAAGTCCGCCAGACTAAGCCCGCCGGATAGTCTGCTACGTGTGTACGCGGCATAAGTTGCATCTTATCTTTGCACGGACATTGATTTATTTTATTCATTTTTTTAATTTAATTTTATTAATTCTGTGGATACACTTTTGATATACTGCGATTCATTATATATACCAACCTTTTTCACAATGTTTACTAGCACCAGCACTTTATATGTTTATTTTTGGATCAATACTGAGTCACTATAAATTTTACACTTTACTTTGGAAAAGGGTTTTTCACGGTCATTGCTTGTTGGATATACTGTGATCTATTTTTATTTATTTTCTATTTGCATTGAAGGAAGTTTTATTTGTTCATTCATGTATCTGCGTCTATTGCACTCTACCTAAAGCTTTTATGTGTCCCATTGCCTCTTCATAGTGTGGTTCAATACCTTTTCCCCTTTTTCACTTTATTCGTACAGCACAGCACTATTCTATTCTTTCTTTGCTTATCCGGGTTCTGACATTTCCCTAAGTGTTTGCAGCAGTACCCATCCCTCTATTCATTTGGTTGGCGCAGGGATATTTGTCTTTATTAAATGATCACACTTGAAGCAGGCTCTCTCCCCAGCCTAAGTCAGAAATCTACAAGCCGCTTGGGAAAGCCCCAGCAATTAGGTCGCACGGTGCCACATGCTCCAATCTGATGATCAAACAAGTGACTAAAAAGTGGCACACTTGTTTAATAATTGTCCACGTACAAGTGGTACCCCTTTCCAAATAAGAGGGAAACCAAGTCCCACACAATCTTGCCAGCACTTCCTATGTTGTCAGGGCAGTTTGTCGGCTCTATGTGACTATCTTTGCCCTCGTAAACCATAAAACTACATGTATAGCCTGTGGCCCTGTCACAGAGCTTATACATCTTGACCCCGTATTTGGCACACTTGCTGGGAAGGTACTGTTTGAATGACAAGTGGCCGGAAAACGTAATCAGTGACTCATCAAACTTAATGGGGAATAAACAAGTCTGCAAAACGTGGGTTGAAGTGGTTTACGAGGGGCCGAATTTTGTAGAGCCGATCGTATCCAGGGTCTCCACGAGGACGACAGGGTAAATTGTCCTTGACATGCATGAACCACAGAATCTGCTCATATCGTGCTCTGGTCATGGAAGCAGAGAACAAGGAAATATGGTGAACCAATATGACTGCAATTCACTCTTTTTAGTTATGCCCTTGTTGAGGGAAAGGCCCAGAAAGAGCTTAAATTCAGAAACTGTAATCGTTTTCCAATCTCTGGCCATGGAGAACTGGGGAATAGTGGCGATGTGTTGACCAGCGTACAAATTGCTTTGGTCCACAATAGATCTATAGAGATCTTTGATGAAAAACAGCGAATAAAAATCAAGTGACGTAAAATCAACTGTTTCCACCTGAATGCCGAGTTGGCCTGTGAGTGGGGGAAGTAGGGGTGCTGTAGAAGTGGTGGGTTCCCAAATAGGATTGACAAATGCAGCAGGAAGGGCACTACGGGCACGATGATCATGACGGGCCTGTGTTTGTCTTCTTGGTGGCAGTGGGACACTACTTGTGCTTGCAACCTCACCAGCTTGAACTGCACTTAGGGGACTCGCCACATCACCATGTGATACTGCAGTGCTGGTTTGACTACGACCAAAATGTACTAGGCCGCTGGTGCTTTCCAGTTCACCAGAAGGATGAGCGGCACTAGTACTGCTCTGCTCCATATGAGGGACCTGCGGTTCTTGCACCTCGATTACAGAAGATTGGGGTCTGGTACGCCTGACCTTGGCAGGGACCACAACGCCATCGTCAGAGCTATCTGTCATGGAGCCGCTGTCGTCTACAGGATTGTATTCTAAGCCTGAATCTGACCGATGAGTGACGTCCTCTTCACTATCTGTCATGTTCAGAAACGTGTAGGCCTCTTCACTAGTGTACCTTCGATTTGCCATTTTGGGCTCTAAATTTAGTTGTACACTAGCGAGACTCACAGGTAAAAAAGCTCCTTACTGATAACGACTGTATCAAAACGCTACCAAAAAAACTGTTGGCGATCGCAGGGATCAGGCCTGGCTCTATGAACGCTGCAGTTATGTGTGTTTAGTGTTTTGTAAGTGACAGTTATAGATCGATACTGCACTAGGGTGGGCTGGGCTGGGAGGAGGGGCAAAATGCAGGTGCTAGCAGGTATCTGGGCTGATCCTGCTAACACTGCATTTTTGGGAACCCTAAGCTTCTGGGGACGCTAGTATAGATCTGATCAGATATCTATCTGTTCAGATACTATACCACTAAGGGATGTTTATACTACGTGCCTGGGTGTTAGCGGTACTGGCACTAACCTGATGCTGCCTGGGGTGACACAGACCCTAAAACCTAACATATCACCCGCCGGGTGATCAGGAGGTTAAACCTTTATTAGGTAATAAACGGCGGGTACCCTCAACCCCCATGAAAAACAACAAGATGGTCACCTTGGGAAACTAGGGAAAAAACATGTCAATGCCAAAAAAAAGAAGCCTACGGCACCTGGTATTCCCAGGCAGTCTCCTATCCAGGTACTAACCAAGCCAGACCCTGCTTAGCCTCCGAGATCAGACGCTTTCAGGGGTGATGTGGCCGTAGGCATGCTCTTTAGGCACCCTCAACCCTCTTGACAAACGCCAAGATGATCACCTTGGGAAACAAGAAAAAAAAAAACAAGTCAACGCCTAAAAAAACAAAAAAATAGCAAGAAGTCTACGCCACCTGGTAATCCCAGGCGGTCTCCCATCGAGGTATGAACCAGGCTCGACGCTTCTTAGTCTCCAAGATCAGATGAGATCGGGCGCTTTCAGGGGCACCCTCCACCCTCTTGAAAAATGGCAAGATGGTCACCTTGGGAAACAAGGGAAAAAAACAAGTCAACACCAAAAAAATAAATAAAAAAAGAAGCCTATGGCACCTGGTATTTCCAGGCGGTCTCCCATCCATGTACTAACCAGTCCCAACTCTGCTTAGCCAACAAGATGAGGGGCTTTCAGGGTGATGTGGCCATAGGAAAACTGTTTGAGCACCCTCAACCCTCTTGACAAACGCCAAGATGGTCACCATGGGAAACAAGGGAAAAAGACAAGTCAACGCCAAAAAAACAAAAGCTTACGGCACCTGGTATTCCAAGGCACTCTCCCATGCAGGTACTAACCAGGCCCCACCCTGCTTAGCCTCCAAGATCAGACGAGATTGGGTGCTTTCAGGGTGATTTGTACCATAGGCATGCTCTTTGGGCACCCTCAACCCTCTTGACAAACACCAAGATGGTCAGCTTGGGAAACGAGAAAAAAACAAGTCAACGCCAAAAAAAAAGAAGCCTACGGCACCTGGTATTCCCAGGTAGTCTCCCATCCGGGTACTAACCAGGCCCCACCCTGCTTAGCCTCCGATATCAGGCTCTTTCAGGGTAATGTGGCCGTAGGCAATGGCGGCACAGTGGTGTAGTGGTTAGCACTCTCACCTAGCAGTAAAAAGTGTCAGTGGTTCAAATCCCAACCACGACTCTACCTGCCTGGAGTTTGCATGTTCTCCCTGTGCCTGTGTGGGTTTCCTCCCACACTCCAAAGACATGCAGGTAGGTTAATTGGCTTCTGTTCAAAATTGGCCCTAGTATATGAATAGGGGACCTTGGATTGTGGGCTCCTTGAGGGTAGGGACTGATGTGAGTGTGCAATGTACAGGGATAGGGGTAGACACTCACTCAGGTTGAACTGGATGGACTAGTGTCTTTATTCAACCTTACTAACTATGAAACTATGAATCTTTTTGGGCACCCTCAACCCTCTTGACAAACGCCAAGATGGTCACCTTGGGAAACAAGGGAAAAAACAAACAAAAAATAAGCCTACGGCACCTGGTATTCCCAGGTGGTCTCCCATGCAGGCCTGAGACCAGACGAGACCAGATGAGATCGGGCACTTTCAGGGTGATGTGGCCATAGGCAATCTATTTGGGCACCCTCAACTCTCTTGACAAACGGCAAGATAATCACCTTGGGAAACAAGGGAAAAAACAAATCAACGCCAAAAAAAAAAAAAAGCCTACGGCACCTGGTATTCCCTGGCGGTCTTCCATTCAGGTACTAACCAGGCCCGACACTGCTTAGTCTCCGAGATCAGACCAGATCGGGCGCTTTCAGGATTATGTAGCTGTAGGCAATCTGTTTGGGCACCCTTAACCCTCTTGGCAAACACCAAGATGGTCACCCTGGGAAACAAGGGAAAAAAATCAAGTCAATGCCCCAAAAAAAAAAGAAGAAGCCTACGACACCTGGTATTCCCAGGCGGTCTCCCTTACAAGTACCAACCAGGCCCGACCATGCTTGGCGTCTTAGATCAGATGAGATTTGGCACTTTCAGGGTGATGTGGCCATAGGCAATCTCTTTAGGTACCCTCAACCCTCTTGACAAACACCAAGATGGTCACCTTGTGTCATGGATCTGCCACCTAGGGGTTAAAATAATCCAGACTAATTTCAGTGATTGGCAACAGGCTGCCTTATTTAAAAACTTCAGCAGCACTGTCTTTGCTGTCTGATCTGCGGCTCATACCTGTTGACTTCCTGTTCCTGTGATCCGATCTGTTTCCTGTGTTTGACCCGGCTTGTTTGACTACGATTGATCTCTGTTATCCTGACCCTGGCCTGCCTTGTAACCATGCTCACTCTACACTGCTTGATATCCTGTTGCCGAACATTGCCTGTATCCTGACCATTCTCTGCCTGTCGTCTATATCTACATATGATCATCTGTTACCAAATCCGACTTGTCTGACTACGTATTTAGTGTCTCCCCAGCTTACCAGCCTGCTTCCTGCTGACCAGGTGATAAGTCCAAAGATGAACCAGGCACCGCCAGACTCTTGCGGCCACTGTTGCAACATCGGTGGCTCTTGAGCCGGGGTTGTACGAGACAGCCTTCCCACTGCACGTCAGGCTCATCTGGCAGGTATGTAACACCTTGGGAAACGAGGAAAAAAAACAAGTCAACGCCAAAAAAAATAAAAAAATAAATGAATGGTATTCCCAGGTGGTCTCTCATCCAGGCCCGACTCTGCTTAGCCTCTGAGACCAGACGAGATTGTGCGCTTTCAGGGTGATGTGGCCATAGGCAATCTCTTTGGGCACCTTCAACCCTCTTGACAGATGCCAAGATGGTCAACGTGGGAAACAAGGGAAAAAAACAAGTCAACGCCAAAAAAAAAGAAGCATACGGCACCTGGTATTACCAGGCAGTCTTCAATTGAGGTACCAACCAGGCCCAACATGGTTTAGTCTTTGGGCACCCTCAACCCTCTTGATAAACACCAAGATGGTCACCTTGGGAAACAAGGGAAAAAAACAAGTCAACACCAAAAAAAAAAAAAAAAAGGCTTACGCACCTGGTATTCCCAGGCGGTCTCCCTTCCAAGTACCAACCAGGCCCGACCCTGCTTAGCGTCCTAGATCAGATGAGATTTGGCACTTTCAGGGTGATGTGGCCATAGGCAATCTCTTTAGGTACCCTCAACCCTCTTGACAAACGCCAAGATGGTCACCTTGTGTCATGGATCTGCCACCTAGGGGTTAAAATAATCCAGACTAATTTCAGTGATTGGCAACAGGCTGCTTTATTTAAAAACCTCAGCAGCACTGTCTTTGCTGTCTGATCTGCGGCTCATACCTGTTCCCGTGACTTCCTGTTCCTGTGATCCGATGGTCAACGTGGGAAACAAGGGAAAAAAAACAAGTCAACGCCAAAAAAAAAAAGAAGCATACGGCACCTGGTATTACCAGACGGTCTTCAATTGAGGTACCAACCAGGCCCAACATGGTTTAGTCTTTGAGCACCCTCAACCCTCTTGATAAACACCAAGATGGTCACCTTGGGAAACAAGGGAAAAAAACAAGTCAACACCAAAAAAAAAAAAGAAGCCTATGGCATTTTGTATTACCAGGCTGTCTCCCATCCAGGTACTAACGAGGCCCGACTCCGCTTAGCTTCCGAGAATCCAGGTACTAACGAGGCCTGACTCTGCTTAGCCTCCAAGAATCAGACGAGATCGGGCAGTTTCAGGGTGATGTGGCCTTAGGCAATCTCTTTGGGCACCCTCAACCCTCTTGACAAATGCCAAGGTGGTCACCTTGGGAAACGAGGGAAAATAATAAGTCAACGCCAAAAAAAAAAAGAAGCCCACGGCATCTGGAATTCCCAGACAGTCTCCCATCTAGGTATTTACCAGGCCCGACCCTGCTTAGCCTCTGAGATCAGGTGCTTTTAGGGTGATGTGGCCGTAGGCAATAATATTGGGCACCTTCAACCCTCTTGACAAACGCCAAGATGGTAACCTTGGGTAAAAAACAAGTCAACGCCAAAAAAAAAAAAAAAAAAGGAAGCCTACGGCACCAAGTATTCCCAGGTGGTCTCCCATCCAGGTACTAACGAACCCCGACCCTGCTTACCCTCTGTGATCAGACGAGATTGGGTGCTTTCAGGGTGATGTGGCCGTAGGCAATCTCTTTGGGCATCCTCAACCCTCTTGACAAACGCCAAGACGGTCACCTTGGAAAACAAGTCAATGCAAAAAAAAAGAAGCCAACGGCACCTGGTATTCCCAGGCGGTCTCCCAGCCAGGTACTAACCAGGCCTGACCCTGCTTAGCCTCCGAAATCAGACAAGATCGGGCACTTTCGGAGTGATTTGGCCATAGGCAATCTCTTTGGACACCATCAACCCTCTTAACAAATGCCAAGATGGTCAGCTTGGGAAACGAGAAAAAAACAAGTCAACGCCAAAAAAAAAAAAAAAAGAAAAGAAACCTACAGCACCTGGTATTCCCAGGCGGTCTCCCATCCGGGTACTAACCAGGCCTGACCCTGCTTAGCCTCCGAGATCAGACAAGATCGGGCACTTTCGTAGTGATTTGGCCATAGGCAATCTCTTTGGGTGCCCTCAACCCTCTTGACAAATGCCAAGATGGTCAGCTTGGGAAACGAGAAAAAAACAAGTCAACGCCAAAAAAAAAGAAGCCTACGGCACCTGGTATTCCCAGGTGGTCTCCCATCCAGGTACTAACCAGGCCCCACCCTGCTTAGCCTCCGATATCAGGCTCTTTCAGGGTAATGTGGCCGTAGGCAATCTTTTTGGGCACCCTCAACCCTCTTGACAAATGTCAAGATGGTCACCTTAGGAAACAAGGGAAAAAAACAAACAAAAAAGAAGCCTACAGCACCTGGTATTCCCAGGTGGTCTCCCATGCAGGCCTGAGACCAGACGAGACCGAGACCAGACGAGATTGTGCTCTTTCAGGGTGATGTGGCCATAGGCAATCTCTTTGGGCACCCTCAACTCTCTTGACAAACGCCAAGATAATCACCTTGGGAAACAAGGGAAAAAAACAAGTCAATGGCAAAAAATAAAATAAAAATTAATCCTACGGAGCCTGGTATTCCCAGGTGGTCTCCCATCCAGGTACTAACCAAGCCCAACCCTGCTTAGCCTCCGAGATCAGGCGCTTTCAGGGTAATGTGACCGTAGGCAATCTCTTTGGGTAATCTCAACCCTCTTGACAAATGCCAAGATGGTCACCTTGGGAAACGAGGGAAAAAACAAGTCAACGCCCAAAAAAAAAAGCCTACGGCACCTGGTATTTCCTGGCGGTCTTCCATTTAGGTACTAACCAGGCCCAACACTGCTTAGTCTCCGAGATCAGACCAGATCTGGCGCTTTCAGGATTATGTAGCTGTAGGCAATCTGTTTGGGCACCCTTAACCCTCTTGGCAAACACCAAGATGGTCTCCCTGGGAAAAAAGGGAAAAAAATCAAGTGTTCGCCCCCCCCCCCCCCCCCAAAAAAAAGAAGCCTACGGCACCTGGTATTCCCAGGCTGTCTCCCATGCAGGTACTAACCAGGCCCGACCCTGCTCAGCCTCCAAAATCAGATGAGATCAGGGGCTTTCAGAGTGGCCATAGGCATGCTCTTTGAGCACCCTCAATGCTCTTGACAAACGCCAAGATGGTCACCTTGGGAAACAAGGGAAAAAAACAAGTCAACGCCAAAGAAAAAAAAAAGGCTTACAGCACCTGGTAATCCCAGGCGGTCTCCCTTCCAAGTACCAACCAGGCCCGACCCTGCTTAGCGTCCTAGATCAGATGAGATTTGGCACTTTCAGGGTGATGTGGCCGTAGGCAATCTCTTTAGGTACCCTCAACCCTCTTGACAAACACCAAGATGGTCACCTTGTGTCATGGATCTGCCACCTAGGGGTTAAAATAATCCAGACTAATTTCAGTGATTGGCAACAGGCTGCCTTATTTAAAAACCTCAGCAGCACTGTCTTTGCTGTCTGATCTGCGGCTCATACCTGTTCCCGTGATCCGATCTGTTTCCTGTATTTGACCCGGCTTATTTGACTACGATTGATCTCTGTTATCCTGACCCTGGCCTGCCTTGTAACCATGCTCAGCTCTACACTGCTTGATATCCTGTTGCCGAACTTTGCCTGTATCCTGACCATTCTCTGCCTGTCGTCTATCTACATCTGATCATCTGTTACCAAATCCGGCTTGTCTGACTACGTATTTAGTGTCTCCCCAGCTTACCAGCCTGCTTCCTGTTTCCTGCTGCACCAGCTGATAAGTCCAAAGACGAACCAGGCACCCATACACCGCCAGACTCTTGCGGCCACTGTTGCAACATCGGTGGCCCTTGAGCCGGGGTTGTACGAGACAGCCTTCCCACTGCACGTCAGGCTCATCTGGCAGGTAACACCTTGGGAAACGAGGGAAAAAAAACAAGTCAAAGCCAAAAAAAAAAAATGAATGGTATTCCCAGGTGGTCTCCCATCCAGGCCCGACTCTGCTTAGCCTCTGAGACCAGATGAGATTGTGCGCTTTAAGGGTGATGTGGCCATAGGCAATCTCTTTGGGCACCTTCAACCCTCTTGACAGATGCCAAGATGGTCAACGTGGGAAACAAGGGAAAAAAACAAGTCAACGCCAAAAAAAAAAAAAAGGAAGCATACGGCACCTGGTATTCCCAGGCGGTCTTCCATTGAGGTACCAACCAGGCCCAACATGGTTTAGTCTCCAAGATCGGGTGCTTTTAGGGTGATGTGGCCGTCTTTGGGCACCCTCAACCCTCTTAACAAACGCCAAGATGGAAACCTTGGGTAAAAAACAAGTCAACGCCAAAAAAAAAAAAAAAAAGGAAGCCTACGGCACCAAGTATTCCCAGGTGGTCTCCCATCCAGGTACTAACGAACCCCGACCCTGCTTACCCTCTGTGATCAGACGAGATTGGGTGCTTTCAGGGTGATGTGGCCGTAGGCAATCTCTTTGGGCATCCTCAACCCTCTTGACAAACGCCAAGACGGTCACCTTGGAAAACAAGTCAATGCAAAAAAAAAGAAGCCAACGGCACCTGGTATTCCCAGGCGGTCTCCCAGCCAGGTACTAACCAGGCCTGACCCTGCTTAGCCTCCGAAATCAGACAAGATCGGGCACTTTCGGAGTGATTTGGCCATAGGCAATCTCTTTGGACACCATCAACCCTCTTAACAAATGCCAAGATGGTCAGCTTGGGAAACGAGAAAAAAACAAGTCAACGCCAAAAAAAAAAAAAAAAAGAAAAGAAACCTACAGCACCTGGTATTCCCAGGCGGTCTCCCATCCGGGTACTAACCAGGCCTGACCCTGCTTAGCCTCCGAGATCAGACAAGATCGGGCACTTTCGTAGTGATTTGGCCATAGGCAATCTCTTTGGGTGCCCTCAACCCTCTTGACAAATGCCAAGATGGTCAGCTTGGGAAACGAGAAAAAAACAAGTCAACGCCAAAAAAAAAGAAGCCTACGGCACCTGGTATTCCCAGGTGGTCTCCCATCCAGGTACTAACCAGGCCCCACCCTGCTTAGCCTCCGATATCAGGCTCTTTCAGGGTAATGTGGCCGTAGGCAATCTTTTTGGGCACCCTCAACCCTCTTGACAAATGTCAAGATGGTCACCTTAGGAAACAAGGGAAAAAAACAAACAAAAAAGAAGCCTACAGCACCTGGTATTCCCAGGTGGTCTCCCATGCAGGCCTGAGACCAGACGAGACCGAGACCAGACGAGATTGTGCTCTTTCAGGGTGATGTGGCCATAGGCAATCTCTTTGGGCACCCTCAACTCTCTTGACAAACGCCAAGATAATCACCTTGGGAAACAAGGGAAAAAAACAAGTCAATGGCAAAAAATAAAATAAAAATTAATCCTACGGAGCCTGGTATTCCCAGGTGGTCTCCCATCCAGGTACTAACCAAGCCCAACCCTGCTTAGCCTCCGAGATCAGGCGCTTTCAGGGTAATGTGACCGTAGGCAATCTCTTTGGGTAATCTCAACCCTCTTGACAAATGCCAAGATGGTCACCTTGGGAAACGAGGGAAAAAACAAGTCAACGCCCAAAAAAAAAAGCCTACGGCACCTGGTATTTCCTGGCGGTCTTCCATTTAGGTACTAACCAGGCCCAACACTGCTTAGTCTCCGAGATCAGACCAGATCTGGCGCTTTCAGGATTATGTAGCTGTAGGCAATCTGTTTGGGCACCCTTAACCCTCTTGGCAAACACCAAGATGGTCTCCCTGGGAAAAAAGGGAAAAAAATCAAGTGTTCGCCCCCCCCCCCCCCCCCCCAAAAAAAAGAAGCCTACGGCACCTGGTATTCCCAGGCTGTCTCCCATGCAGGTACTAACCAGGCCCGACCCTGCTCAGCCTCCAAAATCAGATGAGATCAGGGGCTTTCAGAGTGGCCATAGGCATGCTCTTTGAGCACCCTCAATGCTCTTGACAAACGCCAAGATGGTCACCTTGGGAAACAAGGGAAAAAAACAAGTCAACGCCAAAGAAAAAAAAAAGGCTTACAGCACCTGGTAATCCCAGGCGGTCTCCCTTCCAAGTACCAACCAGGCCCGACCCTGCTTAGCGTCCTAGATCAGATGAGATTTGGCACTTTCAGGGTGATGTGGCCGTAGGCAATCTCTTTAGGTACCCTCAACCCTCTTGACAAACACCAAGATGGTCACCTTGTGTCATGGATCTGCCACCTAGGGGTTAAAATAATCCAGACTAATTTCAGTGATTGGCAACAGGCTGCCTTATTTAAAAACCTCAGCAGCACTGTCTTTGCTGTCTGATCTGCGGCTCATACCTGTTCCCGTGATCCGATCTGTTTCCTGTATTTGACCCGGCTTATTTGACTACGATTGATCTCTGTTATCCTGACCCTGGCCTGCCTTGTAACCATGCTCAGCTCTACACTGCTTGATATCCTGTTGCCGAACTTTGCCTGTATCCTGACCATTCTCTGCCTGTCGTCTATCTACATCTGATCATCTGTTACCAAATCCGGCTTGTCTGACTACGTATTTAGTGTCTCCCCAGCTTACCAGCCTGCTTCCTGTTTCCTGCTGCACCAGCTGATAAGTCCAAAGACGAACCAGGCACCCATACACCGCCAGACTCTTGCGGCCACTGTTGCAACATCGGTGGCCCTTGAGCCGGGGTTGTACGAGACAGCCTTCCCACTGCACGTCAGGCTCATCTGGCAGGTAACACCTTGGGAAACGAGGGAAAAAAAACAAGTCAAAGCCAAAAAAAAAAAATGAATGGTATTCCCAGGTGGTCTCCCATCCAGGCCCGACTCTGCTTAGCCTCTGAGACCAGATGAGATTGTGCGCTTTAAGGGTGATGTGGCCATAGGCAATCTCTTTGGGCACCTTCAACCCTCTTGACAGATGCCAAGATGGTCAACGTGGGAAACAAGGGAAAAAAACAAGTCAACGCCAAAAAAAAAAAAAAGGAAGCATACGGCACCTGGTATTCCCAGGCGGTCTTCCATTGAGGTACCAACCAGGCCCAACATGGTTTAGTCTCCAAGATCGGGTGCTTTTAGGGTGATGTGGCCGTCTTTGGGCACCCTCAACCCTCTTAACAAACGCCAAGATGGAAACCTTGGGTAAAAAACAAGTCAACGCCAAAAAAAAAAAAAAAAAGGAAGCCTACGGCACCAAGTATTCCCAGGTGGTCTCCCATCCAGGTACTAACGAACCCCGACCCTGCTTACCCTCTGTGATCAGACGAGATTGGGTGCTTTCAGGGTGATGTGGCCGTAGGCAATCTCTTTGGGCATCCTCAACCCTCTTGACAAACGCCAAGACGGTCACCTTGGAAAACAAGTCAATGCAAAAAAAAAGAAGCCAACGGCACCTGGTATTCCCAGGCGGTCTCCCAGCCAGGTACTAACCAGGCCTGACCCTGCTTAGCCTCCGAAATCAGACAAGATCGGGCACTTTCGGAGTGATTTGGCCATAGGCAATCTCTTTGGACACCATCAACCCTCTTAACAAATGCCAAGATGGTCAGCTTGGGAAACGAGAAAAAAACAAGTCAACGCCAAAAAAAAAAAAAAAAGAAAAGAAACCTACAGCACCTGGTATTCCCAGGCGGTCTCCCATCCGGGTACTAACCAGGCCTGACCCTGCTTAGCCTCCGAGATCAGACAAGATCGGGCACTTTCGTAGTGATTTGGCCATAGGCAATCTCTTTGGGTGCCCTCAACCCTCTTGACAAATGCCAAGATGGTCAGCTTGGGAAACGAGAAAAAAACAAGTCAACGCCAAAAAAAAAGAAGCCTACGGCACCTGGTATTCCCAGGTGGTCTCCCATCCAGGTACTAACCAGGCCCCACCCTGCTTAGCCTCCGATATCAGGCTCTTTCAGGGTAATGTGGCCGTAGGCAATCTTTTTGGGCACCCTCAACCCTCTTGACAAATGTCAAGATGGTCACCTTAGGAAACAAGGGAAAAAAACAAACAAAAAAGAAGCCTACAGCACCTGGTATTCCCAGGTGGTCTCCCATGCAGGCCTGAGACCAGACGAGACCGAGACCAGACGAGATTGTGCTCTTTCAGGGTGATGTGGCCATAGGCAATCTCTTTGGGCACCCTCAACTCTCTTGACAAACGCCAAGATAATCACCTTGGGAAACAAGGGAAAAAAACAAGTCAATGGCAAAAAATAAAATAAAAATTAATCCTACGGAGCCTGGTATTCCCAGGTGGTCTCCCATCCAGGTACTAACCAAGCCCAACCCTGCTTAGCCTCCGAGATCAGGCGCTTTCAGGGTAATGTGACCGTAGGCAATCTCTTTGGGTAATCTCAACCCTCTTGACAAATGCCAAGATGGTCACCTTGGGAAACGAGGGAAAAAACAAGTCAACGCCCAAAAAAAAAAGCCTACGGCACCTGGTATTTCCTGGCGGTCTTCCATTTAGGTACTAACCAGGCCCAACACTGCTTAGTCTCCGAGATCAGACCAGATCTGGCGCTTTCAGGATTATGTAGCTGTAGGCAATCTGTTTGGGCACCCTTAACCCTCTTGGCAAACACCAAGATGGTCTCCCTGGGAAAAAAGGGAAAAAAATCAAGTGTTCGCCCCCCCCCCCCCCCCAAAAAAAAGAAGCCTACGGCACCTGGTATTCCCAGGCTGTCTCCCATGCAGGTACTAACCAGGCCCGACCCTGCTCAGCCTCCAAAATCAGATGAGATCAGGGGCTTTCAGAGTGGCCATAGGCATGCTCTTTGAGCACCCTCAATGCTCTTGACAAACGCCAAGATGGTCACCTTGGGAAACAAGGGAAAAAAACAAGTCAACGCCAAAGAAAAAAAAAAGGCTTACAGCACCTGGTAATCCCAGGCGGTCTCCCTTCCAAGTACCAACCAGGCCCGACCCTGCTTAGCGTCCTAGATCAGATGAGATTTGGCACTTTCAGGGTGATGTGGCCGTAGGCAATCTCTTTAGGTACCCTCAACCCTCTTGACAAACACCAAGATGGTCACCTTGTGTCATGGATCTGCCACCTAGGGGTTAAAATAATCCAGACTAATTTCAGTGATTGGCAACAGGCTGCCTTATTTAAAAACCTCAGCAGCACTGTCTTTGCTGTCTGATCTGCGGCTCATACCTGTTCCCGTGATCCGATCTGTTTCCTGTATTTGACCCGGCTTATTTGACTACGATTGATCTCTG
This sequence comes from Lithobates pipiens, assembly GCF_037356315.1. Lineage (NCBI taxonomy): Eukaryota > Metazoa > Chordata > Amphibia > Anura > Ranidae > Lithobates > Lithobates pipiens. The sequence goes on along the minus strand of NW_027507903.1, from coordinate 388,805,632 downwards.
TTATCCTGACCCTGGCCTGCCTTGTAACCATGCTCAGCTCTACACTGCTTGATATCCTGTTGCCGAACTTTGCCTGTATCCTGACCATTCTCTGCCTGTCGTCTATCTACATCTGATCATCTGTTACCAAATCCGGCTTATCTGACTACGTATTTAGTGTCTCCCCAGCTTACCAGCCTGCTTCCTGTTTCCTGCTGCACCAGCTGATAAGTCCAAAGACGAACCAGGCACCCATACACCGCCAGACTCTTGCGGCCACTGTTGCAACATCGGTGGCCCTTGAGCCGGGGTTGTACGAGACAGCCTTCCCACTGCACGTCAGGCTCATCTGGCAGGTAACACCTTGGGAAACGAGGGAAAAAAAACAAGTCAAAGCCAAAAAAAAAAAATGAATGGTATTCCCAGGTGGTCTCCCATCCAGGCCCGACTCTGCTTAGCCTCTGAGACCAGATGAGATTGTGCGCTTTAAGGGTGATTTGGCCATAGGCAATCTCTTTGGGCACCTTCAACCCTCTTGACAGATGCCAAGATGGTCAACGTGGGAAACAAGGGAAAAAAACAAGTCAACGCCAAAAAAAAAAAAAAGGAAGCATACGGCACCTGGTATTCCCAGGCGGTCTTCCATTGAGGTACCAACCAGGCCCAACATGGTTTAGTCTCCAAGATCGGGTGCTTTTAGGGTGATGTGGCCGTCTTTGGGCACCCTCAACCCTCTTGATAAACACCAAGATGGTCACCTTGGGAAACAAGGGAAAAAACAAGTCAACGCCCCAAAAAAAAAGAAGCCTATGGCACCTGGTATTACCAGGCTGTCTCCCATCCAGGTACTAACGAGGCCCGACTCCGCTTAGCCTCAAAGAATCCAGGTACTAACGAGGCCTGACTCTGCTTAGCCTCTGAGAATCAGACGAGATCGGGCAGTTTCAGGGTGATGTGGCCGTAGGCAATCTCTTTGGGCACCCTCAACCCTCTTGACAAATGCCAAGGTGGTCACCTTGGGAAACGAGGGAAAATAATAAGTCAACGGCAAAAAAAAAAAAAAAAAAGAAGCCTACGGCATCTGGAATTCCCAGGCAGTCTCCCATCCAGGTATTAACCAGGCCCGACCCTGCTTAGCCTCTGAGATCAGGTGCTTTTAGGGTGATGTGGCCGTAGGCAATAATTTTGGGCACCTTTAACCCTCTTAACAAACGCCAAGATGGTCACCTTGGGTAAAAAACAAGTCGACGCCAAAAAAAAAAGAAAAAGGAAGCCTACGGCACCAAGTATTCCCAGGTGGTCTCCCATCCAGGTACTAACGAACCCCGACCCTGCTTACCCTCTGTGATCAGACGAGATTGGGTGCTTTCAGGGTGATGTGTACGTAGGCAATCTCTTTGGGCACCCTCAACCCTCTTGACAAAGGCCAAGACAGTCACCTTGGAAAACAAGGGATAACAACAAGTCAATGCAAAAAAAAAGAAGCCTACGGCACCTGGTATTCCCAGGTGGTCTCCCAGCCAGGTACTAACGAGGCCCGACCCTGCTTCGCCTCCGAGAATCATACGGGATCGGGCACTTTCAGGGTGATGGTAAAGGTAACGGAGCTGGTTACTGGGAGTAAATAAGAAAGGGCTGTATGCGTGTAAACTAGTGTGGGTGTATTCCCAGGCACTCTCCCATCCAGGCCAGACCCTGCTTAGTCTCCGAAATCAGACGATATTGGGCGCTTTCATGGTGATGTGGCCATAGGCAATCTTTTTGGGCACCCTCAACAATCTTAACAAACGCCAAGATGGTCACCTTGGGAAACAGGGAAAAAAAACAAGTCAACGCCCCCCAAAAAAAAGAAGCCTACTGCACCTGGTATTCACAGGCGGTTTTCCATACAGGTACTAACCAGGCCTGACTCTGCTTAGCCTCAGAGATCAGGCACTTTCTGGGTTATGAAAAAAACAACAAGTCAATGCCAAAAAGAAGCCGGGGGCGTGGCCGAGTGCGGACTGTGATGGGCGCTGAGTGAAGGAGCTCCGGGGAAAAAGTGCAGAGAAGCGACACTCACAGCTTACCTGGACGTGACACAGCCACCGGAGACACCACGCTGCTCCTGACACAGCCGCGGTCTTGATGAAGTGACAGAATGCCAGGTCAGGACCGCAAAAACTGACGGACCACTATCCGCCTTATCCTTCCGCTCCAGGCTGGCAAGATGGCAGCGGATCCCGCTACAACCCACTGGCTTCTATCCAAGCGGACGCAGCACAAATCGCACTGGAGGCAGGCAGCACGGGCTCAGGCTCTCCACCACTAGTACAAGGTGTGTAAACACCTCCGGATAGCCCCACTAAACGCAGCCCAACTAAAAGTAAGAAAAGCAAGCAGGGAGAAGAGGAAGCCCCCTTACTTAAAGCTTCCATCCCAAGCGCAGCTTACCCTCCCTCTACACCATTATTAGAGGACTTTCCAGCATTCTCACAGCCGGCCTCCATGACAGACATAAAAGACATGCTAATGTCTCTGTGCAGCTCCTTTCACGCTGACATGTCCAGAATGCTGGCAGGTGTCACAACAACTATCCAGGACCTATCCTTAAAGAGGAAGTAAAGGCAAAATATTTATTTTTTTAAAAGCATACCCTGTAAGGTAAAGGCATAATGAGCCAGCGTGGCGATCGTGGATGAGCCCATCCCTGATCTGTGGGATTTTCATCCCCATCCACCCCCTATACATGTGACCAGCCGTGTCCAATCACAGCCGGTCACATGTACTGTACCGTTACAGCACTCGTGCACGCGCCTAGGGCATGTGCAGAGCTCTGATCGGGGATGCAGCTTGTCACCCTAACGAGCTGTTACCGGGTTCTCCTCCTCACACACTGATCATGTGTGAGAAGAAGATTGCTCGTTACCGCCTAATGTACACACCAATCACACTGATTACCCCCCCAATAAAGAGGACCTGTCACCACCCATCAAAGTACCTGTCATCACCCATCAAAGTACCTGTCATCATCCATCACAGCCCATCTGAGTACCCGAGTACCTGTCAGCCCATCTGAATACCTGTCCCAGCCCATCTGAGTACCCGAGTACCTGTCCCAGCCCATCTGAGTACCTGTCAGCCCATCTGAGTACCCGAGTACCTGTCAGCCCATCTGAGTACCCGAGTACCTGTCAGCCCATCTAAATACCCGAGAACCTGTCAGCCCATCTGAGTACCTGAGTACCTGTCAGCCCATCTGAGTACCTGAGTACCTGTCACAGTCCATCTGAGTATCCGAGTACCTGAGTACCTGTCAGCCCATCTGAGTACCTGTCAGCCCATCTGAGTACCCGAGTACCTGAGTACCTGTCAGCCCATCTGAGTACCTGTCACAGTCCATCTGAGTATCCGAGTACCTGAGCACCTGTCAGCCCATCTGAGTACCTGTCCCAGCCCATCTGAGTACCCGAGTACCTGTTCCAGCCCATCTGAGTACCCGAATACCTGTCAAAGCCCATCTGAGTACTCGAGTACCTGTCACAGCCCATCTGAGTACCTGAGTACCTGCCACAGTCCATCTGAGTACCTGTCACAGTCCATCTGAGTACCTGTCACAGTCCATCTGAGTACCAGAGCACCTGAGCACCTGTCAGCCCATCTGAGTACCCGAGTACCTTTCCCAGCCCATCTGAGTACCCGAGTACCTGAGTACCTGTCCCAGCCCATCTGAGTACCTGAGTACCTGTCACAGCCCATCTGAGTACCCGAGTACCTGAGTACCTGTCACAACCCATCTGAGTACCCGAGTACCTGAGTACCTGTCACAGCCCATCTGAGTACCTGAGTACCTGTCACAGTCCATCTGAATACCCGAGTACCTGAGTACCTGTCACAACCCATCTGAGTACCTGAGTACCTGTCACAGTCTATCTGAGTACCTGTCACAGTTCATCTGAGTACCGGAATTCCTGTCTCCGGCCCGTCGGAGTACCCAAGTACCTGTCACCAGCCCGTCGGAGTACCCGAGTACCTGTCACCAGCCCGTCGGAGTACCTGAGTACCTGTCATTAGCCCATGCCTCATAGAATACTCATTGGGGTGTTTGCTTTCCAAAATGGGGTCATTTTGTGGGTAATTGCATTGTCCTGGTGCTCCAGGACCTTCAAAATTGTGATAGGTAGGAACGAAACGAGATGTGTAATTTATGCTCCTAGAACGCCTGAAGGTACCACTTCCATGTTGGACCTCTGTTGTAAAAGCCTCACACATGTGGTATCGTAATACTCAGGAGGAGTAGCAGAATGTGTTTTGGTGTGTCATTTTTGCTATATACATGGTATGTGTTAGAAATATCTTATAAATGGACAACTTTGTGTGAAAAAAAAAAAGATTTTAATTTTCTTTCCATGTTTTCTGAAGACTTGTGTAAAAAAATTAACCATTCAAAAGACTCATAATGCTTCATAGAATATACTTTGGGATGTTTGTTTTCCAAAATGCGGTCATTTCGTGGGTAATTCCATTGTCCTGGTGCTCCAGGGCCTTCACAAATGTAATAGGTCGTTAGGAAATTAGAGGTGTAATTTATGCTCCTAGAACACCTGACGGCTCTCCCTGCATGTTGGGCCTCTGTATGTGGACATGCTGTGTAAAAGTCACACACATGTGGTATCACCATACTCAGGATAAGTAGCAGAATGTATTTTGGGGTGTAATTTTTGCTATGTACATGCTTTGAGTTAGAAATATCTTATAAACTGACCCCTTTGTGTAAAAAAAAAAAGTTTCATTTTCTTTCCACGTTTTCCCAAGACTTGTGGAAAACAATTAACTGTTCAAAAGACCCATTATGACTCATAGAATATACGCTGGGGTGTTTGCTTTCCAAAATGGGGTCATTTTGTGGATAATTCTACTGTCCTGGTGCTCCAGGGCCTTTACAAATGTAATAGGTCGTTAGGAAATTAGAGGTGTCATTTATGCTCCTAGAACTCATGACGGCCTGTGTAAAAGTCCCACACATGTAGTATCACCATGCAGAATGTATTTTGGGGTGTAATTGGAAGTATGCATATGCTGTGTATGAGAAATAAATAACTTGTTATTATGACAATTTTGTAAAAAAACAAAAAACAAAAACTAAACATTCTTCCAAGAATTGTGGGAAAAAATAAAAAAAAACTCACCATGCCTCTTACTAAATACCTTGGACTGTCTACTTTTCAAAAAGGGGTCATTTGTACTTTCCTGACATTTCAGAGCCTCAAGAAATAAGATAGGCCATCAGTGCATCAGGTGTGATCAGATGTGATCAATTTTCAATGATTTGCACCATAGCTTGTAGACTCTATAATTTTCAAAGAGACTAAATAATATCCACTAATTTGGTTTATTTTTACCAAATAGATGTAGCCGTATAAATTTTGACCCAAATGTATGAACAAAAATGACTTATTTGTAAAATTTTATCATAGAAACTAAAAAAAAGTGTTTTTTTTTCAAAATTTTCTCTCTTTTTTCACTTATGTCGCAAAAAATAAAAAAACCCAGTGGTGATTAAATACCACGAAAAGAAAGCTCTATTTGTATGAAAAAAATGATAAACATTTTGTTTGGGTACAGTGTCATGACTGAGTAACTGGCATTCAAAGTGTGAGAGCGCTGAAAGCTAAAAATTGGTCTACTAAGGAAGGTGTATAAATGCCCTGTATTGAAGTGGTTAAAAAGCAACACAAGCCATATTCAGTACACTCGCTGGAGAAGGGCCTTAGGCTGCTAAAAGAATGGAAAATGTTACCACCTGCTGCTACCATCCCAGATAAACCCCTGCCATCTAAAGTGACTATGGACTGGTCCTAAAACTGCTGGATATACAGCAAACCCACGTTTGGATCAGAACTGAGACATGCACTGTACGTTTGTGGTTTGTTCCTGTTTAACCCTTCCTGAAATTGTTGCCCTCACGAAATTACAACAGCTGAGTTGCACATGGTTTCTGGGCTTTTTTCCAGATGTTTTTTTATTAACCCTTTGTTCATCTTCCTACAGATTTTCCATGTACCTAACTTACAGTCATAGCCAAAATTGTTGGCACCCCAGATTTTTTTCCAGAAAATCAAGCATTTCTCACAGAAAAGTATTGCAGTAACACATTTTTTGCTATACACATGTTTTTTCCCTTTGTGTGTATTGGAACAAAACAAAAAAAGGAGGAAAAAAGCAAATTGGACATAATGTCACACAAAACTCCAATAATGGGCTGGTCAAAATTCTTGGCACCCTTAACTTAATATTTGGTTGCACATCCTTTGGAAAAATTAACTGAAATCAGTCACTTCCTATAACCATCAATGAGCTTCTTACACCTCTCACCTGGAATTTTGGACCACTCTTCCTTTGCAAACTGCTCCAGGTCTCTTATTGGAAGGGCGCCTTTTCCCAACAGCAATTTTAAGATCTCTCCACAGGTGTTCAATGGGATTTAGATCTGGACTCATTGCTGGCCACTTTAGAACTTTCCAGCGCTTTGTTGCCATCCATTTCTGGGTGCTTTTTGACGTATGTTTGGGGTCATTGTCATTGCTGGAAGAACCAAGATCTCGGACAGAAACCCAGCTTTCTGACACTGGGCTCTACAGTGCGACCCAAAATCCTTTGGCAATCCTCAGAGTTCATGATGCCTTGCACACATTCAAGGCACCCAGTGCCAGAGGCAGCCAAACAACCCCAAAACATCATTGAACCTCCACCATATTTCACTGTAGGTACTGTGTTCTTTTCTTTGTAGGCCCATTCCCTTTTTGGTAAACAGTAGAATGATGTGCTTCACCAAAAAGCTCCTTCTTGGTCTCATCTGTCCACAAGACATTTTCCCAGAAGGATTTTGGCTTACTCAAGTACATTTTGGCAAACTGTAGTCTTTCTTTTTTATATCTGTCAGCAGTGGGGTCCTCCTGCGTTTCATTTCATTTAAATGTCGATGGATAGTTTGCGCTGACGCTGATGCTCCCTGAGCCTGCAGGACAGCTTGAATTTCTTTGGAACTTGTTTGGGGCTGCTTATCCACCATCTGGACTATCCTACGTTGCAACCTTTCATCAATTTTTCTCTTCCGTCCACAACCAGAGAGATTACCTACAGTGCCATGGGTTGCAAACTTTTTGATAATGTTGCGCACTGTGGACAAAGGCAAATCTAGATCTCTGGAGATGGACTTGTAACCTTGAGATAGTTGATATTTTTCCACAATTTTGGTTCTCACGTCCTCAGACAGACAGTTCTCTTCTCTTCTTTCTGCTGTCCATACTTAGTGTGGCACACACAGACACACAATGCAAAGACTAAGTGAACTTCTCTCCTTTTTTCTGCTTTCAGGTGTGATTTTTATATTGCCGACACCTGTTCCTTGCCCCAAGGGAGTTTAACCACTTACAGACCGGACCATTTTGCTGGTCAAAGACCACTTTTTGTGATTCGGCACTGCGTCACTTTAACTGACAACTGCGCGGTCGTGCGGTTTTTCAAACAAAACTGACGTCCTTTTTTTCCCACAAATAGAGCTTTCTTTTGGTGGTATTTGATCACCTCTGCGGTTTTTATTTTTTGCGCTATAAACAAAAATAGAGCGACAATTTTGAAAAAAACGCATTATTTTTACTTTTTGTTATAATAAATATCCCCCAAAAATATATAAGAAAATATTTTTTTCCCTCAGTTTAGGCCGATACATATTCTTCTACATATTTTTGGTAAAAAAAATCGCAATAAGCGATTATGGATTGCTTTGCGCAAAAGTTATAGCGTTTACAAAATAGGGATAGTTTTATGGCATTTTTATTAATAATTTTTTTTTATTTTTTTTACTAGTAATGGCGGCGATCAGCAATTTTTATTGTGACTGCGACATTGTGGCGGACACATCGGACATTTTTGACACATTTTTGGAACCATTGTGATTTATACAGTAATCACTGCTATATAAATGCAGTGATTCCTGTGTAAATGACACTGGCAGTGAAAGGGATAACCAGTGGGTGGCAGTGTAGGGGTTAAGTGTTCCTAGGGGTGTGTTACTAACTGTGGGGGGGTTGGGCTTTAATTTAGTGAACACTGATCTCTGCTCCAATCACATGGAGCAGAGATCAGCATCACTAGTTGCTAGGCAGAATGGAGAAATGCTGTTTACAACGGCATTTCTTCATTCAGCCGCTCCGTGAGACGATCGCGGGTATGCCCGCGGCGATCGAGTCCGCGGGTCCCGCGACCGGACTCACGGGGGTCCCGACCAGCGCGGAAGCGCGCCGCCAGCGGCACGCTCCCGATGGCAGGGCGGCAGATTTAAAGGGACGTACAGGTACGCCTATTTGCCTGCCCGTGCCATTCTGCCGACGTACATCGGCGTGCGCTGGTCGGCAAGTGGTTAAAAGAGCCTTACATGCTTGAAACAATCTTATTTATCCACAATTTTGAAAGCGTGCCAAGAATTTTGACCAGCCCATTTTTACAGTTTTGTGTGAAATTATGTCCAATTTTCTGTTTTTCTCCCTTTTTGTTGTTTTGTTCCAATACACACAAAGGGAATAAACGTGTATAGCAAAACGTGTTACTTTTCTGTGAGAAATACTTGATTTTCTGGAAAAATTTCTGGGGTGCCAACAATTTCGGCCATGACTGTATATGTAGATGTACTGTCTAGAATACTAATGTATCCAACGCAGCTGAGATCTTTGCAGGTACGACCGTATAGGGACTCTTTGTTTGACATTTATATAGAAAGGTTCAAATATGATACCAGCCCACCTTCCATACCTCATTTAAAAAGCGGCAAAATTATTAGCTGCCTACTACTTTGCCATGGCTCTTAAGCTCATCTCTTTAATGTGCGTGGCCTTAATAGCCCCATTAAAAAGAAAGCTTTGAACAATGAAGTCAAATCACTTCATGGAGACATCCTCTTCATACAAGAGACTCATTCTGCAAAAATTAAAGTGGCCTAGCTCTATTTGAAAAATTTTACCCAGGTTTTTACCGCAAACTCTGAAAATAAAAAAGCTGGCGTTCTCATTGCTATTGCAGACTCTCTGAACTTTCAACTTATCTCTCTACAGGATGACCTCAATGGACGCTTTCTTATCCTAGTATGTAACATTAACAATGCATTATATACTTTGGTAAATGTATACACCCCAAATGTCAGGCAGATTGCTTTCCTAAAAAAAGTGCTAAAGAAAATATCATCTTGCCTACAAGGTTCCTTAATTATTGGTGGGGATTTCAATGCAGTAGGAGATGTTGCGATCAACTCATCCACCACAGCTAAACGTAAAACTCTGTTCTCTGAATGTATTTCTCCATTAAGGCAATCTGTATGACATCTGGAGGTGCCACCACAACACCTAAAACGATTATACGTTCCACCATACCCATACATGCATAGATCTTTTTCTGACTGACCAATGAACCCTCCCACATGTTACTGCTTCCACGATTGAGACCATATCCCGGTCAGATCATTCCCCTATAAAGATTACTCTCTCTGACTCATCCAAATTTAAAACTCCCTCCATTTGGAGATTGAATACCTACCTACTCTGACTCCCAGAGTAGGGAGCGTCTTGTGGAATGCTCACAAGGCGTTCATGAGAGGCATTTTTATTCAACTTAGCTCTCGAGCCAAAAAGCAATGCATGAAATGCCTCAAACAAATTATGCAAGATATTAGATTGTTAGAAGACGTAATAAACTTAATCCCACTCATCAAACCTTAGTAGACCTCATGAAATTGCACCTATTACTTAGAGACCTACTGCTATACCAGTACGAAAAGCACGTCAAAATGCTTAAAGCTGACTTTTATGCCCTTAACAATAAGGCAGGTGCCTTTTGGGCTAAACGCTTCAAGGGCAAACGCCTTGTACAAAAAATCCCCTATATGGTGAACAAAACCTCTGGAGCTAAAGTCTACTCCTCAGACGGGGTTGCAGAAATCTTTAAAAACTATTATGCCAGTTTATATGATCTTAAACTCCAGCAGTTACAGGCCCATCTCATTACTCAATTTGGACATAATATACGCAAAAGCATTGGCCTTAGACTTTTGAATATATAACCCACCCTAATCAATTCAGACCAAGTAGGGTTCAAAGGGCGCCAGGCCCTGGATGCCACAAGGAGAATCTTAAACATCCTTAAATATGCAGAACTACAAAAAAAACCTTTACTCTTCATAGCTTTAGATGCTGAGAAGTCATTTGATTGTGTGCTCTGGGGGTTCCTAGAAGCTGTTCTAAGCAAATCCGGATTCTCAGGCCTAATCTTGCCAGCAGTATTGGCACTCTACTCTCAACCCTCAGCCAAAGTTTTGACCTCCGGATCCCTATCCTCAATTTATGATCACCAATGGTACTAGGCAGGGGTTCCTGTTATTCCTGCTTGTTTTTGCTTTAATCATGGAACCCCTAGTGCACACGATACGCAATTCCCCTAATGTGACAGGAATACAAATAAGTCCCACACAGAATAAAATTGGACTCTTCGCAGACGACGTGATCTTGGTAGTCACAAATCCACTCCACGCGCTTCAGGAGATTCAAAAGATACTGCATACCTTCAGTTCAGTCTCGTACTATAAGATTAACAAAAGTAAATCCCAAATCCTGGGCCTTAATGCGCCAACCACGCTCAAAAATTCTATTTCGTAACAATTCCCATTCACCTGGGCTAACTCATTTATTAAATATTTAGGAATCAATATTCCCACTAATTTAACCAACACCTATATGTACATATTTCAAACGTTCCTCGAGAAACTACCTGGAGAATTGGCCAACCTACCAAAACTAGAACTATCAATAACTGGTAGAATAAACCTATTGAAAATGATTGTACTACCTAAATTATTATACCTTTTTCACACAATCCCCATCCGCATACCGCTCTTCTCCAAAATACGTTCCCTGATACTTATCTATATCTGGAAGGACAAGAAACCAAGATGAGTCACCTCCATACCTATTAAACAACAAACCTCTGGTGGACTGTCACTTCCAGATATCTACCACTATTATCTAGCCTCTATCCTAGACCAAACACATTATTGGTGGGCCCCGGACTCACAAAAGATATGGTCCCGCATGGAAAATGCTGTCCTACCAGCTTGACACTCCAGGGCACATATAATAGCCTGCCTGCTACACACTCAAACACACAACTCACCTTAACCCTCGATTCAGGCAACTATCCAAGCATTTAACATAATTTCTAAATATAATTTTTCCAACACATAGCAACAAAAAAATTCCCTTCCCTATAGAGTACCTCGAACTCCAAATCCCTGGCCTCCAACTCGCTACTTGGGTAATTTGTGACATTTGAAACATGCAACAAATAGTGTTAGAAGGGAAAATCCTCTCCTTTGCAGACCTTCAAATAAAATGCCACCTTCTAAACTCTGAGTACTATTGCTATGTCCAATTCTCAAAACTTTTTTAAAAGGGTAAGTGTCACGTACCTAGTAGGCGAGCCCGGAATGCAGGAAGCGGCCCCTCGTAGCCCCTGGCTAAAGAACCCCTGGAGATGGTAACAGAAGCTCAACAGTTCAGGGGGCACAAGTGCCTGGCGGGTAGATGCTGGTCCGGATGGGCAGCAGGACACCAACAGCGAGCAGATGAAGCTGAAGACAAGAGACTGGTGTAGGCAGGCACAAGTGGTAGACCGGCTGGCAGACGGACGTCAGCGGGTACAGCAGTCACAGGATATCCAACCAGGTAGGTAGGAACAGCAGAGTCGGGTACAGGCCGGGTCAGCAGGTAGCGGTCAACGTGGTACAAGAGGGATGAGGCAG